>NC_090325.1:116822513-117125258 GCF_035084215.1 Heptranchias perlo
GCAAGAAAGGGGGGGGGTCACAAAAAAGAATTACAAAACAGGCCAACTGTACCACAATGCTAAAAAATAGCTTATGTTAAGTGCAAGTTAAAAAGCCTTGATAAAAAGCTAGATTGCAACACAACAATATTAATTTTAGCAGTTTAAATACAAGGCTTTCGTTTAAAGTTTCCTTTTTCTGTTTGAGATACATATTTTGATAGGTGCCATTGATTTTTTTTTCATTTAAGCTATATACACAACCAGCTGTAACACTTAACAGTAACATAATTACATGGTGCTTATAGGTTATAATAACGTGGTAAGTACACAATTAAAATACTGGCAAGTACAGTTGAAATGTATTTTTTTCCTTCAAGGTTTCGAATTTCATTCCAGTCAGGTGACCAGTCACCTGGTTTTCTCCTCCCCATTCATTGTCCTGATCTTTTGATCTTTACTGTATCCAGATGGTGTTACTTCGATCTGGCCTTCGTGTCTCCACAGTCAGCTCCCCAAACGTTGAGAAAAATTGCTCCATCTCTTTCTGCAACATTTCATTGCGTTTCTCGGCATCTTCCCGTGCACGCTCTGTGTTCCTCATCTTTATTTCCACCATGGTATACTTCTTCCTTTCCTGATCCAGTTCCTCATGAAGTGTCATTACCTCAGACTCCAGCTCAAGGTTCCTCTGTTCCAAGCTGTCAATAGCAAAGTGGAAAAAGAAATGAGCAAGAATGGAAGGGAAATGATCAAATACTCTTGTGTTAATTCTGATGGATGTGGCTATTAGATTGAAAGTTGACCACATTCCCTTTGTAAAGATACAAGTTTATGAATATTATTTCAATGAGAAACGTTTGTTTATACTAAATTGACACATATGGATGAATAGATAGGATGATGACTGTGGTCATGAGACAGTGGGGTAGTATTTCAACTTTCTGCCCGGGTGTAAAACTGGTGATGCAGATCGGCCGCCTGTTATAGAAATCAGTTGATTTTCAATTCAATTGATTTCAATGGAAATTAAAATCGGGTGGTTTTCATAATCTATGTATACACACAGGCACAGAGAGAGAAAAAGATTGAAGGATAATCTTCTACGACATTTTGCAAGGATAGTCTGGGGTCTGAAGCCTACATGATATGTCCTATTAAGGCCACAGCTCAGATTCTTCTTGTAAGGAAGTGGTCTGAATAGATCTGAGGTCAATCATGGTTTTGATTGCCATTTGGTGCAGGAAGTTTCCAGATTGCCAGGTGCTTATAAATTTCTGACTCCACGTCAGATAAAAAAATGCCATGCTTTTCATTTTGAAATACTTTAGGTACTTTGATGTCCGACATCTGGATTGCGATAGACATTCTCAAAGCAACATGTTTTATGTCGGATTTCATTTTTAAGGATAGCTGGTTATAGTAATCAGGCATTTCTAAAAATGTGTTTGTACTTAGCTATAGTGATCATTGGACATTTGATTGAAAAGATCAATTTTGAAATGATTTCATTTGATGCTTCACAGCCAGGAAGTAATTTTACAGCTCGTGGTAATACCTATAAGAAGCAATGAGAACTGGATTGACCTCCTGTGGATATAGAAGCAGACTCTGCTTTATTCTTCTCTCTGAGTACCTGCCTTTGCTGATTTGAAATGCCTGGAGGATCTCACTCTGTGCTACCACTGAGATGCAAAGTGGAGGTTTTTGCAAGGCATTGAGACTAATGGCCAAAATTAGCCAGAGAGATTTGGTGAAACAATTTTAAATCCCGCAGTCCATGCTGTCTAACCTGATAAACAAAAATAAAATCACGAATGCTTGGCTGACAAACCAGAAGCCAGATCGCAAACACAGATATGATGTTGAGAATGCACTCTTACGTTGGACATAAGTCTATCAAGTGGCAAAGTTCTGAGTGGCTTGGCGCTATTACAGAAAGCAAACAATCTCACAACAGTAATGGGACAAAGGCCCCTCGAGCCTGCTCCGCCGTTCAATAAAATCGTGGCTGATCTTCTACCTCAACTACACTTTCCTGCCCTATCCCCATATCCCTTGGTGTCCAAAAATCTATCAATCTTAGTCTTGAATATACTCAACGACTGAGCATCCACAGTCCTCTGGCCGACTCCTTATCTTGAGATTATGACCCCTGGTTCTAGACTCTCCAGCCAGGAGCAACAGCTTCTTTGCATCTACCCTGTGAAGCCCTCTAAGAATTTTATGTTTCAATGAGATCACCTCTCATTCTTCTAAACTCCAGAGAATATAGGCCCATTCCACTCAATCTCTCCTCATAGGACAACCCCTTCATCCCAGGAATCAATCTAGCGAACCTTCATTGCACTCTCTCTAAGGCAAGTATATCCTTCCTTAGGTAAGAAGACTAAAACTGTACACAGTACTCCAGGTGTGGTCTCACCAGAGTCCTATATAATTGTAGCAAGACCTCCTTACTCTTATACTCCAACCCCCTTGCAATTAAGGCTAACATACCATTTGCCTTCCTAATTGCTTGCTGTACCTGCATGTTAACTTTCTGTGATTCATGTACAAGGATGTCTGGATTTCACATCAACACAAGCCTGGCTTAATCGCTGGAAAACACGGAACAACATTAAGATCAAGAGGTTCATGGTGAGGATGCTGAGGATGCCAATGTGGAAGTTATGCCTTATCTGTACTGCTAATACATTAGGCACTTTTTACTAATGTATTGATGCTGTTTGTTGATTTTAGTGTTGTCTGTAAGTTTTTCTGCACATAAAAGCCATAAAATCAGTTCCATTCTATGCTCTCATTAGCACAGAGGTGCACAGAACCATGGGAATTCAATTGCAATGATTAGCCAGGTGTAACAACCAGAAGGGGCCAAAATCGAGGGTAAAAACCAAATTGTAACAGATTCTAAAGTTCTATTCAAAACATATTAGAAAAACATCTTCCCCCTCTAATTTGCTTTGCAAATTTGTAGAGTGGGGCCCACTAGGATCAGACCATGACCTTGAAAAACCCAGAAATTTTTAATATGACTGTTTGGATTGGAGCTGCTTTAAAGGGGGTGCATCTTCTGGGGGGGGGGAGGGGTAGAACCTCTTCCAGTGGCCACCTTGCTCCACATGCCCCCTTCCTGCCAGTAGCAAGCACCTACATTGGCGCAGTCACCAGGTGAAGTCAAGTAAATGAGTATCCTCCAGAATAGCAGCAGGAAACCGACAGAACCCCAATGGAATTTCTTCGTCACAAGTTTTTAGCAAACATCTTTTGGTATATGTACATAGTACATTGAAGGTCATTGATGATGTAGCTATAAATAGTAGGGCCATATATGAGAAGGAGGAAAATAGGTTCCATGCTATCTACCTTTTGATACGATACTTTATGTTACAGATTATATTCTGCACTGTACATACAGGAACTACCACAGTTGCCGGCTGCTGCATATGAGTTTTATATCACCAGACAACACAACATGAAACAAACAAGCTTCAAAGTCTTTTGATTTTATAATGTTGGGAATAACCTGTCACATTAGGGGCAATTTGACTCCCAGGAACAAAGTTGGTGATACACGTGGGCTGCCTGACCGGGACCTGCAGTGGGAGGTCTGGTCCAATTTAAAGGCCGGGCCTCATTAACATTCCATCGGCCAGATGCCCACCCAAAACGGGCATCCAGAGGCAGCTTACCAGCTTTGGGCCTGCGAAGATCAGGCTGGCCAGAGACCACTAGGCCAGCAGTCAAGTAAGTTGCCGGGGGTGGGGGGGCAGCCTGAAATGACAGTGGCCCAAACATTCTTTGTGCCATCCAGAGGAGCACTCCTGTTCCTCCTGGCCTCACAAAGATAAGTTTTAAGCTTACCTGACAGGGCCTCTGCTGGGCGTGCGCCAGGTTTTACGGAGGGGAGTGTCCACTGCAGATGTCCCTGAAGACAGGGTGGAGGGAAGTGGGATCAATCAGGCTGACAGAACACTGGTTTGATCCCTTCTCCTCCTCCTGTTTGTTCCCTCATATCCACAGGAACCTGCTGCCCTTCAGCATCTCTACCCTAATCATTAAAAAGCACAAATACCACTGTATTATAATCAGCCTGAATTCTCATTCCCCACTCCCCTTTCCCACCCCGACTGATTCCCCTCCTGAGTCCTAACTGTACTCTGCTCCCTAGGATCGCTGCAGTGCTTAATGGGCCCACATTACAATACAGCATATCCACTGGATATATGAGCTAATTTTATTGAAATATGCAGCTCCATTTAATACTACATTGTGGCCAAAAAAATAGAAACGACTATTGGCGAACCCTCTGACGTGGTGTTTCACACGTGGAGGATCATCTATAGCAGGGGAGTCCGAGCTTTTGCCTTCATGGGCTGCGTAGGTGGAGACCACAGATAATGGCCTGTGATTTCAATCTGTATTCCCATTCATTTGCACACATCTCAAGTTGCTTATACTAACAGATCTTGGTCTTCTGATCGAGGATTTATCCACTACTGAGGCAACAGTGCTGGGGAAAATAAAAAGCTCTTTCTAAAACTCTAGGCCCACAGAATAAGATGTGTAAAAGTACATAGGACCGAAAGAAAGAGAGGGGGGGGGAAAAAAGAGGGAAATAAAGATTGGATTAAGAGAGAGAGAAAAAAAGACCGAAAGAAAAAGTAAAAAAAATTAATTTACATTTAAAAAAAATCTCCAACAACATTAAAACCTGAAGGAATGAGACTCCACACTTGTAATGGTTAATTTTCAGGGTCAGAGAGATTGTTTGGCAGTTATTAACACTGATCATACCGTTATAAAAGGTACTTAGACTGAAATGGACAAGCCCTAACTTTCTGTGGTGAGTTTAGTTCGTATCTACCTTGCAAATACAGGAACTTCACACCGTTCAATGCATTTGAATGGTGAGTCAGACAGCGAGCGGCTGTTTTCGGGCAGTTAATGGCAGAGTGGCGCATCTCGGACAGCAACTTCTGGGCTTTTACCTTTAATTGCGCATCTGCCCCTCGCTGGAAGTTGCTGTACGATCTGCGCATAAACAACGGTGAGTGCCATTAGACTCACTGTTATTTTAACAGCAAATTCTGACCCAACCATTAACTAATATGAGTATCTATAGTAACTTTTAAACAGTCATTTAAAATTAAAGATCTAGAAATCCCTGTCCCAAACAAGAATCACACACATCAACACACATAATTAAACAGCAAGCTATATATACACAACACTACTTTATCTCTTGCACCTGCGTGCTTATTCCACCCTGTGCTGCGCGGTTCAAAACCCCTTAAACAAAAGACATTTGAAGGAAAGGGTTAACTGTACCCCCTTTAAACAAAGACATCTGAAAACCTGCAAACACAGGAATGTGGTAAACTGTGTTCTCGCAAATCCTGTTTTTCCCTCACTGATGCTGATGGCGTGGGAGAAGTAGGAGTTTTGGGATCGAAGACATTGTACTGCGGATAGATATCTAGATTATTGAATAAATAAGCTAGATGGATAATATTGAGCTTAAAGCGTTGTCAGGCTTTCAAAACACGTTGGCTTTTGGAAGCATAAGCTTTTCAACACAGCAGGGGGTAATGTCAGAAAAGGCAACAAAGACATACATCAAAGGATTCGGATCGGGAAAGCAAAGATAGGTGTGAAAAAAAGCATGGGCCCCTCGTTCCTATCTAGTAATCTGTTCAAAAGAACAGGGATTTGTAAAACATCAAATAGTATTTCACCCAGCGTAAGGTCAAATGATATAAAGAATGGATTTGAAACCACTGAAGCAATCCAAATTGGAGACATAAGGACCATTAAGAATGTCTGGGTGTAGAAATGTGACGGGCTATCTCTACATGAAAGGCCATAAACAGACACAGTAAAGGGGCCTTTTACGTTCCATGGTTTAAGCACATGGTCTTTTCTACATCAAAGGGTCTCCAGTCACATGATCAAAGCCTAAACTGTCAATCATTGAAGTATGTTAATGATTGAGGCATAGCAACAGGGAGCGATTGGACAGAAAGAATGACCCTCCCCAATCCTACATCCTATTGGTAAAAAATAAATAAAGAGAAGACTTTGAGAGAACAGTGTCTTCTCTTCACCACCCGGCAGTCACAAGGAACGCACACTGTAGTTGAACATCATGCAAGAAGAAGAGGACCTCGAGTACTGAAGAGCTGATCAACCTTTAGGCCCGATGAGCAAAAGCCTTGGTTTAAAGGTTGTATATGTATTAATGATTTGCCTGATGTGTGTATGAATTGTTAAGTCATTACATAATAAGGTTGCAAATTATTAAGCGTGTAACGGGATTTTATAGAGGTAAGTCATATGTATGGTTCGATTTTACTTCATGAATGCTCATATGAATGATAACATCATTAAATAATTACTTTTGATTAACGAAACTATTGTGAGTGAGGGTGACTTTCTTTGCTTGACTATTCATCCAGTGTCCAAGAATCACATAAAATAAGGAATTCCCTATAGTGATAACACAAAGTGCTCTATGGTCAGGTATTGCACAAGTCAGAGGCAATACATAACAATGTTATTACCATCAGTGCAGAACAGTTTCACCAACGTGACCTGTTCATTCTCTACATGAGGTTTGTGGTCTCTCTCGTCTCTCCATATTGCCGTAGAAATAGAGGACTAGATTTTCCACACTTTCATAGTCAATAGGTGGCAAGCCCACACCTACCTAAAAACACTATCATCTCAAAAAAAAAGCTCTACATTTAAACATTTAAAAAAAAAACTTTGCTTGTAGGGTTGTAAACAATGGAGTAGAAATTTGTTATAGCTCATTTTAGAGGTATAACTGACATCACGCATAGGGTTCCAAACCCTCCCGGAACCACCGGGAGTTTCCCAGAATCCAGGGTTTCTCTTCCAGGCGCAGCCTCCAGCAGCCCAAGAGATCGCCAATTTAAATTTCCCCCATCCCCCCCCCATGTCACCAGCTGCTGTTGGAGAAGCCTCCAGTTCGGTGACGTCACCCACAGAGCCATGGCCAGGTGGAGTGCAGTCGGGAGAGGGCTGGAGAGTCCAGAATCGGGGAGGTGCCTGAAATGGTGGGGGGCCCCGATGTTGGGGCTCTCCGAAATGGGGGGGGGGGCGGGCTCCGAAATGTGGGGTGGGGGATGCCGAAATGGGGGGGGGGGGGGGGGGGGAGGTCTCCGAAATGGGAGGGTCTCCAAAATGGGGTGAAGGTTCCTCGGTTTCCCCTCTTCACCTGCTCACCAGGGTGGACACCTGGTTCTTGGAACTCGCACAACAGCTGCTGGCGTGAAACCACGAGCAAAGGTACTCAACTACAGAGGACCCAACCTTTATAAGGTAACTGCAATAACATTTGTAGAAGTCATGTGGTCAGCTGTCACATGGTCACAAGTCACAAGGTCAGATGTCACATGGTCAGAATGTCACATGGTCAAACCTCCAGGAAATGCCTCCAACCAGAGTTGGCAACCCGAGGCGCAGATCCAGTCTCCGCCCGAACCTGAAGGCCCGAGGCTCGACAGAAATCAGGCATCAGGCCTCACTGTAATAAGTGGCGAGCTGCCAGTGCCTGTCGCACCTCTAGGGACAGACTGCTCATTTGCTGGCAGCAGTCCTCAGTTAAGTCCTGGGTTGGGGAGGTGGGGGGCGGCTAAGAATGAGAATGAATATCCTTCACTGCACAAAATACTCCAACTGCAGCATAATTAAGGTTTTGTTTAACATAATCATAGAATTGTACAACATGGAAGGAGGCCATTCAGCTCATCATGCCTGTACCGGCTCTTTGAAAGAGCTGTCCAATTAGTTCCACTCCCCTGCTCTTTCCCCATAGCCCTGCAAATTTTTCCCTTTCAAATATATATCCAATTCCTTTTCAGGCAGTGCATTCCAGATTCTAACAACTCGCTGCATAAAAAAAATTCTCCTCGTCTCCACTATGGTACTTCTGCCAATTACCTTATATCTGTGTCCTCTGGTTACCGACCCTCCTGCCAGTGGAAACAGAATCCCCTTATCTACTCTATGATTCAAAACCTATCATAATATTGAACACCACTATTAAATCTCCGCTTAACCTTTTCTGCTCTCGGTGAACAATCCCAGCTTCTCCAGTCTCTCCACATAACTGAAATCCCTCATCCCTGGTACCATTCTAGTAAATCTCCTCTGCATCCTCTCCAGGGCCTTGACATCTTTCCTAAAGAATGGAGCCCAGAATAGGACACAATACTCCAGCTGATTTTGTACTCTGTGCCGCTACTTATAAAACCCATGATACCATATACTTTCTTTTAAAACAGCCTTCTCCACTTGTCCTGCCACCTTCAAAGATTTGTGTATGTGAACCCCCAGGTCTCTCTGTTCCTGCACCCTCTAAAAATGTACAAATTTGGTTTAAATTGCCTTCCTCATTCTTCCTTCAAAATGCATCATTACCTCTTCGATTTTGTATTTTATTCCTTTAGATACAGCACCAATTTTTGCCTTTTTATGGCTTTATCTACTTGTGCTGCCACAATTAGTGGCTTGTGTATCTGCACACCAAGGTTCCTCTGCTTCTCTACTACATTTAAAGTTTTACCATTTAAGGTCTAAATCTATACTGACTGACCTGGATTAATTCATACTTCTCCAAGTGCTTAGTCATTTCATTCCTTGTTATAGACTTTAGTAGCTTACCAACAAGTGAAACAAATTGGCCTAGAAGTTCTTGGCTTCTCCCAGAATTTTTTTTGAAGGCAGTGTTCCCGCTCCTGATTGCTATCCATCAATCTGCTGGAAGTATTCTTGTTGGGAGATGGCAAAATCAAGGCTGTGATGTCCGCCTTCCTTAAATAGATAGCACTCACTAGTCTCGGCTTACACACGAAAACAATCACTGTGCCATGAGCTAACACGAGCAGTGGTTGCAAGATGCTGGTGTACCTGATGCTCATTTTCAAGGAGATATTTTGGATAAGGTGCACCAGCTTTTCATGTTCGCTGATGGCCGTGTTCAGATAAATCACTTTTTCTTTTTACCTCCTCCCTTTTTTACCAATTTTCTCCCCTCCCATTCTGGCACTGACTCCTTGCTAAGGCATCAGTGGCCTTTTGGTAAATCACCCAAGTGACTATTCTTCATGTGCGAGCCTAGACAGTGATATTCAACCATTGGCGGCATCCTAGATGGGCATAATCCTACCCTCAAACAACATGAAAACTTCCAGCCAAAGGAAGTTTCTTGTAGACACTAGGAAACAACTTTTTTTTCCAATAAAACAGGAAGCTAAACACGGGGAGAAGTTGAGATGAATTTTTTTTTTGTTAATGGTGTTATTTAAACATAGGCTGCAGTACAGCTTTAAAACGGTGTAGCTGGTTTTTGAAATCTACTTAACAGCCACCTACCTTTTTATTCTAGCTTCATACTCAATTTTCTGTTTTGTTACTTCTTGCTTCAGGCTTGCAACAAGACTGTGCAAGGCACTGTGATTGCCAGTGGAAGTGTTGGAGACAAATGTATCGCTGTTATCACTGCTGCTCGTAGCACGACTACTGCAGCCACCTCCACTACTCCGCTCATATTTGTTCTCGGAATCAGTCCGAACGGATGTCTCGTGCGCTGGTCCCTCCAAAACCGGGTCTTCGTAACTTCCTGTATAAATGTCTTGGTCTGGGCAGGTAGTTGTGGAGGAGCGACAGGAATTTGAATGTTCTATCAAGGAGATTTCACAGGACGAGGTGGACCAGGTGGCACTGTCCACACTCTGCTTGTCGTCGCAGTTTGAAAGTGAAAACTGCTGCTGAACATTGTCGTAGGTGGAAAGTCTGTTGTGTTGTGTGGATTCGCTGTTTACTGTGTCCTTGGGCTTATTGTCCCTCAGTGTGACGTACCCATTGGGCATCCACCCTCCAATTCGATTGTTTAAAGAGGAGCTCATCATATCTGTGCTGGACACCCCCATTCTCACTCCCCCATTCTGCATGCAACCAGTCCCCATCTTGGTCCCCGTTCCTTTCAGTGTGGAATTTCTCCTCACTTGCAGACTCCCGTTTGGCAATGTCTGCATTTTCTCCTGGTTTTCTGTGGGGCTGCTGAAGGACCCGTTGGTGACTATACCACTGCCTTTAGAATAAGCCGGATTCTTTTTCACCATGACAGGTGGGCTTCTGTTGACATCCACTTTGCTGAGGCTGGTCCTGGGGCTGCTGCTTGACTTGTTGCCCCCGTTCAGTGTGGTAGGAGAGCCCCCATTCTCACCACTTCCCCTTTTGGGCGACTCTGAGTTATCCCAGGAGCACTGACGTACAGGCTCAATCGAAGGCTTTTTGTTCTCTTTGTTGAGAGGAGGAGGAAACGGTACTAAGGGTTTCTTTGGCATTTCATTGTTGTTATTGCACCCATCCTGTCTGCTCTGAAGCTCCTCTCCTTCTTTGGGAAATAACTTGCTGTGTTCACTTATAAATACAGACATTAACTGCTGAACCAGGACTGTACCTGCAAAGGAGGAATCAACGACAAGAAATAGTTACAAGCTCTCCACTACGTACAGTAAAATTGTCTTTGGAATGAAACAGTGTAAACTTCACAACATTTACGCCAAGCAGGCAAGCAGTTAAAGATCATTCATATTGGTGCGTAAGTCTATTAGCCAGGTTGAAAGGTGTAACAGCCTTTATGACTTATGCATCTTTTATTTACTCAAATAAACCATTAAAAAGAATATGAGTCTCTTTTTTGTTTTTTACTGAAGCAGCTCTCCTCTTTTCAATCCATTTCCCCTTTGCAGCAAATACTCAGTTGATTTCATAGTTCGAGCTGATGAATATAATGGGATCGAATATCCGTGGGCCTTTGACCCTGACGGAAATGTTGTGACCCATTTGCTGGTGACTTCTGCCATCGAGGAGGCTGGAACTTCTGTCAGGGCTGATTGAGGGGCGCTTCCTGGGTCCTCCCTGCAAAGATGTCTGCAGAATCCCACCACCCACCCCCCACCAATCCCAGTCCCTTATAATAGAACGGAAAAATAGTCTTAAAATTGGAGCAGCACCTGCTGCTTTGATGGTGCAGCCAAAGGCTCTCAAAGAAATGATATAATTTCCCCATAGAGAAAATGGCCTGTCATTTAAAAATAATGTAATTCAATGTGGGGAAGTGTGAGGTTATCTACTTTGGATCTGAGAAAGACAAATCAGAATATTTTCTGAATGGTGAGAGACTTTTTTAAAGGCAAATCGTGTTTAACTAACCTGATAAGAGTTTTTTGATGAGGTAACAGAGAGGGTAGATGAGGGCAATGCAGTTGATGTGGTGTATGTGGACTTTCAAAAGGCGATTGATAAAGTGCCGCACGGGAGGATTATCATCAAGATGCGGTCCATGGAATAAAGAGGGCAGTAGCAACATGGATACAGAATTGGCTAAGTGACAGGAAACAGAGAGTAGTGGTGTACAGTTATTTTTCGGACTGGAGGGAGGTGTACAGTGGTGTTCCCCGGGGGTCAGTGCTGGGACCACTGCTTTTCTTGATATATATTAATGACTTGGACTTGGGTGTACAGGGCACAATTTCAAAATCAGCAGATGACACAAAACTTGGAAGGGTAGTGAACAGTGAGGAGGATAGTGATAGACTTCAAGAGGATACAGACAGGCTGGTGGCATGGGCTGACATGTGGCAGATGAAATTTGATGCAGAAAATGCAAAGTGATACATTTCAGTAGGAAGAACGAGGAGAGGCAATATAAACTAGAGGGCACAACTCTAAAAGGGGTACAGGAACAGAGAGATCTAGGGGTATATGTGCACAAATTGTTGAAGGTGGCAGGACAGGTTGAGAAAGCGGTTAAAAAAGCATACAGGATCCTGGGCTTTATAAATAGAGGCACAGAGCACAAAAGTATGGAAGTCATGATGAACCTTCATAAAACACTGGTTCGGCCACAACTGGAGTATTGTGTCCAGTTCTGGGCACCGCACTTCAGGAAAGATGTGAAGGCCTTAGAGAGAGTGCAGAAGAGATTTATTAGAATGATTCCAGGGATGAGGGACTTTAGTTTCATGGATAGACTGGAGAAGATGGGGTTGTTCTCCTTGGAACAGAGATGGTTGCAAGGAGATTTGATAGAGGTATTCAAAATCATGAAGGGTCTAGACAGAGTAGGTAAAGAGAAATTGTTCCCATTGGCAGAAGGGTCAAGAACCAGAGGATATAAATTTAAGGAACCAAAGATGACATGAGGAAAAACTTTTTTACACAGCGAGTGGTTAGGATCTGGAATGCACTGCCCGAGAGGGAGGTGGAGACAGATTCAATCATGGCTTTCAAAAGGAAACTGGATAAGTACTTGAAAGGAAAAAATTTGCAAGGCTACGGGGATAGGGCAGGGGAGTAGGACTAGCTAGTTGCATAGAGCAGACTTGATGGGCCGAATGGCCTCCTTCCGTACTGTAACCTTTCTATAATTCTACTAGGAGTTGTGGAGGAGCAAAGCAATTTTGGTGTCCCTGTACACAAATCATTAAAAACTAGTGGACAGGTAGAAAAAGCAACCAAAAAGACTAATTGAATGTTGCCTTTATCTCAAGGGGGATGGAACACAAAGGGGAGGAAGTTATGCTTCAGTTGTACAGAGCCTTGGTCGGACCCCATCTGGTGTACTGCATTCAGTTCTGGGCAATGCACCTCAGGAAGAATATATCGGCCTTGAAGTAGGTACAGCACAGAATCACCAGAATTATACCAGGGCTTAAAGGGTTAAATTATGAGGGCAGGTAGCATAAACTTGGTATGCATTCCCTTGACTTTGGAAGATTGAGGGGTGATCTAATCAAGTTGTTTAAAATGATAAAGGGATTCGATAGGGTAGATACAGAGAAACTACTTCCTTCGGTGGGGAAATCCAGAACAAGGGGCATAATCTTCAAATTAGAGTTGGGCCATTCAGGAAAGAAATCAGGAAGCACTTTTACGCATAAAAGCTAGTGGAAATCTGGAATTCTCTCACCAAAAAAGGCTGTGGATGCTGGGGCAATTGAAATATTTAGCAAAATACTGCGGATATTGGAAATCTGAAATAAAAACAGAAAATGCTGGAAAAGCTCAGCAAGTGAAGCAGGATCTATGGAGAAAGAAACAGAGTTAACGTTTCAGGTCAAATGGTCTTCGACCTAAAACATTATCTCCATTTCTTTCTCCACAGGTGCTGCCTCACTCACTGAGCTTTTCCAATATTTTCTGTTTTTATTTAAGACTGAGATCGCTGGACTTTTGTTTAGTAAGGGCATTAAGGGATATGGAGCACAGATGGGTAAATGGAGTTGAATAGGCTTCTCTGGACCCACCACGAAACCTTGGGCCTGTCCTGCCCGGGCCTCCCCCCACACTCCCCTGACTGATCTCCTCCACATCTCCCCCCAATCTCACTACTTACCTTAGTGCCGGGGACTGTTCCTGTGGGTCCCCAGCAGCAGCATCCTGCCTCCCGAAAAACTGCTCCCACCCACCGGCCAGGTAGTGAATCCCACCAGGTTCAGGCAGGTGACTCACCTCCAGCATTGAAATGAGGCTGGGAGTTAAAATGGCCTGGGCCTCACGCCCGCACAGTCATGGTAATTTAGCACACATCCCGCCTCCCCTCCCCTTCCTCAAGCCGCACTAATGCCGAGTTAAAATCGGGCTTTAGTCAGTAGAATTATTGACCAAAATCATTAATCAAGAATTCATAAAAATTATACGTAACAAAGTCAATTATCCAAATACTCCATTTTTCAATATATGAGGAGCCTAACTTTTCTTCTTCATAAGGAATACTTGCAACCCAAGGCATAGTACCTTACAATACATCATACAGCAAAACAAAAACCCTCTGTACTGAGTCAGCTAAATAAATTATCGGAACCCTCCTTGTCTCAATTTATTTGTAAAATTGATTGTCACTGGCATGAACGCAGGCTCATTACTGGACGAACGAAGCGAGGTTCGAAGAAATGGATCACACGGAGGATTATTAGAATCCACAATGCTGTATCATAAGTAACTATGGAGGCAGAGATTATAGAGCGGATTTTCCTCTACTGCACTTAGGTGTAAACAATTTCTTGGGCAGAGGGCATAGAGGTAAATCGGACAGGGAGAATCGCACTCCTCTAATGGAGCTCACCCAATCTTCCAGATATTTAAATTAATGGACAGAAATTTGGTTGGGCTCCATAACAAACACGGGCAATTTTCCTCTATGTGCTGTGCAGAACATCTGTCCCAAAACATCATCTTAAGAGTTAAGATCAGCACTGAAAAAGGGACAATATCTAAAGATATGTGGAAAGGACAAGACATGAGATTAGGGGAGATCGCTCCAATTGAGGAGCTAACACCGGAAGAGGCACGATGGCCCTGTAACTATGGTTTCCATTTTTTATGGTTAAAATGCTGCACTCTAAGGGGTCATTTTCTGACTTTACGTTTCTGACAGTGATCCTCTTCCATCGAGACCACATATCAGAAATTCAACCAATCGCTCTACATGATGAATGGCAGATGGAGTTTAATTTAGATAAATGTGAGGTGATGCATTTAGATCGAATCAGACCAGGACCTACTCCGTTAATGGTAGGGCGTTGGGGAGAGTTATAGAACAAAGAGATCTAGGAGTACAGGTTCATAGCTCCTTGAAAGTGGAGTCACAGGTGGATAGGGTGGTGAAGAAGGCATTCGGCATGCTTGGTTTCATTGGTCAGAACATTGAATACAGGAGTTGGGATGTCTTGTTGAAGTTGTACAAGACATTAGTTAAGCCACACTTGGAATACTGTGTACAGTTCTGGTCACCCTACTATAGAAAGGATATTATTAAACTAGAAAGAGTGCAGAAAAGATTTACTAGGATGCTACCGGGACTTGATGGTTTGACTTATAGGGAGAGGTTAGATAGACTGGGACTTTTTTCCCTGGAGAGTAGGAGGTTAAGGGGTGATCTTATAGAAGTCTATAAAATAATGAGGGGCATAGATAAGGTAGATAGTCAAAATCTTTTCCCAAAGGTAGGGGAGTCTATAACAAGGGGACATAGATTTAAGGTGAGAGGGGAGAGATACAAAAGGGTCCAGAGGGGCAATTTTTTCACTCAAAGGGTGGTGAGTGTCTGGAACGAGCTGCCAGAGGCAGTAGTAGAGGCGGGTACAATTTTGTCTTTTAAAAAGCATTTGGACAGTTACATGGGTAAGATGGGTATAGAGGGATATGGGCCAAGTGCAGGCAATTGGGACTAGCTTAGTGGTATAAACTGGGCGACATGGACATGTTGGGCCGAAGGGCCTGTTTCCATGTTGTAAACTTCTATGATTCTATGATTTGTCAACCATTTGTTTCGATGTCCAGAAAATCTGCCCCATGCCGAGAGCTTGTAGTCAGAGGTTTCCCCCTTTAAATTTCCCAGCTTCATTTAAAAAAAGCAACTTTTTTCTCAACATAACCTTTCATTCTTTCGTTCTATTTATTGTGAAGTGTATGAGATCAGGGGAATATATGAGCTTTGATTGTTTATATATACGTTGGGCTGAAGTATGTCTGATTAAATACCTCCTTGTGTTGGCGTAGTCTAGGTTTTCCATATCTAGCATGCTGGCTGCAGCTTGACGTAAAAATAGTTTTCTGGGTTCCCTTCAAGCTCATATCCAGATGGCAGTAACAACAAAATATCCCAAAATATGGGATTTCCTGTAGCTCCCCAGGCAACTAAGATGTCACATAAATTTATTTAAATTAAGGTTAATTTAATTTTAATAGTCAACAGTGGTTTCTAACACACTGGCTTACCTTACAGTACCATTGCCAGTTTGTACACTTTATATTCCAGGAGATTTATTTTATGAATCATATCTGTTAGGGGAGTAATTCGACCCAAGAATGCTGCAGAGGGCCCCATCTATTATATAACACATTTGTAAATCAGTTCCATCTGAGGTTTTTTTGTTGCTTTTAAATTTGAATGAAGTAGATTTTAATATTACATGGATGTGCCTTTATGACTTTCCGACAATAGTACAATCACTATTGCAAACATCAAATTGCAGCAAAGTATGACTCCATGATTTTAACCCTACCTGCCCGGTGGAAACTGGTTGGCTGGGCAGTTAAAATCGCCCAGGTTACATGGACACCCTTGACCGCTTATATCCAGTCGACTGCAATTTTTACACAGGCTTCTTGACAGGCGGCTAAGATGCCCGCTTAAAGCCGACAGAGTCCTTCTTTAAACATGTAGATCGGGGTTTGATGATGTCATCAGGCCTCGACTGCAATTTTGAACCAGGCCCGAGCAGGAAAACCGCTATGGTTTTCTCACTAGGATGAAGAGAGTCGGGTCCTGCCGGGAAGGTGAAGACGCCCAAACAGTTTTTTACTTTCCATTGTGGAGTCAGGAGGAGCAGGAGCAAGGAATGTTTAGACCTTCCCTGCCCCAGACTCCCCCCACTTCCCTCCCATGAGACTCTCCCCACTTCCCTCCCATGAGACTCTCCTTCCCCACACTCACCTGAGGGCGATGGGCTGCCCGGTTTTCCACAACCTGCCTGCCACTTCCCACCTCCATCCCACCTGTTTCGGACAGAAAGTGGACCGGCAGCCTGTTGATGAGGACTAGATGTTAACATAGTCTGGGCTGATTTTTTTGCAGCAGCGGGTGAGTTTGCAACTCACCTCACCTGCCCAAAACCTGCCCGGAGTTAAAATTGGGATTCTTACATGGAAAATAAGGACAAGCTTGAAAATATCACAAGCAGGTACAGTAAGCCATAAAAAAAAACTAGCTAAACAAATCTAAAGTGCAGATTTTGAAAATTACCTTCCATAATAGTAACAGGATCTTCAATCTTTGGACGCAGTATGTTTGGACCGAACACCGTTCCCAGATTCTGAACGCTCATTTTGTTTACATCTGAGTAAGACTGAACCTCATCCAAGAACCTGTGAAAGGATAATCAAGAAGGGTTTAGAAAAAGAACTGAATCAGTGTTAACGACTTCCTGCTGCAAGTCACATGTACTGCAGCATGACAGTTTCTCTGGCATGTGAAAAGTGCCATATGTGCCAACGGTGCAGCACTTTTTTGTATTCTCTATTTACATGAAGTGTGCCATCAACATTTTCAAATGCATGGGATCAGTATCAACCTCAGGACTAAGCATTGTCTTCAACCTAAACTGAAAAGATGCTGCCAATTAGCAGGGGTCCAAACCTTTCATTACTAAATGTCCCTTTAGGGTTGAATTTCTGCTGAGGTTCTCCCGATCATCCACTGTAACTTCAGCAGAAACCCCAGAGAAACAGTGTAAATGGCGTTGACACCATTTCTCTGGGGTTTCCATTGATCTTCCCCCAAAGTGGGAGGACTTCCGTGGAAAATCAACCTCTCGTTATTTTCCCAGTATGCAGTTTTATTGAACTGCATCGACAACAAATGACTTCCTGTGATTTTCTAATGCTGAATAAAGGTGGCCTTGTGCATCAGAGTGGATAAGGAACATTGTATAATGCCACTTAGTAGGTTCGACTGGGTATTGCTCATTGTACTGGACTAGCAAACCAGTGGTCTTGAATACAAATTCCATCACGACAAGTTATGAAACTGAATTCAACAAATCTGGTAACTTGTAAGTTGACATCAAGAGAAAATGATCACAAAAGCTGCCAGACTGTTATAAAAACCCAACAGGTTCACTAATGTCCTCAGGGAAGGGAACCTGCTACTCCTATCTGGTCTGGCCTATAGATGACCTACAGCACTGTGCTTAACTCTTAATCCTCTGAAGTGGCCTAATAAACCACTCAGTTATAAAAACAATTACTATGAAGTATTTCAAGAAGAACACCCAACACCATCTCCTTCCCGAGCCAATTATGGCTTGCCAACATTGGCCAAATCCTGAGAATATATCCTGCACTGGCAGAGCTGTACCTACTTCTAGTGGTGATACTCCATTTTACTCCAACCCTTGGAGCACCACTGTTCATGCTCAGGTATGTACGCACCTTGCATGTGCAGTAATGCTCTGAATTTCATAGAAACCTTAGCACTTAGTCTATGTGGCCTGTTGCACACTGTCACTTGGGCTGGCAGAGTCATGCAGGTTACTGGACACTTAAATCTACTTAACCGCATGAATTTGTTAGTTTAAGTAGGGCTGGACTTATGTGTTTTTTTTTTATTCGTTCACAGGATGTGGGCATCGCTGGCAAGGCCAGCATTTATTGCCCATCCCTAATAGCCCTTGAGAAGGTGGTGGTGAGCCGCCTTCATGAATCACTGCAGTCCGTGAGGTGAAGGTTCTCCCACAGTGCTGTTAGGAAGGGAGTTCCAGGATTTTGACCCAGCGACGATGAAGGAACGGCAATATATTTCCAAGTCAGGATGGTGTGTGACTTGGAGGGGAACGTGCAGGTGGTGGTGTTCCCATGTGCCTGCTGCCCTTGTCCTTCTAGGTGGTAGAGGTCGCGGGATTGGGAGGTGCTGTCGAAGAAGCCTTGGCAAGTTGCTGCAGTGCATCCTGTAGACGGTATACACTGCAGCCACGGTGCGCCGGTGATGAAGGGAGTGAATGTTTAGGGTGGTGGATGGGGTGCCAATCAAGCAGGCTGCTTTGTCCTGGATGGTGTTGAGCTTCTTGAGTGTTGTTGGAGCTGCACTCATCCAAGCAAGTGGAGAGTATTCCATCACCATCCTGACTTGTGCCGGGAGTGTGATGGAATACTCTCCACTTGCCTGGATCTGTTGAAGAGATAGATCAGTTTTGCCATGTGATGTGCCCGTTTCTAGGATACTATGTGGATTGCCGCTGCCATAGTGATGCTGGCATGACATTGCTGCATCATCAGACCACCAACTTATGTGTGCTAATTTTGGGTTCAGTAGCGTAACAGTACATATTTGGCACTGTGTCAGAAAGAATGGGCACTGTGCAGTACCGCAATCCTTCCACATCAACCCCAAGATATTACCTGCAGATGTACTTCAGCAAGTTGAAGTTGACTGGAGGGAGTGTCTTCACTTGTTTAATTAGTTCCTTCATCCCCTGAAAGAAATGAAGAAAGGCTATATGAAAACCACTTGATGTGCTTTCTGAGGCTAAAACTTATTGGATTTGGTAACCAGCTTTAAGCTTGTGCTTTCAGACCATCTATTATAAACCAATTTTACAAACATGGCAGCAACAGGACCTGCATTTCAGTTGTTTTCATGAGTTCTGTTTAGACTCATGTCGTTGACATCATGTGCCTTCTGTTTTAGAATTTGTAGCTTGGCTTGTTTTTGTACATTTAAAGCATAGTAAAAACATAATGGTTTGACTCAGTAGTTTTAAAACAATCAGAAACATGAGTTGGGAAATACCTTTGGGAGTATTTATTGTAGAATTTTCCCTCAGGGCATTAAATGGGTGGATTAGAGTCCCTGACAGGATAGTTTGTATATGGTTTGTGGAATGACAGTCTTGATTGACCAAGTGGTGTTTTCTTATGCTGTAGTTTCTTACGTTCTTACAATGGTGGCGGACAACGAGCAGGTGTTGAAGACTGAGAGGCTGGGGACATTTATATATATTAAGAGGGATATGAAACTTATTGTCTAAGTTTAATTTGACTCTTTTTGAAGTTCGACGACTCATTGTGTCATGAAAATACTTGAAATGAAATAAATTTGAAATCACATGATATTGGATGTGTGGTACGATTTTCAGATACTTCTGTATATATGAAGCTATTTTTTTAATAAATAAACATTTTCTGTAATGCCTGATCGCATTACTAGCTTGCTTTTATGATCCATGCATAAAACCTGGGCACCGTCGGGGGCAGCACCATTTCTGAATAGCACTGGCGAGGAAGTTTTGGTGGTGTGAATATGGGCTAGATGGTAACTATATTTGACTGCATGGATGAATCGATCTACAGATCTATATATGTACATACATCAGATGTGGAAGATAATGTAATAATATTTAATAAACATAGAAAATTATGGCAATCTACAGTCGGACAATCAACATTTGAGAGAGAAAGCAAGGTTAATGTTTCAAGTGTGACTATTCATCAGAACCCTTTGTGCTGAGGATGGATGTTAACATTCTTACCTTTCAGATGCTGCATTCCTGCAGCATTCTCTGTTTATATTCAACATTTATTGCATTTGTAGCTTTTTAATATCTGTAGAGTTGTTTGATAGAAATCATTGACTAGCCACAATTGTGGCAAAGGCAACACCGTTTTAGCCACATGCACTGATTTTTGTGGAAAACATCTTACACACAATACAGGCAAATGTACTTTACATGTGTATATTTACTTAATAAATTCTGCCACCATTCAGTGCAAAACTTTGCAGTCTTTCTCTTTCACCAAAGTTTGGAATTCTGCCATGTATTTATAATACGCAGTACCTCTTAGTGCAGCCTCTAGGGTTCTGTCCAGCAGTTGCGAGCAGTACTTTGACCTCCTCAGAGTAATTCTGAGAATGCTGACTCACACAATGAGACATGTCAGATCCGCTGCTGCTCTCCATCCATACCACGCTGGATTCTCATTGCCCTTTGCCATGACATGCCCTGTTGGAGCTGCTTGTTATTGACTGGGTTTGTTTTCTTCTGCTGGCCTGGAGCTGACCACAATGACAGCTCCCCTCTCCATACAATATCACTGGTGCTTCCATGGTGCTGAAGTCCAGCATTTTTGACTGTGTTACACATTATTTTAGCAAATAACCAATAAGCTGTAACCAAGGAAGTAAAGCACTCACAACGATCAAAAAACAAGCGCACACTCTGCATTTCATCTTACCATTTTACCAACAAACACACAAAAAGGTTAAAGTTCACATGCATACACCATGCAAATATGAGTATTGAGATCACATGCCCAATGACGGTGTCTATTACTCATTTTTTATTTACGAATCAAAAATGCAATTATCCACATCTGGATTCCCAATTAGCCACGTGTTGCCAGCAGCTAATTTACTGGACAACACTGCTTTGGATAAACATACAGTTAGATCGGCAGAGAGAGTGAGAGAGAGAGATGGAGATGTCTAAAGAGCAGTTTAAATTACTTTATAATGTAAACGCAATCTCAGGTTTATTGAATTTCAGACAAAGTCGAGGTAAAATACTTACACTCTCTTCTTCCTTGGTGAAGAGTTTGGCACATGAGAGGAACTCATCGTATTTGGCATAGGGGATGACGGGCTCTGGCAGTTCCCGCAGATACAGCTTGAGTAATGAGGCCACGGTGTGCACATCTGTATTGCTGAAAGCAAAGCAAATGAAAGCAGTCATTGCAAAGCAGCCTTTATTGCAAGGGGTTGGAGGAAAAGAATAAGGAAGTCTTGCTGCAATTATATAGGGTTCTGGTGAGACCACACCTGGAGTACTGTGTACAGTTCTGGTCTCCTGTGGAAGGATATACTTGCCTTAGAGGGGGTGCAACGAAGGTTCACTGGATTGATTCCTGGGATAAGAGTGTTGTCCTATGAGGAGAAATTGAGTAGAATGGGCCTATGTTCTCTGGAGTTTAAAAGAATGAGAGGTGATCTCATTGAAACGTATAAAATTCTCAGAGGTAGATGCTGAGAGGCTATTTCCCCCGGCTGGAGAGGCTAGAACTAGGGGTCATTGTCTCAAGATAAGGGGTCGGCCATTTGGGACCAAGATGAAGAAAAATGTCTTCAATCAGAGGGTTGTAAATCTTTGGAATTCTTGACCCCAGATGGCTGTGGATGCTCAGTCGTTGAGTATATTCAAGACTGAGATCGATGGATATTTGGACACTAAGGGAACCAAGGGATATGGGGATAGGGCGGCAAGTGGAGTTGAGTGGAAGATCAGCCATGATCTTATTGAATGGCACAGCAGGCTTGAGGGGCCTTATAGCCTACTCCTGCGCCTATTTCTTATGTTCGAATTAACCCAACATACCAATTCTGTGCCTCTTGTAAAAGCAGGTTCATTTTAAATGTAACTAACCCTGATCACGGAATCAGAATCCATGGATTCATTTTCACGGGTTGTGTGCTTTGGGTAAACTGGGTAACCCGAGCAAAGGCTGGCGACGGGGAACCTTGCCAGTACATGGCAAAAAACTACGAGCGCACTGCCTGCGACTTTCCAATACATGCTGGCGGTCGCCAAACTTCACCACCACCTGGGCAAACTCGGAAAATTGCTCCCTTGGTGTTGTTTCTGTTTTTAAACTGAGTCCCACGACTAGCCTAACCCACTGTGCTCCCATTCACATGAAGTCACTCATGTCACTTACTGCGTCGACTAGATTAAATCTATTACACAAATAGTGACAAAAAATATTCCAGCCCATTTACACACAGCTGATGTTTTGTTTACTGGTTTTGTGTCTCCAAAAAAGACCTGTTGATATTCTGCAATTTCCCAACATCTGGTGCACACATGAATCTGGTGACTGAATAACTATTGTCTATCATTTGGTATGTCCATTAGTCCAGCACTTAGCTATAGGTCTGTCCATGTCACGTAAACCTAGGCTCTTTGGAATTTTTTTAACAGATTGCCTGATGTGGATAATTAAATTGCATTTAAACGATGCCCTGTCATTGCAACCGTTAATTAGATCATTAAATAAGAAAACCAATCATCAAAATAATTTGATGCTACACAATAATTGATGTAAACAGAGTCACTGATTGTTTAATTTAGTGCATTGAGAAATTAGGTTTAGAGTAGTTATCGAAAAGGATGAAGAAAAATCAAATGTGAAAATACTCAACTGGAGGAGAACTAATTTCAGTGAGTTGAAAAGGGTTCTGGCCCAGGTGGATTGGAATCAAAGTTTGGCAGGTAAAACAGTAAATGAGCAATGAGAGGCCATCAAACAGGAGAAAGTTCGGGTACAGACTAGACACATTCTCATGAGGGGGAAAGGAAGGGCATCGAAAGCTTGAGCTCCCTGGATGACTAAATATATAGAGATTAAAATGTAATGGAGAAAGGAGGCTTATGATAAATGTTAGGTTCATAACTCAATAGAGCACCAAGCTGAATACAGAAAGTACAGAGGAGAACTGAAAAAGGGAATAAGAGGGACAAGGAGAGTGTATGAGAATAAATTAGCGGGTAACATAAAAGGTACCCAAAAGTCTTTTATGAACGTACAAAGAGTAAAAGGGTAGTCAAAGGAAGGGTGCGGCCAATTAGGGACCAAAAAGGAGATCTTCTTTTGGAGGTAGAGGGCATGGCTGAGGTATGAAATGAATACTTTGCATCTGTCTTCACTAAAGAAGAGAATGCTGCCAATGTCACGATAAAGGAGGTAGTAGAGAAATGGGATAGGATAAAAATAGATAAAGAAGAGGTACTTAAAATGCTCAAGGTAGATAAGTCACCCAGTCTGGATGGGATGCATCCTAGATTGCTGAGGGAAATAAGAGTGGAAATTGTGGAGGCTCTGGCCACAGTCTTCCAATCCTCCTTAGATATGCGAGAGAACTGGAGGATTGCAAATGTTACACCCCTGCTCAAAAAAGGAGAGGGATAAACCCGGCAACTACAGGCAGTCAGCCTAACGTCGGTGGTGGGGAAACTTTGAGAGACAATAATCCAGGACAAAATTAACTGGCACTTGGGAAAATATGGGTCAATAAATGAAAGCCAGCATGGATTTGTTAAAGGCAAATCCTGTTTGACTAACTTGATTGAGTTCTTTGATGAAGTAACGGAGATGGTTGATGAGGGTAGTGCGGTTGATGGTGCGTATATGGATTTTCATAAGGTGTTTCATAAAGTACCACATAACAGACTTGTTGGCAAAATTGAAGCCCATGGGATAAAGGGACAGTGGCTGCATGGATACGAAATTGGCTAAGGGACAGAAAGCAGAGTAGTGTAAATGGTTGTTTTTCAGACTGGAGGGAAGTATGCAGTGGTGTCCCCCAGGGGTCGGTGTTGGCACCACTGCTGTTTTTGATATTCATTAATGATCTGGACTTGGGTATACAGGGCATAATTTCAAAGTTTGCAGATGGCATGAAACTCAGAAATGTAGTAAACAGTGAGGAGGATAGTAACAGACTTCAGTAGGACAAAGACAGACTGGTGAAATGGGCAGACACATGGCAGATAAAATTTAACGCAGAGAAGTGTGATGTAATTCATTTTGGTATGAAAAATGAGTAGAGGCAATATAAACTAAATGGTACAACTTTAAAGGGAGTGCAGGAACAGAGAGAATTGGGGTTTATGTACATAAATCTTTGAAGAAGGCAAGACAAGTTGAGAAAGCTGTTGAAAAGGGATATAGGATCCTTGGCTTTATAAACAGAGGAATAGAGTACAAAAGAAAGGAAGTTATGCTAAGCCTTTATAAAACACTGGTTAGGCCTCAGCTAGAGTATTGTGTTCAATTCTGGGCACCACACTTTAGGAAGGATGTCTAGGTCTTAGAGAGAATACAGAGGAGATTTACTAGAATGGTACCAGGGATGAAAGACTTCAGTTATGTGGAGAGACTAGAGAAGCTGGGATTGTTCTCCTTGGAGCAGAGACGCCTAAGGGGAGATTTGATAGAGGTGTTCAAAATCATGAAGGATTTTAATAGAGCAAATAACGAGAAACTGTTTCCAGTGGCAGAAAGGTCGGCAACCAGAGGACACAGATTTAAGGTAATTGGCAAAATAACTAGAGGAAAACATTTTTTTTTTATGCAGTGAGTAGTCATGATTTGGAATGCACTGACCGAAAGGGTTGTGGAAGCAGATTCAATAATAACTTTCAAATGGGAATTTGATAAAAACTTGAAGGGGGGAAACGTCCCAGACTCTTCCATCACCATCCCTGGGTATGTCCTTTCCCACTGGCAGGACAGACCCATCAGAGGAGCGGTACAATGATATACAGTCAGGAGGGAGTGGACCTGGAAGTCCTCAACATTGACTTCGGACCCCATGAAATCTCATGGCATCAAGGCAAACACGGGCAAGGAAACCTCCTGCTGATTACCACCTACCGCCCTCCTTCAGCTGATGAATCAGTCCTCCTCCATGTTGAGCACTACTTGGAGGAAGCACTGAGGGTAGCAAGAGCACAGAATGTACTCTGGGTGGGGGACTTCAATGTCCATCACTACTGACCGAGCTGGCCGAGACCTGAAGGACATAGCTGCGAGACTGGGCCTGTGGCAGGTGGTAATTGAACCAACACAAGGAAAAAACCTACTTGACCTCGTCCTCACCAATCTGCCTGTCACAGATGCATCTGCCCATGACAGCATTGGTAGGAGTGACCACCGCACAGTCCTCGTGGAGATGAAGTCTCAGAGACATGGTTGAGGGAGGGGCAAGACTGGCAGCTCAATATTCCGGGGTACAGAATCTTCAGGCGAGACAGAGGGGGAGGTATAAGAGGAGGGGGGGGGTCGCAATATTAATTAAAGAATCAATTACTGCCATAAGGAGGGATGATATATTAGCAGGTTCCTCTAATGAGGCCATATGGGTGGAGCTTAAAAACAAAAAGGGGGCAAGCACTTTGATGGGAGTGTACTATAGGCCCCCAAACAGTCAGGGGGAGATAGAGGAACAGATATGTAGGCAAATCTCAGAAAATTGTGCAAATAATAGGGTAATAATAGTGGGGGATTTCAACTTCCCCAATATTAACTGGGATACTCAGAGTGTAAAAGGCTTAGAGGGTACAAAATTCTTAACGTGCATCCAGGAGAGCTTTTTGAGCCAGCATGTAGAAAGTCCGACAAGAGAGGGGGCGGTACTGGACCTAATTCTAGGGAATGTGGCCGGCCAAGTGGAAGAAGTGCTAGTAGGTGAGCACTTTGGTGACAGTGACCATAATTCGGTGAGATTTAAGGTGGTCGTGGAAAAGGACAGGGAGGGGCCGGAAATTAAGGTTCTAAATTGGGGGAAGGCCGATTTTAATAGGATAAGGCAGGATCTGGCCAAAATGGACTGGGATCAGCTGCTTGTAGGAAAATCCGCATCGGAGCAATGGGAGTCTTTCAGAAGGGAGATTGAGACCATACAATGGCAACATGTTCCCGTAAAGGTCAAGGGTGGTTCCAAGAACTCCAGGGAACCTTGGATGTCAGGGGATATACGAGAATGGATTAGGAAAAAAAGGAGGGCTTTTGGCAGATACAAAAGGCTAAAGACGGAGGAAGCCCTAGAGGAGTACAAAAAGTGCAGGGGGATACTTTAAAAAGAAATTAGGAGATCAAGGAGGGGCCATGAAATAACACTGGCGAGCAAAATAAAGGAAAATCCTAAGATGTTTTATAAGTATATTAAGGGTAAGAGGATGACTAGGGAAAAAATAGGGCCCATTAGGGAAAAAATGGCAATCTGTGTGTGGAGCCGGCAGATGTAGGAGGGGTTCTAAATGAATTTTTTGTATCTGTTTTCACTATGGAGAAGGACGATGTAGACATCGAAATACGGCAGGGGGACTGTGATATACTCGAACATATTAACATCGAGCGGGAGGAGGTATTGGCGGTTTTAGCAGGCCTAAAAATGGATAAATCCCCAGGCCCGGACGAAATGTATCCCAGGCTACTGTGTGAGGCAAAGGAGGAGATTGCGGGGGCTCTGACACATATATTCAGAACCTCTCTGGCCACAGGGGATGTGCCAGAGGACTGGAGAACCGCTAATGTAATACCATTATTCAAGAAGGGGAGTAGGGAAAAACCGGGGAACTACAGGCCAGTGAGCCTAACATCAGTGGTAGGAAAATTATTGGAAAAAATTCTGAAGGTCAAAATTAGTCTCCACTTGGAGAAGCAAGGATTAATCAGGGATAGTCAACATGGCTTTGTCAAGGGAAGATCATGTCTGACTAATTTGATTGAATTTTTTGAGGGGGTGACTCGGCGTGTGGATGAGGGTAACGCAGTGGATGTGGTATACATGGATTTCAGTAAGGCCTTCGATAAAGTCCCCCACAGGAGACTGGTTAAGAAGGTACGAGCCCATGGAATCCAGGGTGCCTTGGCACTTTGGATACAAAACTGGCTTAGTGGCAGAAGGCAGAGGGTAATGGTCGAAGGTTGTTTTTGTGACTGGAAGCCTGTGGCCAGTGGGGTACCACAGGGATCTGTGCTGGGTCCCTTGCTGTTTGTGGTCTACATTAATGACTTGGATATGAATGTAAAAGGTATGATCAGTAAGTTCGCTGATGATACAAAGATTGGTAGGGTGGTAAATAGCGAGGAGGATAGCCTCAGTCTGCAGGACGATATCGATGGGTTGGTCAGATGGGCGGAACAGTGGCAAATGGAATTTAACCCGGAAAAGTGCGAGGTGATGCACTTTGGAGGGACTAACAAGGCAAGGGAATACACAATGAATGGGAGGACCCTAGGCAAGACAGAGGGTCAGAGGGATCTTGGTGTGCAAGTTCACAGATCCCTGAAGGCGGCGGAACAGGTAGATAAGGTGGTAAAGAAGGCATATGGGATACTTGCCTTTATTAGCCGAGGCATAGAATATAAGAGCAAGGAGGTTATGATGGAGCTGTATAAAACACTGGTTAGGCCACAGCTGGAGTACTGTGTGCAGTTCTGGTCGCCACACTACAGGAAGGATGTGATCGCTTTGGAGAGGGTGCAGAGGAGATTCACCAGGATGTTACCAGGGCTGGAGCGCTTCAGCTATGAAGAGAGACTGGGAAGATTGGGTTTGTTTTCCTTGGAGCAGAGGAGGCTGAGGGGGGACATGATTGAGGTGTACAAAATTATGAGGGGCACAGATAGGATGGATACTAAGGAGCTTTTTCCCTTCGTTGAGGGTTCTATAACAAGGGGACATAGATTCAAGGTAAAAGGCGAGAGGTTTAGAGGGGATTTGAGAAAGAACTTTTTCACCCAGAGGGTGGTTGGAGTCTGGAACTCACTGTCTGAAAGGGTTGTGGAGGCAGGAACCCTCACAACATTCAAGCAGCATTTGGATGAGCACTTGAAATGCCATAGCATACAAGGCTACGGACCAAATGCTGGAATATGGGATTAGAGTAGACAGGGCTGATGGCCGGCGCGGACACGATGGGCCGAAGGGCCTCTATCCGTGCTGTATAACTCTATGACTCTAAGTCCCGTCTTCACACTGAGGACACTATCCAACGAGTTGTGTGGCATTATCACCGTGTTAAATGGGATAGATTCAGAACAGATCTTGCAGCTCAAAACTGGGCATCCATGAGGCGCTGTGGGCCATCAGCAGCAGTAGAATTGTATTCCAGCACAATATGTAACCTCATGGCCTGGCATATTCCTCACTCTACCATTACCAACAAGCCAGGGGATCAACTCTGGTTCAATGAGGAGTGTAGAAGAGCATGCCAGGAGCAGTACCAGGCGTACCTAAAAATGAGGTGCCAACCTGGTGAAGCTACAACTCAGGACTACATGCGTGCTAAACAGCGGAAGCAACATACTATAGACAGAGCAAAGCGATTCCACAACCAACGGATCAGATCAAAGCTCTGCAGTCCTGCCACATCCAGTCGTGAATAGTGGTGGACAATTAAACAACTAATGGGAGGAGGAGGCTCTGCAAACATCCCCATTCTCAATGATGGCGGAGTCCAGCACGTGAGTGCAAAAGACAAGGCTGAAGTGTTTGCAACCATCTTCAACCAGAAGTGCCGAGTGGATGATCCATCTCGGCCTCCTCCCGATATCCCCACCATCACAGAAGCCAGTCTTCAGCCAATTTGATTCACTCCACGTGATATCAACAAACGGCTGAGTGCACTGGATACAACAAAGGCTATGTGCCCCGACAACATCCCAACTGTAGTGCTGAAGACTTGTGCTCCAGAACTAGCCGCACCTCTAGCCAAACGGTTCCAGTACAGCCACAACACTGGCATCTACCCGACAATGTGGAAAATTGCCTAGGTATCTCCTGTCCACATAAAGCAGGACAAATCCAATCCGGCCAATTACCGCCCCATCAGTCTACTCTCAATCATCAGCAAAGTGATGGAAGGTGTCGTCGACAGTGCAATCAAGCGGCACTTACTCACCAATAACCTGCTCACCAATGCTCAGTTTGGGTTCCGCCAGGACCACTCGGCTCCAGACCTCATTGCAGCCTTGGTCCAAACATGGACAGAAGAGTTGAATTCCAGAGGTGAGGTGAGAGTGACTGCCCTTGAAATTAAGGCAGCATTTGACCAAGTGTGGCACTAAGGAGCTCTAGTAAAATTGAAGTCAATGGGAATCAGGGGGAAAACTCTCCAGTGGCTGGAGTCATACATGGCATGAAGGAAGATGGTAGTGGTTGTTGGAGGCCAATCATCTCAGCCCCAGGACATTGCTGCAAGAGTTCCTCAAGGCAGTGTCCTCGGCCCAACCATCTTCAGCTGCTTCATCAATGACCTTCCCTCCATCATAAGGTCAGAAATGGGGATGTTCACTGATGATTGCACAGTGTTCAGTTCCATTTTCAACCCCTCAGATCATGAAGCAGTCCGTGCCCGCATGCAGCAAGACCTGGACAACATCCAGGCATGGGCTGATAACTGGCAAGAAACATTTGAGCCAGACAAGTGCCAGGCAATGACCATCTCCAACAAGAAAGAGTCTAACCACCTCCCCTTGACATTCAACGACATTACCATCGCCGAATCCCCCACTATCAACATCCTGGGCGCCACCATTGACCAGAAACTTAACTGGACCAGCCATATAAATACCGTGGCTACAAGAGCACGTCAGAGGCTGGGTATTCTGTGGTGAGTGACTCATCTCCTGACTCCCCAAAGCCTTTCCACCATCTACAAGGCACAAGTCAGGAGTGTGATGGAATACTGTCCACTTGCCTGGATGAGTGCAGCTCCAACAACGCTCAAGAAGCTCGACACCGTCCAGGACAAAGCAGCCCGCTTGATTGGCACCCCATCCGCCACCCTAAACATTCACTCCCTTCACCACCGGCGCACTGTGGCTGCAGTGTGTACCATCCACAGGATGCACTGCGGCAACTTGCCAAGGCTTCTTCGAAGCACCTCCCAAACCCACGACCTCTACTACCTAGAAGGACAAGAGCAGCAGGCACATGGGAACAACACCACCTGCATTTCCCCTCCAAGTCACACACCATTCCGACTTGGAAATATATCGCCGTTCCTTCATCTTCGCTGGGTCAAAATCCTGGAACTCCCTTCCTAACAGCACTGTGGGAGAATCTTCACCACACAGACTGCAGCGGTTCAAGAAGGTGGCTCACCACCTCCTTCTCAAGGGCAATTAGGGATGGGCAATAAATGCCGGCCTCGCCAGCGATGCCCACAAACCCATGAACGAATTTTTAAAAATTTGCAGGGCTATGGGGAAAGAGCAGGGGAGTGGGACTAATTGGAAACCTCTATCAAAGAGCTGGCACAGGCACAATGGGCTGAATGGCCTCCTTCTGTGTTGTATGATTTTGTGATTTTAAATGATTTCTTTTATTATTTGGCCGATTTGCCTTCTCTGCCGCACATATTGAGCTGAAATTGGATGAAAATGCAAATGATTGTTGGAATGGCGAACAAGTAACGGTTAAACTGATATAAAAGTAGCACAGGTCCCTTTCCGAGGTTTAATTAAATGGGGATGAAGTTGAATTCCCCAAGCGTTGGTAATTGTTTCTACTGATTCAGTGCAGAATGGATTCATGTGGTCATTGATAAATAACTCATAACCAAATAGGCTAAACCTTCGTGCTGATTCCCGTTATTACTGCAGTTCAGATTCTGTCTGTACCTACTGATCAATCTCTATTCCTGTAAAAATAACATTAGATTACCTGACAAGATATTTACACAATGTCCTATTAGAAAATACAAGGTATTTCGCTTAGCACAAACATGAGTACAATCTGATCTCCGTTAGCCAGCAGCCTCCTCAGTTTGATTTTATATGCTTACATGACCTTTCCATCATCATCATCTACCCTATCGTGTTGTTGTAAATAGCAATTTAATTGCATACATTTAAATGATCATATTTTACAAATGTTAGCTTTGGAACTGCTCGATTGCACTGTTCTTTTTTTGGTTCGTGGAATCCTGTCAGAAACACCAGTAAACAGCAGACATGTTTTTTCAATTTTCTCTCCTCCACTCCTGAAGGTGGTAAGTTCTGCCAGGGTATCATTGCTTTTTCTTAGTTACTTATGGGGATCAGGGAGTACTTATACAGAACTTTGCCTCAGGAGATGAAATGGGTGGACGAAAGCCCACGACAGGCGACTTTATACATGGTCTGTGAATGGAGCCGTGTTACAAATTCGGGTCTGCCATTGATACCTTCTTGAGTTGAGTGGTACCAGTCACTTCTGTGAGCAGTTTGAGCATCTTACTTTTTAGGAGTTCACACCATTCGTTCATGGGATGTGGGCCTCACTGGTAAGGCCAGCATTTATTGCCCATCCCTAATTGCCCTTGAGAAGGTGGTGGTGAGCCGCCTTCTTAAACCGCTGCAGTCCGTGTGGTGAAGGTTCTCCCACAGTGCTGTTAGGAAGGGAGTTCCAGGATTTTGACCCAGCGACGATGAAGGAACGGCGATATATTTCCAAGTGGGGATGGTGTGTGACTTGGAGGGGATCGTGCAGGTGATGTTGTTCCTATGTGCCTGCTGCCCTTGTTCTTCCAGGTGGGAGAGGTCGTGAGTTTGGGAAGTGCTTCGAAGAAGCCTTGGCGAGTTGCTGCAGTGCATCCTGTGGATGGTACACACTGCATCCACAGTGCGCCGGTGGTGAAGGGAGTGAATGTTTAGGGTGGGGGATGGGGTGCCAATTAAGCGGGCTGCTTTATCTTGGATGGTGTCGAGCTTCTTGAGTGTTGTTGGAGCTGTACTCATCCAGGCAAGTGTAGACTATTCCATCACACTCCTGACTTGTGCCTTGTAGATGGTGGAAAGGCTTTGGGGAGTCAGGAGGTGAGTCACTCGCCGCAGAATACCCAGCCTCTGACCTGCTCTTGTAGCCACAGTATTTATGTGGCTGGTCCAGTTAAGTTTCTGGTCAATGGTGACCCCCAGGATGTTGATGGTGGGGGATTCGGCGATGGTAATGCCGTTGAATGTCAAGGGGAGGTGGCTAGACTCTCTCTTGTTGGAGATGGTCATTGCCTGGCACTTGTCTGGCACAAATGTTACTTGCCACTTCTCAGCCCAAGCCTGGATGTCCAGGTCATGCTGCATGCGGGCTCGGACTGCTTCATTATCTGAGGGGTTGCAAATGGAACTGAACACTGTGCAATCATCAGCAAGTATCCCCGTTTCTGACCTTATGATGGAGGGAAAGTCATTGATGAAGCAGCTGAAGATGGTTGGGCCGAGGACACTGCCTTGAGGAACTCCTGCAGCGATGTCCTGGGGCTGAGATGATTGGCCTCCAACAACCACTACCATCTTCCTTCATGCCATGTATGACTCCAGCCACTGGAGAGTTTTCCCCCTGATTCCCATTGACTTCAATTTTACTCGGGCTCCTTAGTGCCACACTTGGTCAAATGCTGCCTTGATGTCAAGGGCAGTCACTCTCACCTCACCTCTGGAATTCAACTCTTCTGTCCATGTTTGGACCAAGGCTGTAATGAAGTCTGGAGCCGAGTGATGCTGGCGGATCCCAAACTGAGCATCGGTGAGGTTATTGGTGAGTAAGTGCCGCTTGATTGCACTGTCGACGACACCTTCCATCACTTTGCTGATGATTGAGAGTAGACTGATGGGGCGATGATTGGCCGGATTGGATTTGTCCTGCTTTTTGTGGACAGGACATACCTGGGCAATTTTCCACATTGTCAGGTGGACGCCAGTGTTGTAGCTATACTGGAACAGCTTGGCTAGAGGTTAGTTCTGGAGCACAAGACTTCAGCACTACAGCCGGGATGTTGTTGGGGCCCATAGCCTTTGTTGTATCCAGTGCACTCAGCCGTTTGTTGATATTAAGTGGAGTGAATCGAATTGGCTGAAGACTGGCTTCTGTGATGGTGGGGATATTGGGAGGAGGCCAAGATGGATCATCCACTCGGCACTTCTGGCTGAAGATAGTTGCAAACGCTTCAGCCTTGTCATTTGCACTCGCGTGCTGGACTCCGCCATCATTGAGGATGGGGATGTTTACAGAGCCTCCTCCTCCCTTTGGTTGTTTAATTGTCCACCATCATTCACGACTGTATGTGGCAGGACTGCAGAGCTTTGATCTGATCCGTTGGTTGTGGAATCGCTTAGCTCTGTCTATATCATGTTGCTTCAGCTGTTTAGCATGCACGTAGTCCTGTGTTGTAGCCTCACCAGGTTGGCACCTCATTTTTAGGTACGCCTGGTGCTGCTCATGGCATGCTCTTCCACACTCCTCATTGAACCAGGGTTGTTGGTAATGGAAGAGTGAGGAATATGCCGGGCCATGAGTTTACAGATTGTGCTGGAATACAATTCTGCTGATGGCCCACAGCGCCTCATGGATGCCCAGTTTTGAGCTGCTAGATCTGTTCTGAATCTATCCCATTTAGCACGGTGGTAGTGCCACACAACACGTTGGATGGTGTCCTCAGTGTGAAGACGGGACTTCGTCTCCACAAGGACTGTGCGGTGGTCACTCCTACCAATACTGTCATGGACAGATGCATCTGCGACAGGTAGATTGGTGAGGACGAGGTGAAGTAGGTATTTCCCTTGTGTTGGTTCACTCACCACCTGCCACAGGCCCAGTCTAGCAGCTATGTCCTTCAGGACTCGGCCAGCTCGGTCAGTAGTGGTGCTACTGAGCCACTCTTGGTGATGGACATTGAAGTCCCCCACCCAGGGTACATTCTGTGCTCTTGCTACCCTCTGTGCTTCCTCCAAGTGGTGCTCAACATGGAGGAGGACTGATTCATCAGCTGAGGGAGGACGGTAGATGGTAATCAGCAGGAGGTTTCCTCGCCCATGTTTGTCCTGATGCCATGAGATTTCATGGGGTCCAGAGTCAATGTTGAGGACTCCCAGGGCCACTCCCTCCTGACTGTATATTTCTGTACCGCCATCTCTGGTCAGTCTGTACTGCCAGTGGGACAGGACATATCTAGGGATGGTGATGGAAGAGTCTGGGACGTTGGCTGAAAGGTATGATTCTGTGAGTATGGCTATGTCAGGCTGTTGGACAGCTAGTCTGTGGGACAGCTCTCCCAATTTTGGCACAATTCCCCAGATGTTAGTGAGGAGGACCTTGCAGGGTCGACTGGGCTTGGTGTTTTGCCGTTGTCGTGTCCGGTGCCTCGTGGTCCGATGCCGAGTGGTCCGTCCGGTTTTATTCTTGTTATGACTTTTTGTAGCCAGATTTTACAACTGAGTGGCTTGCTAGGCCATTTCAGAGGGCGATTAAGAATCAACCACATTGCTGTCGGTCTGGAGTCACATATAGGCCAGACCGGGTAAGGACGGCAGGTTTCCTTCCCTAAAGGGCATTAGTGAACACATGGGGTTTTACGACAATCGAGTAGTTTTATGAACACCATTACTGATACTAGTTTTTTTTTTAATTCCAGATTTATTTATTCATTTAATTAATTGAATTTAAATTCCCCAGCTGCCATGGCAGGATTTGAACTCATAACTCCGAATTATTAGTCCAGGCCTGTGGATTACTAGTTTCCAGGTAAACACTTCCCAGTGTTTACCTGGAGGAAACTGTGCCTCATTCATGACTGGATATCGGACAAGCACTCTGACAGCACAGGGGTGGTGGAAGGGTCGAGAGAGGTGGTGGAGAGGTAGAGCTGGGTGTCGTCAGAGTACATGTGGGATTTTCCCCAATGTCGAGCTGGCCCATAGATTGGGGGGGGTCAAACCTGAGGGGAGGGGCGGCGAACCTGGGCCAGTAGCATCCAGCAGTATTTTTGTGGAGCTAGAAGGAGCACTCCTGCTCCTCAGAAACAAAAGTATACAAAGGTTACTTACATTTTTATGGGCAGCCGAAAGCACTCCTTTAAGGATCGATGGTTAGGCCACTGTGCATGCTCCATCCAGTTGATGATTAATTTGGAGAGGGGTCCTAAAAACGAGCACTGGTTGTGTATTTTCAAGCTTGAATACTAAACCAGTGAATCACCATGGTTTCTATGCTCAGCATCACAGTTTGGAAGCTGTCAACACCTAACTGTGCAGACATGAAGGCCTGGATATTAACTCGGAACCAGGAAGAGAGCGGGGTGGGGGGAGGATTTTTGGACGGGAAACCCAAAGTAAAGCTTTCCTGCACGTCATGACGATTTTGATGGTTGAACCGCCTTAAAAATATTTTCAGCAGGTTTCGCACCTGACAGCCAGCCGGATTGACAGGTTGGCTGCCTGTTGGGCGGGAAAGCAGCTGGGGAGACATTAGGGTCTTCGGGGTTTGTATGGGGGTGGGGGCGATTGCAAGGGGGTGGGGGAAATCGGGCATCGTGAGAGGGGTGGGGGAAATCGGGCATCGTGAGAGGGGCGGGGGGCGGCCGTTCATGGGGTGTTTAAAAGGTAAGCTTGGTGAGCCACAGGGAAGTGCTCTTGCTCCTCCTGAACCAAAGGCAGTGCAATAAAGGCACTTAGTTCATGGATCCAGCCCTTCTCACTTCCTTTTACCTGCCATGATTCCCGCAATCCAGGAAACCTATGCTGGAGGCGTTAAATTCGAAGGCCTCTTAAATTCAATTTAAAATCCACCTAATTTACATCTAATGATCGGGTAAATTACTCCAATAAGTACCCGCCCGCCTGCACTAATTATCTGTCCGCCTCCAGCGAGTAGGTTACTCGCATGCAGCAAAACACGCATCCATTAAACCTAGAAGTGGGTGTGATGGAGCCGGGTTGCGGTCCCGCTGCAAAATTCTATTATTTTAACTTCTCACCCGCCCCCAACCCACCAATTCTTGGGGGTTAAAATTGCCCCCAATATGTCCTTTGTAGCTATGACGGCGCTGCTCTACTTCAGACACAGAAAAGCCATAGCTCTGAACGGCTGAGCTGGAATCTCACCACTCGCTGCCTAACACATTAATAAATGTCACATTATGCAAGACAGTAAAACTGTCACTGGTGCAACAGTATCAGAATAACAAACAGGTGGATTGTTCCAATAGGACCTGAATAAAACATTTACCTCCTCCCTTTGTTCTGATTATTCTAGAGTTAACATTTATGCAATCTCAACACCAAGTTTTCTATCATCTGTATTTACCTTTTCTCCTTTCAATTTTCTCCCCATCTCACCTTTCCATGGCTCATGCTGGGATTCAGCTTCACGAGCATCAGAAGCCTCTGATACTTCATCCAAGTGGCCATTCTCCGTGTATGAGCACAATGTCGGCAGGCTATTTGACTACTCGACAGGGGAAGCAATTCTCTTGAACCTGACCCTGTCCTCACCTGATGTCCATGTATAGTCAGGCACTTCCCCGCAGGGATCGCTGGCTAGCTATCAGGAGCAGAAGCCTTGCCTAATTTTCTCTATCCCTAACCCAGGAACACTGGAGCCATTGTTGTCTTGATTGAAGTGTTTACATTTTCAAAAAATGTAAATACTTCAAAAAGGTTGTGCACATCAATGGCAGTACTCTTCGTCACACTCACCCACTTTTGCCATTTCTAATAGATCTTGTCATTTAGTTTAAGATTAGGAGACATTACAGCACACTAATTATGGGATGGATTTTATTGCTCGTGGCAACCACGATTTATATTACCACGAGCAATACTGCAAATGCAAGTTCGTTCTTTCTTCCTTTCGCTCTTGTTCTTATAGATCAGATTTCTAATGTCCCCCCTCAGTCTAGTGCTGGCAAGAGGGAGCTACAGTCAGAGTTTAGGGAAAGGGAAGAGCCAGCATAAACACCAAACTCTGCAATTCCTCATTTGCTGAAGTTATCAGCTGTCAGAATAAAACAGCTCAAGCTGCTTTTATTTCATTGGCATAATATTTCATTTCCATTCTGAGGATTCATTCTTTCTAATTTGTCTCAGCAGCAATCAGTGTGGAAAATACAACAAGAAGAAACGTTATGTAGAAAATAATTATGAATATTTATCTTGTGTCCAGTATATGAACTGGTGATTGTCAGTAACAATGGCCTCCATATTGTTATAATGTTTGCTGGGTGGGCATTTACATACGGTGGTGCCAACAGCAGAATGGAAACTCAACTCCATTTGTCTCACTTGGAAAATAATAGAGTCCCTCAGTGAATGTGTGATAAATGTGTAACTGGAAGCAAAGTTATGGCTTTCCTGGTAGTGATATGATTGTTCATCAACTTCTTTATACAATGTAATTACTTTTATTAAAGTAAGATGTAAACAAAAATCAATACTGCGTGAACATGCAGTGTTGTACCTATAAAAGAAAGAACTTCTATTTATATAGCATCTTTCATGTATGAGGACATCACAAAGCACTTCACAGCTAATGAGGTACTTTTGAAATATAGTCATGTTGTAATGTAGGGAAACAAAGCAGCCAATCTACACACAGCAAGGTCACACAAATAGCAATGAGATAAACAATCTGATAATCAGTCATAGTGGTGCTGGTTGAGGTATAAATGCTGGCCAGGACACTGGGAGAACTCCCCTGCTCTTCCAGCAGTGCCATCGAATCCTCTACATCCACCTGAGAAGGCAGATGGGGTCTCAGTTTAACGTCATATCTGAAAGGCAACACCTCTAACAGTGCAGCCCTCAGTACGTCACTGAAGTCTCAAGTCCCTGGAGTGGAGCTTGAACCCATGACTCACTCACTCAGAGGCAAGAATATGACGACCACTGAGCCAAGGCTAACACGAGGTATAAACATGTTAAAACTATTGATAAATGTGGGAATTTCTGAGCTCATTTCTACTGTTGTGCTTTCGACTCTCTCTATGATCTCATGTAATTGTATCAATTATGCCAGATGCCTCTTGGCAAAAATTACTTAACTGTTATATAATCCCAACAGTGGGGGCAGTGGAGTGTTACACAAGGCAGTTAGAAACGCGGATTAGAAGAGGAAGCATTGCGACCGTTAGAAGCTGTGGCTCATTTAATTGCAACTGATGCACATGTACAATGAGTCACATGATATTACAATTGCAGTCAACTTTCATTCTTTGATTGGATGAATGATCTTGTAAATGTCTCTCTTGCTGTGTTTAGACTGCCATTTTGGAACAAATTTGGGTTAAAATTGGATCAGAGTCAGTGTTTAGAATTGTGTGCTTCATTTAATTGAGAGTCGGCCAAATTACATTAAGAACTTTACAACATGGATTTGATAGATCATTGTGTGAACTGTCTCTGGTTTTGTAAATCATGATAGAACAGGACATTGATGTGTTTGTGCCCTGACATCAAGCATGCACGCATCAAAGTGACGTTGGGACCTAAATTCAATATCGTTGCGCCCGTTTTACGATCATAAAACAGGCACAATAACTAATTTAGCAGGGCAGAGGCTCATGCCTAATCTGCACTGGCGTTTGGGCCACTGCTAAATTGATCGGGGCCTTTTTTAGGCTGACCTGGCGGCCACCTGAAATGAGTGCAGGCCTCATTTTAACATTGTGGGCGGCCTCAAGTGCTCCTTACAGACCTGGACGCCCAAGTTTGGTAAGATGAGTTGGAACTTGTGATGCGCAAGCTCCCACTTGTATTTCTGGATCTTGAGCTGCCTAACCAGTGGTTCTTAAAGGGACTGCTGGAGGCCGCTCAAAAAAAGGTTCCAAAACTTTGTAATTTTGTTTTTTTGTGGGGTTGGAAGCAGCAGGACTGCTCCATCTGGATCCACAAAATAACTGCAGGTCGCTCCTGATCGCCTCGCCCCATCCTCACGGACTTATGTGTGGGCCTTGTCAACGGTCAAAATTAATAAGGTCCAGATAGGCAAGCTGCAGCGAGGCGCCTGATTGACGCCGGCAGCTCACCTGCATTATGATAATGAGGCCCATTGGTATCGCACTCGGTTTGGGTCGCTAAGGAATTTAGGCCCCATTGTCTCTCCTGGTAACACATTTTCACTTGGAGATAATGTTCTGGGTTTACTTATAGAAGTAAATTGGAGTGGTGTGCTTTGGTCTCCTTAGTACCAAGCACAATGCAGCCAGACTGGCCCCAAAACAATCCAGACTACTGGTACATATCAGTTTGAAAGCATTATACAATCTCATTTTGTACAGGTAAGGAGAGGTATTAGATATTCACAATGTACAATTATTAATGATCAAATAACCAATTAATGATCACAACTCGATGTGTCATCATGATGGTAGCCATGGTAACCAATTTTACAGTTTGGGCATTACGTCTGCTTGTGTATTTTATTAATATTTCAATTAATCTTTGCTTATTTGTTTCATCACATTATTATTTACTTTATTAATGTACAATTAATCACATTCAAGGAATTTTCTGATAGTAACTCTTTTGCTCCCTGCAATATCTTCCAGCTGAGTATGTTACCAACTTATTAAATTAGAAGCAATTTTCAGTCAGCAATATTGATTTTTTTCTGAATAGTTCATCTGGTTTGGCCAACCATCTTGTCCTGAGCTCCAACAATTTTCTCATCTACTACCAAGTTCCCTTGTGTATTTGCACTGATTGCTTCTACGGATCTTCCCTCATTTCCTTTTTCTTAACCGCGTTCCACATTTGATTAGACTGGCTTATATATCCTCAATCTGCCTCAAAGCTATTGTTCCAACTTTGCCAAACTTGAACAATTCAGCTTTCCTTACTTTTCCAAATCTCTGGTAACATTTATTTAGCTAAGGTCAGCACTAGAAATAACAATCTTGACTCTGGGTTTGAGAACCTGAGTATTTTAACTTCATATTTTTTTTCTGGGAACTGTGAACGATTTCTTTGCAGCATTTAAATACACGGTTAAAAAGTAATTTGCTGTTGGAATAAGATGGTTTGTGAATGATTAACAATAAGATAATTAGATGGGTCAGAAGGGAAAGTGCATTCTCAGATTGAATGGATTACATCATATCCTGCCTGTTCATCAAATTAGTCTGAAGCTCTTTTCATGCTTCATTACATTAGATGTTTTAATGAGGTATGGAAATTAGTACACTACTTATAGGGGAGAGGATTGAATGCCTTGCAGAATGGTTAAAAATCTTAATAGCTCTGAGAGCATTCACATCTAACCTAATGGAAAGTCAGCATCATCTTGTCATTTACAATCTCCTACACAATTACAACGCAAAGGTCTGGATCAACACAATGTTTATGGGATTAGAAAGGTCTCTCAAGTACTCATATATTTATTAATCATTCAGCTTGTAATAGAAATGTTTAGGAAGATTATAATGAACAGAACTGGAAAAGACAACAGCAGTGCATCAGGCCAATATCAGAGCTCAAAAAATACCATATGATGTTTCTTATATCCCACAATCACATCTTTCACCAAAAAAATCTATCCAGCTTGAATAATATGTTTGTAAAAAAAAAATGATAATCCTAATTTAAACTGATAAATGATAAACTAATTTATGGAACATAATTGTTGTACAATATTCAAAACAATGAAATGAAAAGTCAAATGTTTGATTCCAGGTCTATAATGGTATCACGTATACTGATAAATAATTGAATATAAATTGGGGTCCAAGTTTTTGTCCTTAAACCTGTAATATGTTACAGCTAAAATCACAGTTTCCACTGAATCAAACAATATTTTCAATATTGTGTGACAAAACTGAATCAAATGTATGCATTTGGTGTATCGGAAATAGTTTATAAAACTCATTCAACCAGATATTAAGAAATTTATATATCTCTTTTTAAAGAATAGTTCAAAAAAATACTATGCACCATGTCTACAAATAGAATGCCACACCCCTTACCTGTCAAACAATGGCTTCTCACCACAGTCGAAGGCCTCTTGTAACTCCTTGACTAGATTGGCCTGACCAGGTAACCGGAAAAGACCCTCTTCCTTCAGTCCTCTCTGGCGGATGAAGTCTGCACACTGCTCCACAAGCATTGGTGCCATGCGCGTCCCATGCCTGCGCTCATACCGTACAGTGTCTTCAAGCCGCTGGCCAAAGATACCTGTTCATTTGGGAACAAAATGAGAACAGCATACCTGATAGCAAATAATTCCAGTCGAAGTTTACACAAAGCAGACGTTATGTAGAAGAGAAAGACTTTTGTTAGAAAATATAATCACAATAGTTAAACCACCAGTTAAATGATCGAACGCTGGGCCATCAGAGCCAACCTCTACTCAAAGACATCGCTTCATATTTCTGACTTATAAAACCTTTGTCACATAATGTTTGCATTCACTTGAGCACATGAAAACCCATATGCTCTGATATAGTGGGACTTTACGCAAATTGGCTACCGCGTTGCCTACTTTACAACAGTAACTACACTTCAAGAATACTTTGGCTGTAATGCGCTTTGGGATGTTCTGAGGTTGTGAACGGCACTATATAAATGCAAGTCTTTCTTTCTTTATAGGGGAAACGATTGACAATCTGCGATGGAAAGCCAATTGTTGGTCACATCTAACTATTCAGTAATTAATTGCCCAATCTAACCTTCTTGTAAAACTATCTGTATGTTTGCCACAGTACTGAGAAAAACACTTTTAAGTGATGAGACATCATTTCATGCACTGTGAAGAATTTTACAATTGTAAACAATTTTACAACACCAAGTTATAGTCCAGCAATTTTATTTTAAATTCACAAGCTTTCGGAGGCTACCTCCTTCCTCAGGTGAACGTTCACCTGAGGAAGGAGGTAGCCTCCGAAAGCTTGTGAATTTAAAATAAAATTGCTGGACTATAACTTGGTGTTGTAAAATTGTTTACAATTGTCAACCCCAGTCCATCACCGGCATCTCCACATCAAGAATTTTACACTAACAGAAGCATTCAATCGCAGCTGATATATGTACAAGCAGACACGCTGGCAGCTCTCACAGCTTTATAAATAGCTGCTGATATTATCCAAAATGTGACCCATGCTCCAACAAAACTCACCCTTTCTGAAGCTGAAACATCGCTTAATTTTCCTGTAGGTAGTTTTTGGGAGGAAAGTAGGGTATGTCAAAGCACTCGTTGTGCAGAATATGATATTCTTATTCTCAGGCATTACAAAGTATTGAATTTAGTCTGCGTTGCATACGTTGTCCACATGGGCTATTCTTCAAACTGGAACAGCCACTGATTATTATCAAGCTCAAAGGGCATAAAAAAATGAAAAAATGATAGTTCACAAGCAATTGGACATCAAAGATGAGCATGAAAATCCCATCAACGTGCTCGTGTAGTAGCAGACATCTTCGAGAAGTGACGACTTAAAAGCCCTCTGTGAGAAATAGCTCTAGCTCTGCAGTCTATCTGCATTACTTGCTGCCTCTAGCCGTGAAACTGAGGCAGAAAATATTCGGTCAAAAGGAGAACTGACTTTCACTTGACTTGCAGCTGCAGTCACATGCGGTAGCTTTCCAGCAGGCAATTAATGATCTCTTTGGCATGCATAGGTACTGCCAATCCACTAACCCTTAAAAGAGAGAGAGAGAGAGAGAGAGTGCACTCTTGTTTTCATCCCCCTGACTGCCTCCTTTTCTTTTATGTTGGTCCTGCAGTCTTCCTGCTCTGCAGCCATTAGTCAAAAACACAGACTTTTTATATCATTAGAATCTAATCAGGGGGAGAATCTTGTGAGCAAACATGCATGAAAACAATCGTAAGGTCTTTTCTTTCTCCCTCATTACCTTATTTCTTTGGACTGACATTAACTGGCCAGTGTAAGGCCTCCCCCCTTCCCGAGCTCCCAGTCAGCAAACAATAATGTAATCATGTGTAGGTAAATGATTAATAGACAGGTATGGTCTGTATCTGGAGCTGGCATTCTGTGTATGTTAAGGAGAGAAGCGTTGGCAGTAATTGCTGAGAGTAGGGCCAGTGTTTTCTCAGCTCCTTTGTGAAGGTGAGGGGCACTGCCTGGTACTCACTGGCTAGAAACAGATGGTCTGATGCTACATGGCTGATCGACACGTCAAGTCGATTCCTTATCACTTCATTTTCTCAAACATTGCTGACATACTTGAGGCATCAGTTTATGATTTTTTTTTTTGTTACCCCGAGTTTGGGCCTAATGCCCTCAATCACTCTCTGCTCACAATATTTGAAATAGCACACATCACAGAAACAAAGGGGTAGAGTTTCCACTTTGGGCACAATTGGCATTTGGGGAAAATTGTGCCCAGAAATTGCGCCAGCGGAGTTGCAGCCTGAGATTCTGCTAAAATGCATTAACAGAATCACAAACATAAAATCTTCCATGAATCAGCGCAATCCGGCAGCTTAAGAGAGCGTAATAGTTTATTTATTTTTTCTTTGCAATAAAAAATATTCACTGATGTGCTTAAGATGTATTTGAGAGTGGTAACCTGGTGCAGTTTTATTAATACAGCTGAAAATGGGTTTATCACAAAAAATGAGCATTTTTTTTATATAAGAGTGTCTAGTCCTCCATCTGTGAGTAACCTGATTTTAAATGTGTAGATGAAATCATAAAATTACAAAGGAATATTGATAGATTAGGTGAATGGGCAAAACTGTGGTAAATGGAATTCAATGTAGACAAATGTGAGGTCATCCACTTTGGATCAAAAAAGGATAGAACAGGGTACTTTCTAAATAGTAAAAAGTTAAAAACAGTGGATGTCCAAAGGGACCTAGGGGTTCAGGTACATAGATCATTGAAGTGTCATGAACAGGTGCAGAAAATAATCAGTAAGGCTAATGGAATGCTGGCGGATATATGGAGTTAGATCACAGATCAGCCATGATCTTATCAAATGGCGGAGCAGGCACAAGGGGCTGAATGGCCTACTCCTGTTCCTATGTTCCTAAATCACTGAAAATGACCCTTGGGGAACACCACTGTATACTTCCCTCCAGTCCAAAAAACAACAGTTCACCACTCCTCTCTGCTTTCTGTCACCTTAGCCAATTTTGTATCCACGCTGCTACTGTCCCTTTAATGCCATGGGCTTTAATTTTGCTAACAAGTCTATTAAGTGGTACTTTATCAAATGTCTTTTAAAGGTCCATATACACAACATCAACCGCACTACCCTCATCAACCCTCTCCATTACTTCATCAAAGAACTGAATCAAGTTAGTCAAACATGATTTTCCTTTAACACATCCGTGCTGACTTTCATTTATTAGCCCATACTTTTCCAAGTGCCAATTAATTTTGTCCCGGATTATTGTCTCTAAAAGTTTCCTCATCACAGACATTAGGCTGACTGGCCTGTAATTGCCGGGCTTATCCCTCTCCCCTTTTTGAACAGGGGTGTAATATTTGCATCATCATATATATCTTGCTTCGTCTGACTAAAATGTTTCGATCCACCTACTGCAAGATCAGAGACGCACACGAGGGCATATGTAAAAGATATGGGGGGTATAAACTCATCCAGGACGGTCACGCTGAATAGGCGGTGTCGCATTGGTCGCCTGTTTTACGCCTCGCTTGATATTCAGTTCTCTTCTGTTCTATTCAGTTCTAAGTGAATATTGGGCGGGTGTATCAGTATAACAGGTGGTCGATACGATACTGCCTGTTTCACCCTACCTCCCAGGACGAATTTATACCCAAGTATATCCACCTTAGATCACAAGGCAGCACTTTTGTTACCTCTTTGGATTACGTTTCCGTATGATTAAACATTGGGCAGTACGAATGCACTCCTGAACTTAAGACATAGAGAATGCATACGGGAATGAACTGCACTGCCGAATTCAAGAGAATATCTAAGGCAGATCAGAAAATTGTAACAGTCTCCATAGGGCAGAGTGCAAAGCATGTTGATTGGTTGGTTGCCAGGCAGAGCACTGGCGGTGGGTACACCGAGCAGAAGCAGGTATACGAGGGTGGATGATGGGGCTCACCCAGGGGTCCAAGCCTGGATCGTGGCCTGAACTCCTAAAGACTGCGCAAATATTTTCAGGGAATTTTGGCTTCCTCATAAAGGGGGTTGAGAGGTCACTCGTGCTTTTTTCCTGAGGAGGGGAGGGGGCTAGCACCCTCTGCCAGGGCTCCTGACTGGCTGCCCCATCATGGCAAGCTTGTGAGATGCACCTGTCATTAGTATTATAATAAGGTGATTACCCCTTGGCCCCATGACCTTTAGTGCAGTTGGTGCCAAAGGTCACCAGGGTGCAGATCCCGGCATTTACACCAGGATCAAGGGTTTTCTTGGCTCCCATATTTTTGCAACCAAATAAAAAAAAAGGATAGCCACACATCTTTTCATGAAGACAATGTTACTTTAATGGATATTCAATCCTGATTGGGAAAATTGCCAAAAATGGAAAGATTCCTAATAAGAAAAATGTGCACTGGTCAGGTCTGAGCTATCAAATACCTGATGCCTTACACTCTGTTGGCATTAGCATCCTATTACTATTAATTTACTGGCCACAACTGTGCAATGAGCATAAAACCTCCTAACATCCATCGGAAATTAATATTCAGTGACCAGTGGCATAATTACCCAGAAGAGATTCATTCAGCACAATAAAGGTAATAAAAACTGCTGTAACCGGAAAGGGGCCACTCTGCAAAGATTGTGCCTAAAGGCCACAAGAAATGAATACTTTGAATTATTTAGTCAATGTACTGTATTATAACGCAGCACGTTACAGTGTGGTAACAGGAGTATTGATGGAACAACTCAAAATATATCCCATGATCTTCAGCAGTTCTTTGTTCACTGTTGAATGACCCTATTACATTCCACTCAGAGTGCTTTTGAGTGAATAATTTAAAAACATTTATTGAATGCGATTTTTAAGAGATTCTCCCTACTGACTCAATTAAATTGAAAACATACTTCATTTTTCTCAGCATTTGTGCTGTTTCTGTAGCCTGTTACTTAGATTACTATAAACTCACTAACAGCTATGTGCCAATTGGCATCTGTAATTTGTTGGGGTTACGTTACCATCTTCAATGTAGACAAATGTGAGGTCATCAACATGGATCAAAAAAGGATAGAACAGGGTACTTTCTAAATGGTAAAAAGTTAAAAACAGTGGATGTCCAAAGGGATCTAGGCGTTCAGGTACATAGATCATTGAAGTGTCATGAACAGGTGCAGAAAATAATCAATAAGGCTAATGGAATGCTGGTCTTTATATCTAGAGGACTAGAGTACAAGGGGGCAGAAGTTATGCTGCAGCTATACAAAACCCTGGTTAGACCGCACCTGGAGTACTGTGAGCAGTTCTGGGCACCGCACCTTCGGAAGGACATATTGGCCTTGGAGGGAGTGCAGCCTAGGTTTACGAGAATGATACCCGGACTTCAACGGTTAAGTTACGAGGAGAGATTACACAAATTGGGGTTGTATTCTCTGGAGTTTCGAAGGTTAAGGGGTGATCTAATCGAAGTTTATAAGATATTAAGGGGAACGGATAGGGTGGATAGAAAGAAACTATATCCGCTGGTTGGGGATTCTAGGAGTAGGGGGCACAGTCTAAAAATTAGAGCCAGACCTTTCAGGAGCGAGATTAGAAAACATTTCTACACACAAAGGGTGGTAGAAGTTTGGAACTCTCTGCCGCAAACGGCAATTGATACTAGCTCAATCGCTAAATTTAAATCTGAGATAGATAGCTTTTTGGCAATCAAAGGTATTAAGGGATATGGGCCAAAGGCAGGTATATGGAGTTAGATCACAGATCAGCCATGATCTTATCAAATGGCGGAGCAGGCACGAGGGGCTGAATGGCCTACTCCTGTTCCTATGTTCCTATCTTCACCCGTGGATTCACTACATGCACTGCCTTTCTTTAAAAAGTGTTTGCCAATCTTTTTGTTGGAGAAAACAGAAGAGCCAGAACATTCATGTACTGTTTATATCACAAGAATGTGGTGTATAAATAGAATAATGTGTTATCACATGATTTACATCATTGATGCTGTGGTGGTTATCAAATGAAAGCAAACTTGCCGAACACTTCTTTTCTACTTTAACCTTCTTACAATTTTCTTCCTTTTCTCAAGGCAACAGTTCATATAAGTGCTGGCAGCACCGCTCCCGCTCCCCCAGTAATTCACTCCAGTGAGAGAGAGAGAGAGAGAATCTGCATTTACATAGCATCTTTCATGACATCCCAAAGTACTTTACATTTCAAAAGTACCTCATTGGCTGTGATCACTGTTCTAAGGCAATGCAGCCAATTTGCGCACAGCAAAGTCTCACAAACAGCAATGAAATAAATGCCCATATAATCGTTTTTGGTGGTGTGTTTGAGGGATAAATGTTGGCCAGGACACGGGAGAATTCGCCTGCTCTTTTCTAAATAGCGCCAATGGATCTTTTACATTTACCTAAGAGTGCAAATGGAGCCTCGGCTTAACGTCTCATCTGAAAGACGGGAACTCCACCAGTGCAGCACTCCCTCAGTCCTGCACTCAAGTGTAAACTGAGATTATGTGCTGAAGTCTCTGGAATGGGGGTTGAACCCATGACTTTGTGACTCGGGTGAGTATACTTCATATGCAAGCCTAGACAGTGGGAGCCGGCAGACCACCCGACCATGGAGAGCATCACAATTGAGCTCAATCTGATCCTTACCCACCATCCATGCGTGCACTTCCAGTTGGATAAACGTCAAGAGTGCTTGCTGATTTTTTACCTTTTGCATGAACATTGTGGCAAATTCTGGAAAAGGTCCTATCTACTAACCTGGTTGAATTCTACAAGGAGATTTAACATTTACAACTTTAGTGTTAACAACACACGGCATTAATGGTAACTGAGCACAGTCTAAAGGAATAAGGACTGATACAAAATAGATATTTAAAACCTGTCATATCAAACTCAAGACAGTGAGCATTTTTAAACCAAAGTTAGCAATTGTAATTGTAATACATGACATTTAGAAGGTCTATGCATATGTGAATGTATTATTTCCCCATCTCATGAACACAGCAGCTGATTTGAATACTTTGATGCACCCTACGTTATCAAACACAATTTGACATAATTGCACCAATTTTTGTTGTTTGTTGTTTACACATGTGAGAAATGATCTTAAAATACATGAAAATAAGTGGCCATTCCTGCCAGCGTTACACAGACTGCAAAGGTCTTACTTGGTCAAATCAAACAACAACAAAAACTTGCATTTATATAGCGCCTTTAACGTAGTAAAAGGTCCCAAGGCATTTCACAGAAGCATTATCAAACAAAATTTGACACCGAGCCACATAAGGAGATATTAGGACAGGTAACCAAAAGCTTAGTCAAAGAGGTCGGTTTTAAGGGGTGTTTTTTTTTTATTCCTTCATGGGATGTGGGCGTCGCTGGCAAGGCCAGCATTTATTGGCCATCCCTAATTGCCCTTAAGAAGGTGGTGGTGAGCCACCATCTTCAACTGCTGCAGTCCATGTGGTGAAGGTTCTCCCACAGCGCTGTTAGGAAGGGAGTTCCAGGATTTTGACCCAGTGACGATGAAGGAACGGCGATATATTGCCAAATCGGGATGGTGTGTGACTTGGAAGGGAATGTGCAGGTGGTGTTGTTCCCATGTGCCTGCTGCCCTTGATCTTCTAGATGGTAGAGGTTGCATGCTTGGGAGGTGCTGTCGAAGAAGCCTTGGCGAGTTGCTGCAGTGCATCCTGTGGATGGTACACACTGCAGCCACTGTGCGCCGGTGGTGAAGGGAGTGAATGTTTAGGGTGGTGGATGGGGTGCCAATCAAGCGGGCTGCTTTGTCCTGGATGGTGTCGAGCTTCTTGAGTATTGTTGGAGCTGCACTCATCCAGGCAAGTGGAGAGTATTCCATCACACTCCTGACTTGTGCCTTGTAGATGGTGGAAAGGCTTTGGGGAGTCAGGAGGTGAGTCACTTGCCGCAGAATACCCAGCCTCTGACTTGCTCTTGTAGTCACAGTATTTATGTGGCTGGTCCAGTTAAATGTCTGGTCAATGGTGACCCCCAGGATGTTGATATGTTGATGGTGGGGGATTCAGCGATGGTAATGCAGGTGAATGTCAAGGGGAGGTGGTTAGACTCTCTCTTGTTGGAAATGGTCATTGCCTGGCACTTGACTGGCGCGAATGTTACTTGCCACTTATCAGCCCAAGCCTGGATGTTGTCCAGATCGTGCTGCATGCGGGCACAGACTGCTTCATTATCTGAGGGGTTGCGAATGGAAGTGAACACTGTGCAATCGGCAGCGAACATCCCCATTTCTGACCTTATGATGGAGGGAAGGTCATTGATGTCTTAAAGGAGGAGAGAGAGGTTTAGCAAGGGAATTCCAGAGCTTAGGACCTACGCAGCTGAAGGCACGTCCTCCAATGGTGGAGCGATTAAAATCAGGGATGCACAAGAGGCTAGAATTGGAGGAGTGCAGAGATCTTGGAGAATTGTAGGGTTGGAAGAGGTTACATATATAGGGTGGGGCGATGCCATGGAGGGATTTGTAAACAAGGATGAGAATTTTAAAATGAAGGCGTTACTGGACCGGGTGCCAATGTAGGTCAGCGAGCACAGGAGTGATGGGTGAATGGGACTTGGTGCAAGTTAGGACAGGGGCAGCAGAGCTTTGAATGAGCTGAAGTTTAGGGAGCCACATGTAATTGGGTGCTCTGGCCTTCACTAATACTTGAAGCACCACTCTCTATGGAGGTATGTTTCGACACATGGATAATGGTTCTTAATGTTTTAGAGGAAGCCAGATGCACAGGCACAGCTAATATTCCTCATATAGACTTATGCCTAACTATTAGCACATCAACTGCGGATCCAAGTTGGAATCGTGTCAGTAGCTCCAATGTGTATCTAGCCAGTATGACTTGGAGGAACACAATGTTACTGCAATGATGGATTACTACGTTGGATGGGGTCAGTGAAGTTGACACAAATGGAGCCCCTCTGGATTCAGTGCCTCTATACCAGGATTTTCACTTCCCATTTACCCTGCAATGGTTGTAAAACTGGTAATACAAGGTTAATAGAAGACTTTACCCTGAAATAAATACTTACAGGCAAGTAGTTGAAAACACCCAGCTTACCTCCACCGAAAGGAGCCCATATCACCCTGCGAATAGTCTTCACCCAGTCTTCCATGTCATTCTGTGTACTGGCCATGAGGAGGTATGTTTCATGATTGGCAGTCATCCGATCGCGATCTCCACCTGTAAGGCACAATACGGCCGGTGACATTTCAAAGAAAACCATTGGAGTGATCTATTCGATGGTTCTCTACCCCAGTTTTGTTTTCTTATCTCTTTAGGTTTCTCTCTGCCACACATCACCTTTGGCTAACAGGGTGAGTGAATCTTTTACCAGGCACCTGCCAATGCCACTGGTAAACAGCCTGCTAATTAGTTCACAAGAGAGACCTGAGACAACTCAAACCCTGCAGTCGCAGCTAAGATGGAGGATATGTTGAGAACTTTTGGTCGAAGCACTTTTGCCACCTGCCACCCTCTGACTAATATGCTGTGTCACCGTGACATCCTGCCAACAGTGGCAAACCACATTAATTTGTCCATTTCGGAGTTAAAAGTGAGAAGTATATATTTTGACTGCAATTTTCTTTCCTCCTCTCTTGAAACTACTGACTTCTGCTGGGGTATGGTTCCCCAAGCCTTCCAGTCCTTTAACCAAGTGACTATTTTTCCATTGTGAGCCTAGACAGAGTTTTGGTGGGCTTTTGACTGTGAAGGGCATCACAGTTGAATTCAATCCTCTTCTCACCTGATGTCCATACACTTGAATTTTCCAACAGTAACAGCAATTGGAAGTAGGAAGCTGGTTGATTTTTTCACCCTCCCTAATAATGGAGCACTGACACCAGTTGCATCTCTGCCAATTACTGGTCCACTTGAGGATGATGGATAATGTTGGGCCAGTGCTTAGGTTAGTTGTTTGCATGTTTGATAGAAAACTATTGGGTGCTTGATCTGAGGTGTTGTGAAGCATGGCCCATCTCCACCCCTATCTTTCTCCATCTGTTGCTTCAATCCACCAGATATTACAAATCATACAAAGCGCTGCAGCCTGCATTCTCACCCAGCCCACATTGCCCTCACATCTTTCCTTTCTAAGTTCCATTGCTCCCCGCCATGTCCTACAAAATCGACATTCAGATTCTCCTCACCGTTAAATTGCTCTCTCTGACCCCATGAGCTCCTTCGCCTCTATATCCCTGCACGCACCTACTGCTCCTCCAACACATTATTTCTTGCTGCTTATTCCATCCATTCCACCATTGGTAGCTACTCTTTCAGCCACTGTGCAAAGCCCACCCACCCCCACCACCTCCACACCCCACCCCCACAACTCCCTTCCTCAGTATCTCCCATCCTCTTCCTCTGCTTCCAGAAACCTTCAACAGACCCTTCTCTGCACCTGTGCTTTCATTTCCTCCGAAGCCATTTGTTGTTCACTGCCCAGAAAACTGCTCTGAGACATCTCATTGCATGTAAGGGATGTTAGAGGTGGCAGTTGTTGTTACTGTGGGAGTGACAAAAGTGGGTCTCAGTGCCTCAGCCCTGCTTACCATCCAGGCCCATAGAGATTGGGGGACAACTTGGTTCATGCCCGACTACGGGCACAAAATGGTCGAGGTTTGTCCAAAATAGTGCTTCAGACGTATTTGTGTTGTTTGGGCGAGGGACGTGTGCTGCTAAATTGGTCAATTTTGCCCCTGTTTTATGCCTGAAATGCCGGCAAATTGGGGTCCAATTTCTCTCCCATTGGGGTAGATCTTGACTTTGTGCCAATAGTGTAAAACGGGTGATAGCAAGTTGGCAGCCCGTTTTACATCACTCCTGATTTTTATTTCCATTGATGTCAATCTTTGATCATTGAAGGACAATCGCAAACCTTGTCCTCTTTAAGGATCGTCCTGCTCTGCTGAACTCTTGGAAACAGTTTATTTACAGTCAGTTTCTCTTTAATATTGAAAACAATGATTGGGCTTCTTGTCTCCTAATAGAAACCTTTCCTTCATGGTCTGATTAAAAAAAACAGGAAAATGCATCCAAAATAATCAAGAAGTATATATAGAAAAATATATCCAACATAATTTACCTAAAAAGGACTGTTTCCCTTTAGGTTTGACTTCCCCATGCAACTTGCCTGTGATACCTGGACTGAGTGGCCAGAAGTAATTCTGGGCAGTACTTTCACTCAAACATCAGAAGACTTGATTGGTCTGCCTCCCTACCTCTCTCTCCTCCTTTAAGATGCTCTTTAAAACCTACCTCTTTGACCAAACTTTTGGTCACCTGTCCTAATATCTCCTTATGTGACTCCGGACGTTTTACTACGTTAAAGGCTATATAAATGCAAGCTGTTGTTGTTGTTGTCTACTAAAGCCCATCATAAGCATGCAGCATGCATGCAAACTGAGGTCCCTCTCAGAAGGCAAAAGGCAGGAGTATAGTCCTAATGGAATATATTAACAGGGGACTTTCCAGCAGGGACTGAACAGGAGCATAGAATCATAGAAAGGTTACAGCACAGAAAGAGGCCATTCGGCCCATCGAGTCCGTGCTGGCTCAATGCAAGAGCAATCCAGCTAGTCCCACTCCCCCGTCCTATTTTTTCCTTTCAAGTATTTATCCAGTTCCCTTTTGAAAGTCACAATTGAATCTGCCTCCACCACCCCATTGGGCAGTACATTCCAGATCCTAACCACTCGCTGTGTAAAAAAGTTTTTCCTCATGTCACCTTTGCTTCTTTTGCCAATCACCTTAAATCTATGTCCTCTGGTTCTTGACCTTTCCGCCAATGGGAACAGTTTCTCTCTATCTACTCTGTCTAGACCCTTCATGATTTTGAATACCTCTATCAAATCTCCTCGCAACCGTCTCTGTTCCAAGGAGAACAACCCAGCTTCTCCAGTCTATTCACGTAACTAAAGTCCCTCATCCCTGGAATCAGTCTGGTAAATCTCTTCTGCACTTTCTCTAAGGCCTTCACATCTTTCCCAAAGTGCAGTGCCAAGAACTGGTCACAATAATCCAGTTGTGAGTGAATCAGTGTTTTATAAAGGTTCATCATGACTTCCATACTTTTGTACTCTATGCCTCTATTTATAAAGCCCAGGATCCTGTAGACTTTTTTTAAACCGCTTTTTCAACCTGCCCTGCCACCTTCAACGATTTATGTACATATCCCCCCAGATCTTTCTGTTCCTTTACCCCTTTTAGAATTGTGCCCTCTAGTTTATATTGTCTCTCCTTGTTCTTCCTACCGAAATGTATCACTTTGCATTTTTCTGCATTAGATTTCATCTACGACGTGTCCGCCTATGCCACCAGCCTGTCTATATCCTCTTGAAGTCTATCACTATCCTCCTCACTGTTCACTACCCTTTCAAGTTTTGTGTCATCTGCAAATTTTGAAATTGTGCCCTGTATAGCCAAGTCCAAGTCATTAATATATATCAAGAAAAGCCATGGTCCTAGTACCGACCCCTGGGGAACACCACTGTACACCTCCCTCCAGTCCAAAAAACAACCGTTCACCACTACTCTCTACATAGAGTTGTTTTCAAAAAACAACTCTATGTAGAGAGCATATGGCACCCAATTTCCTGGTCCTCCAATCTTGCCAGCAGGACCAATACCGCCATGCGGAAAATTTACCCTGATATATTTGAGTTGACTTCTACACTCTGAATCAGTGCTAATGTAAAACATTAGACAAATTGTATGCATCAGTTTTTCAGTCGCAAGCTGTATGTCTGACGTATCGACTTGCACCAAATAGAGCACCGTCGTTAAAAGTGACAAACACAGATGTCCAAATGGCATTAATGTCGTCTTTTATTTCTTATTCTCTTTCACTTTCACATTTTCTCTCACTTATCTTCAAAGCCCACCTGGGATTTGTGAGTACTCTTTCTTGGAGATCGCTATAAAGGCAGGGTTATCACAGCATTTATAGCGGCGGTGAAAGAAATAGCATGCTTCAGCCTCCGACAGCCAATTATCAATATAAAAGTGCCTTGTATGTGCACAAGTTGGGTGTGTATCTGTGTGTATGTGTACACACATGGGGTGTGTATCTGTGTGTGGAAACATGGGGTTTGTGTCTGTGTGATAGAAATGCAAAATGAGATTATTTTATCAGGAAACATTTTACAAGAACTACAACGCCAGTCTAGACATTGTTTGCGAAAGCAGAGAAACACCAAACTCTCAGGCTTGATTAGACTGACAATTTGGTCATCTGATTTCTTCCTGCACTTACTCAAAACACTATATTTGAATTCACAGCCTTTCCCAAACCAGAAAGATTTCTTAATGCATTTAATCAAGATGGTTAATACTCGTCCTGCTTGAAATTGGGAAGACCGAAGCCATTGTCTTTGGTCTCCACTACAAACGCCGTTCCCTAGCCACCGACTCCCTTCCTCGCCCTGGTCACTGTCTGAGGCTGAACCAGACCATTCACAGCCTTGACGTCCTACTTGACCCTGAGCTGAGCATCCAAACCCATAATTCTCTCCATCACCAAGACTACCTACTTCCATCTCTGTAACATCGCCCGTCTCCACCCTTGCTTCAGCTTTGTTTTCAAATCAATCCAAATTTTAAATTTGAGGCATTGGGGGACCTGGAGCCAATGTAGGTCAGCGAGCATAGGGGTGATGGGTGAACGGGACTTAGTGCGAGTTAGGATACGGGCAGCAGAGTTTTGAATGAGTTCAAGTTTACAGGGGCTGTAAGGTAGGGGTTCAGCCAGGAGAGCATTGGAAAAGTCGAGTCTAGAGGTAACAAAGGCAGGGATGAGGGTTTCAGCAGTAGATTAGCTGAGGTTACAAAGATGTAACCTCCTCCAGCCTTACAACCCACCGAGATCTCCGCGCTACTCCAATTCTGGCCTCTTGCGCATCCCCAATTTCCATAGCTCCACCATTGGCGGCCGTGCCTTCAGCTGTCTAGGCCCTAAGCTTTGGAATTCCCTCCCCAGATCTCTCCGCCTCTCTCTCCTCCTTTAAGATGCTCCTTAAAACCTATCTCTTTGACCAAGCTTTTGATCACCTGTCCTAATATCTCATGTGGCTCGGTGTTAAATTTGGTTTGATAACGCTCCTGTGAAGCGCCTTTGGACGTTTTACTATGTTAAAGGTGCTATATAAATGAAAGTTGTTGTTGTTGTTGTTGAGATTAATTTGGGACCTTCCCTGCATCTAGCCTTTACACCTTCGCTAAAAGGAGAGAGGATTCCACTGCTGGCCTAAACAAACATGCAGAGAATAAACTTGAATCATTAGCTCGGGTAATTTTTTTAAACAGCTAAAATGGGAAAAAAAAGCTGCTGCAGGTGTCTGAGGCTGCCTATGGGTTCGCCTACTTGTATGCTGTGATATGGGGCTCACCCAGGATCTGAAACCTTGAGAACAGAGCAGTGCTGGTCGGATTTGATTTTTTAATTAGAAGATTAAGAAAACCTAGTCAGGATTTTGCAGGGATGGAAATGTCAATGTCAATGCTCCAGACTCTTGGTATAGATCCAAGATGGCTGCCCTCTTGAAGGTCAAGAACTATTTTTTTACATGTTGTAAACAAAAACTTTCTGCCTCACTCTGTAAATTATCAGTCTACAGACTAACCCAGCTCCATCCACCTCGATTTAACTGAAAGCTGCCTCATCCTTTTCTCTGAGAAAAATTGCACCGTTCTGAATGACCTGACCTTGGAAGGTATGTTTATACTTCTTTGTCTTTTGTGAAAAATGTAAACAAATAGAATTGTAGTTTGTATTTAGTTTGCTTAATAATAGAATTACTATGGCAGAAAGAATCAAGCCTATTAAAATGTATGTTGATTCATCTAGTTGATTAGATGTAGATTGTGAAGCAAAGGACACTAAGTCACAAGGAGAGATTTATGAACATAAGAAATAGGAGCAGGAGTAGGCCATACAGGTCCTCGAACCTGCTCCGCCATTCAATCAGATCATGGCTGATCTTTGACCTCAACTCCACTTTCCCGCCCGATCTCCACATCCCTTGATTCCCCTAGTGTCCAAAAATCTATGCATCTCAGCCTTGAATATACCGAACGACTCAGCATCCACATCACTCTGTGGTAGAGAATTCCAAAGATTCACAACCCTCCAAGTGAAGAAATTCCTCCTCACCTCAGTCCTAAATGGCCGACCCCATACCCTGCGACTATGCCCCCTAGTTCTAGACTCTCCAGCCAGGGGAAACAACCTCCCAGCATCTACCCTGTCAAGGTCCCTCAGAATCTTAAATGTTTCAATGAGATCACCTCTCATTCTTCTAAACTCCAGAGAGTATAGGCCCATTCTACTCAATCTCTCCTCATAGGAACTGAAGAAGGGTTGTTCTATCGGTCATCAGAGCAGCATGGCGCCGTTCCAACGTTCTGCCAGCGATTCAGGACCAACAACATTGATGCCCACTTGAAGGCACAGGCAACCCACCCAGCCATACAGATGACATCATTCCTGGGATTTGGGACTGGGCCTCTAGCCTGGGGCTACGACAGGTGGGAGTTCCACTCCATTGCAGTTACACTGGTGGAGCGGTCCCCCAGGAATTTCAGGCCTGATATGCCATAAACTCTCTTTTCTCTTTACAGATGTTGACTGACTTGCTGTGTATTTCCAGCACTTTTGTTTCTAAGGGTAAATTATTCATGCAGTGTGGAAGGACTGAGCTTGTTGGGATCAATGACCTTTGCTCTCTCCTTGTTTGCTTATGTATTGATATAATTTTATAGGTGGCTATTTTTTTAGTCTCATGACTCTCATGAGATAAATCTGCCCAGGACTTCAAGAGGCAAAAGGATTAGATGTCTGTAACTACAAAATGTTATTAGTATATCCTTCACATTGCTGCTTCCTGTCTGACAAGCAGCATTATAAATCAATACTATTGGTCTTACTACCTTTGCCACTACATTATGCATATCTTATGTTGAAGAAATCTTTTTACAAAACCTTATTATGCTGTTTACATAATTACAAAACTGTTGCTTTAAAATGCAGTAAAAGAATTTAACTTATTAAAATAAAGTTCAAAGCATTCCTACTAGACAGTGAAGATGAGATGACGATGAGGAAACCCCTGAACATACCAGAAGAGATCTTTCCACTTCAACTTTTAAGAATCTTAATTGGCATCTCTTGGATTGGATTTAAAGGATTCAAATTAAGGGGTGGAAGATCTCAATTATGACCACAATTTCCCGAGGTGCACTCCCCACTTGAACACCAGATCGTTAATTAACCCCTTAACGTTCACATTTCTGAGGAGACGTTTCACCAGCAGGAAGCAGTGGGCGACTACAATAGCCCTGGTACATTTTTTTTTTATTCGTTCACGGGATGTGGGCGTCGCTGGCAAGGCCGGCATTTATTGCCCATCCCTAATTGCCCTTGAGAAGGTGGTGGTGAGCCGCCTTCTTGAACCGCTGCAGTCCGTGTGGTGACGGTTCTCCCACAATGCTGTTAGGAAGGGAGTTCCAGGATTTTGACCCAGCGACAATGAAGGAACGGCGATATATTTCCAAGTCGGGATGGTGTGTGACTTGGAGGGGAACGTGCAGGTGGTGTTGTTCCCATGCGCCTGCTGCCCTTGTCCTTCTAGGTGGTAGAGGTCGCGGGTTTGGGAGGTGCTGTCGAAGAAGCCTTGGCGAGTTGCTGCAGTGCATCCTGTGGATGGTGCACACTGCAGCCACAGTGCGCCGGTGGTGAAGGGAGTGAATGTTTAGGGTGGTGGATGGGGTGCCCATCAAGCGGGCTGCTTTATCTTGGATGGTGTCGAGCTTCTTGAGTGTTGTTGGAGCTGCACTCATCCATGATCACTTTGACTAGTTGCCACCTACTTCGAGCTCTCCCATTCCTTCCCTTATAGCAAGTCAGATTCTGGAGGCCTCCATGATTGGTTATGATGATGATTAACTTTCCAGTACCTCACTTAAGTGGCCACCTTTCATGCAGAAGCCCAGGCAGTGAGGGAGCGAATTTCCATGGGGTTTTGCTGTGAAAATTCATCGCCTGAGTGTCAGCAGGCTATTCAACTGCTGTGGGTATCAGATTTGAGCCTAATTCTTTGCTTATGTGTTGTAAGTGATCAGGAGCAGGAACCCTAGCAGATTTCCCCCTCCATAACCCAAAGGCACTGAGACCAATCACTGCGCCCAGACCCCAGACACGGAGCTGTCTGGCCAGAGATCTAAAGGCAGCCGCTCACAATCCCTGATAGTCTCTTGCTGGTGGGCCTCATATTTGAACAGCAATCACTCTTGGATCCATTGCCATTTGAATACTGCATTGTGGGGCCCTCATATGGCCCGAGCCATTTAGGAGATGTGATTGATGGGATTTTGAGGGGAGTTTGGGATTCGGCCGAGCACCGGCCCAAAAGTGACATCAGAACCTCAGGGTTCGGGCAGAAGTAGCTTCTATCTCCACCCACATCTCCCAGCAGAATTTCCCTCCGGAGTGAATAAAGGGTGAAAACTCCGAGCAAACAGGTTCCAGCCCAATTTCCTGTCCCTCTGCTTCCAGTATGCTGAATTTCCACTCCAAAAAACAGCAGTCCTTATGGCTCATCTACTCACTGCGTAAACCAGCTGAGCTATCGGGGAACTTTATCTGGAAGACTACCAGTGAGTAGCCTGGCTCATTTGCATTTTAGTATAAAACAATATTTTCTCTAGAAAAGGGAAGACTGAGGGGTGACCTGATAAAGGTCTTTAACATTATGAAAGGGTATGATAGGGTAGACGTAGAGAAAATGTTTCCACTATTGGAGTCGTCCAAAACTAGAGGTCACACATATAAGCTAGTCACTAATAAATCCAATAGGAAATTCAGGAGAAACTTTTTTACCAAAGAGTGGTAAGAATGTGGAATTTGCTACTATATGGAATAGTTGAGGCAAACAGCATAGATGCATTTAAGGAGAAGCTAGATAAGCACATGAGGGAGAAAGGAATGGAAGGACATATTGATAGGGTTAGAGGAAGAGGGGTGGGGGAGGCTTCTGTGGAGCATAAAGGCCGGCATAGACAAGATGGGCTGAATGGCCTGTTTCTGTGCTATAGACTCTATGTAATATATATGTATGTAAGCAAAAGATGTTTAAAAAAAATTAAACGACTATGCACGTGGCAACCACTGCACTCACTCTGCCAATACACATGCAATAGAACTTTTTGGGCCAAAGGAGTGGTGTTTTTTTTAGACTATTACTGCCATTTCAGGTTATGCACTTACGTTCCTAATAAGCTGGAAGGGATGTCCCTGCACACTGGAGTGCTCTTAAATGCAGCCATGGATTTTGATTTGGAGTATCCAGATTTGAGAGCTTGTTGAAGTGCACTATTTCAGGTTTCACCGCTCCTCTGGGCCCCTCGAGACCATGGGCCTCCCCTGCCCCAGGCTTCCCTTCCCCTTCCGCAACCACGGTGCCCTCCTGACCATCTTCCTATGCACTCACCTGACTGTCGGGGACCGTGCCTTCTGGTCCCCCGCAGCGGCCTCCTGCTGCCCGAAATCCCGCTCCCACCCATCGGCCTGCTAGGGCTTCCCGCGGGAGACTGATGGTCAGCGTGCTGATGAGGCACGAAGGTTAAATTCTGCCTGACCTCAATCTGCGGGGGTGGGAACAGTTTGCTACCACCAGCCTCGGTCTCCCTCCCCTGCCACTCCTGCCAGCTGTTGAAATCTAAGCTTTGGAAGCTCGAGGACTGTCTTATTACATTAGCCCTGAAATTCTGTGGGGGTTCTCCCGATCCCCAGCTGTAAATAGGGCTCCGCCATTTCTTTGGGCTTCGTTGGTCTCCCACCAGGGTTATGGCGGGAGACCGGTAGGATCCCCTTGGAATTTCAGGCTCGGTGCGGATCTCTTGTACATTTGGAAATAAAAAATGTCGGCATAAGTCAGACAGGAAATTAAAATATCCTGGCACACGGACTCTGACCTACATTTCGTATAAGAATATGCCAGGGAATCACATTCCGTTTACGTCCAGATAACTCCCAATTAAAGACTTTTGGAGCTGAACTATTAAATGGGATTAAAGATAAATGAAGTGGCAGGAATAACATTCACCTCCTGACAAAAATAAAATATAGGCGTCTACAGAGCACTGCTGTTCCCTTGCAAGTTAACCTCAGTTCAGTACATCCCAGATTAAACCAGTTGATAACCACATTGTGCGCACCATGTTCCTGAAAGATTTGAAAATGCTTTATCAAGTTCATGCTAGAAGCAGCACTCTTATTCGCTGACCTGGAGATAGTTAAGTGTAAGCAGAGCAAATAGAGAGAATGTATCAGTAGTTAGTACTGCACTAATCTCCAACTCAATAGACTACAAACAGAGAAGCCATGGGGAAAATAATTCCCACTCCACATACCTCCGCCTTTCAAGCTTTTCAGAAGCTGTGTGTTTTCCTAATCAGTGAAACCAACCGCTGCATCACTGCAGGTTTCAAGCAAGGATAACAAACACCAATATTTTCCCAGACCCACAAATGTATATCAGTTTAAATTCCCAAATAACTGTTCCACCTAATGTGCTGCATTCTGCATCCTTGATTACACCTATGATGTTCTGATGGACCCTGTAATTTCAGAAGCAACATATTCCACAAAGCAGTTGTTCAGTCTGCACTTACACTACAGCTAAGGTTCCCAACCCTCCGAGGATGACCAGGAGTCTCCTGAAATGGGGTATAGGTCTCCAGGGCGCTGCCTCTAGCAGCCCGAGAGATCATTGAGTTACACTGGAGATTATTTACGTGGTGAACATCGCTTTAAATTTCCCACGGTAGTGTGTTCAGCACTCCCGCTCGCCCCTTCCGTGACATCACCGGCTGCTGTTCAGAGAAGCCTCCGGCTCGGTGACATCACATGATCCCCGCCGCGGAGAGCTGGGACTGCATGGAATGCAGACGGGAGGGGTCTGGATAGGCAATCGGGGGTGTCAACACTCGGGGAGGGTCTATATTAGGGGGAAGCCTCTGAAGTCGGGGGGTCGGGGGAGGGAAAAGATGGAGAGTGGGGAACGGGGGCTCGAGATGAGATGGGGAACGGGGGCTGGAGGAGAGATGGGGAACGGGGGCTGGGGGAGAGATGGGGAACGGGGGCTCGGGAGAGATGGGGAACGGGGGCTCGGGAGAGATGGGGAACGGGGGCTCGGGAGAGATGGGGAACGGGGGCTCGGGAGAGATGGGGAACGGGGGCTCGGGAGAGATGGGGAACGGGAGCTCGGGAGAGATGGGGAACGGGAGCTCGGGAGAGATGGGGAACGGGGGCTCGGGAGAGATGGGGAACGGGGGCTCGGGAGAGATGGGGAACGGGGGCTCGGGAGAGATGGGGAACGGGGGCTCGGGAGAGATGGGGAACGGGGGCTCGGGAGAGATGGGGAACGGGGGCTCGGGAGAGATGGGGAACGGGGGCTCGAGATGAGGTGGGGAATGGGGGCTGGAGGAGAGATGGGGAACGGGGGCTCGGGAGAGATGGGGAACGGGGGCTCGGGAGAGATGGGGAACGGGGGCTGGAGGAGAGATGGGGAATGGGGGCTCGAGGAGAGATGGAGAATGGGGGTTCGGTGGAAGAGATGGGGAATGGGGGCTCGGTGGGAGAGATGGGGAACGGGGGCTCGGGAGAGATGGGGAACGGGGGCTCGGGAGAGATGGGGAACGGGGGCTCGGGAGAGATGGGGAACGGGGGCTCGGGAGAGATGGGGAACGGGGGCTCGGGAGAGATGGGGAACGGGGGCTGGAGGAGAGATGGGGAACGGGGGCTGGAGGAGAGATGGGGAACGGGGGCTGGAGGAGAGATGGGGAACGGGGGCTCGGGAGAGATGGGGAACGGGGGCTCGGGAGAGATGGGGAACGGGGACTCGGGAGAGATGGGGAACGGGGGCTCGGGAGAGATGGGGAATGGGGCTCGGGAGAGATGGGGTCTCAGGGAGAGATGGAGACTGGGGAATGGAGGCTCGGGGAGAGATGGGGAATGGGGTTCGGGAGAGATCGAGAGTGGAGAATGGAGACTCGGTGGAAGAGATGGGGAATGGGGGCTCGAGGAGAGATGGAGAATGGGGGTTCGGTGGAAGAGATGGGGAATGGGGGCTCGGGAGAGATGGGGAATGGGGGCTCGGTGGGAGAGATGGGGAATGGGGGCTCGGTGGGAGAGATGGGGAATGGGGGCTCGGTGGGAGAGATGGGGAATGGGGGCTCGGTGGGAGAGATGGGGAATGGGGGCTCGGGAGAGATGGGGAATGGGGGTTCGGTGGGAGAGATGGGGAATGGGGGCTCGGTGGGAGAGATGGGGAATGGGGACTCGGGAGAGATGGGGAATGGGGGCTCGGGAGAGATGGAGAATGGGGGCTCGGGAGAGATGGAGAATGTGGGCTCGGGAGAGATTGGGTCTTGTGGTGAGATGGAGATTGGAGAATGGGGTCTGGGGAGAGATGGGCGCTCGGGGAGAGATGGGCACTCGGGGAGAGATGGGCACTCGGGGAGAGATGGGCACTCGGGGAGAGATGGGCACTCGGGGAGAGATGGGCACTCGGGGAGAGATGGGCACTCGGGGAGAGATGGGCACTCGGGGAGAGATGGGCACTCGGGGAGAGATGGGCACTCGGGGAGAGATGGGCACTCGGGGAGAGATGGGCACTCGGGGAGAGATGGGCACTCGGGGAGAGATGGGCACTCGGGGAGAGATGGGCACTCGGGGAGAGATGGGCACTCGGGGAGAGATGGGGACTCGGGGAGAGATGGGGACTCGGGGAGAGATGGGGACTCGGGGAGAGATGGGGACTCGGGGAGAGATGGGGACTCGGGGAGAGATGGGGACTCGGGGAGAGATGGGGACTCGGGGAGAGATGGGGACTCGGGGAGAGATGGGGACTCGGGGAGAGATGGGGACTCGGGGAGAGATGGGGACTCGGGGAGAGATGGGGACTCGGGGAGAGATGGGGACTCGGGGAGAGATGGGGACTCGGGGAGAGATGGGGACTCGGGGAGAGATGGGGACTCGGGGAGAGATGGGGACTCGGGGAGAGATGGGGACTCGGGGAGAGATGGGGACTCGGGGAGAGATGGGGACTCGGGGAGAGATGGGGACTCGGGGAGAGATGGGGACTCGGGGAGAGATGGGGACTCGGGGAGAGATGGGGACTCGGGGAGAGATGGGGACTCGGGGAGAGATGGGGACTCGGGGAGAGATGGGGACTCGGGGTCGGGAGATATGGGCTCAAGCAGGGGGTGGGTACTATCATTGTCTGCAGAGCCAGGAGCAGCAGCAACAAAATGGAGAGTGGGAGAGGAGCAGCCTGTAAAGTGGAAGAACCAAGGGGGAAGGGAGGAGTAAAGTTCTTGGACTGAGGGCTATTAGACCATGGGATCCTTCACCACATCTGGCTATTGAGGTAGAGACTAAAATTTAATATGAAAGGGAAGGGGATAAATATATGAAAAGGTGGAATATAGAAAGATCTGGGGTTAGAGAAGAGAGTCAGCACTGGGGGCCAAAGGCCTCCTCCTGTTCTGTAGTTTCTCAGTTTCCCTTCTTCTCCTGCTCACGGGTGGCCTCCTGATTCTTGGAACTTGTCACATAACAGCTGCTGGCGCAAAACCACGAGCAAAAATACTGAACTACAGGGAACCCAACCTTTACAAGGTAAGTGTGATCTCATTGGTAGAAGTCATGTGATCAGATATCACGTGATCAGAAGGTTATGTGATCAAGCCTCCAGGAATGCCTCCAACCCTGGCTCAACATATCAATGCAAACAATCCATACAGGATGCCATAGTGAGGCTTCAAGCCATTGCTTTCTTTGTCTGCGGAACTGTCTCCCTGACACTGCCTAGAACTCTGTCCCTTATAAATAGGGGTTTAAAGGATCCCCAGATGGGTAAGTTCGTTAAAGCCGTCATTAGTTAAGACATATACGGCTGGATTCTCCTCTGTAATCCTGCCAGAGATCCGGTGGGATAGCGACAGACAAGGGCCAAATTTAGGCAGTGGGGCCTACCACTACCTCCCTGCTGTGAGCTCCATTTCCCTCTCCATGTCCGAACAGGGGCCGGCACCTGCCACCCCTTTCCTGCCTGCCACATGTAAATACTGGCTGAAGGAGGCAGTTCCTAGTTTTCCATCTCATTTTGTGCTCCTCTTACCGCGGTTTCCGAGGCCAGCTGGTGAATGCTGGACAGTAGGCCCAGAGTAGCAGCAGCAAGGCCCTAAATTTTGTAAATAGAGAGAGTAGGGCTGGTAGATGCCTGCTCTCCCTCCAGTTTGGTCCCCATACACTTACCTTGTAGACCTTGATCTCAGCCTAAGTTAGGGTTGCCAACCATCATGGAGTCTCCCGGACCTGAGGATCGATTTCTCGGGGTCTGGAGCTAGCAGCCTGGGCGAAAAGTACTTTGTATCGACAGTTTGTGCCCGCGTGCTTCTATGGTCTGGGCTGCACTCTGCACTGCTAGTAGATAAATCCTGAATCCACCAATAACTGCTCAAAGAACCACTACCAAGTCTAATTCAAGCAGGCAAAGTCCGTACAGTAAGAAATAATAGGCAGCTGGCACTGCGGGAGAGGACCTTCCAACAGCATCAAGTTTCAGCCATTAGGGAAGGGGAGAGAAGCTCTTTTTTTTATTCATACCTTCTGTCGCCTCGAGTCCTGCTCTGATCTGATCTGTCAGAGAAGGGTACTGATTTAATTTTGTGGAGTAATGACTCTTTTATACTTGTGCTTTGCACTGATAGCCGTCCAGTCCGATACAAGAGGGTCTGGCCCACTCTGGTGTGAAGTGCTGTCAGCTTGAATTGGGGGTTAATTTTACTTCTCTAGTGTGAGGGATAGAATGCCATTGTTCAGTTTGTATTTAACACTGCCTGTGATCAGTTGTGGCATTAATCTCTTTATACCATGCTTTGGAACAATGTGATCCTGCTTATATTGCTACATATTGATCCTTCCCAAGAGTCTTTAAAAAATCCTTTTTTGTTTTATGTACAAAGCTACTTATTTGCACAAGAAACATTTGGGGAGACAGTACTGAGCCACAAGGAAAATCACAGTGGGAGAGAATTCCTGTGATCGTTAAGTGTGGCAAAATCTTAAATGGGTTTATGAAAACAGTCTCTGCAATTTGAGCAAAATTGCAAGAACGCTATGAAAGAGCAACAGAGCAAACATTCACTAAAGTACTTGCGCTGACAGAAAAGTTTGACCCAAACTGGGGCAACAGGAAGTAAAGTTTGAGGGCAGGTGGTGTGCAAGCAGTAGACGAATGTTTAATAATATATAGAGCCTCCCCGCCATTGTATACCAAGGGGCTGCAATCAGGGAAAAACCCCCTCGGGCAGATTGTAAAATACAAATTTATGTAATGTACCTGTAATGAATCTGTAATCAATAAGCTGTATTGATCGTAATGCAATGAGTCACCCTAGAGCGTCGTGAACTGTAATTATGTATGATGTTGTTAGAATCATATATATTGTGTATATATATATATATATATATATATAAATATTGTTGGAATCATTTTTGAACTTTTGAACTGTACTTTATGCATCTTGCAAATTGTATAATCTGTATTGTGTACTTTTGAAATGTCATATGACAACTGTATTGTGTGTATTGTTGCAAATTTTATGAATAAAGTATATATTTTGAAAAAAATATATAGATTATAAACAGGGTGATCCTGGAGGTGGTCACATGATCAGATCGTATGTGATCAAGTGTCACAATATCAAACCTCCAGGAATACTGCCAACCAGAGTTGGCAACCCTAGCCTATGTAACTGGGAAGTTTCTTTCTTATCGACCTCTTCTGCCCCTTTTACATCCCTCGCCGCCTCTTTGGGTGATGGTCTCACTGCAGCATGACCTCATTCTCCCCTTCGACAGCAGCGGGCTCCCACTTGGCAGCGGGAATGCTGCCGGGAGCCAAACAAGCTGCATCCCTGGAAAACAGATCTGGGTTAGGACGAAGTGTGATGGAAGGCGGAAATCCCATGCCCCCCACCATTCTACCCCAAAGAGGAGAATTCTGCCTATTACGAACATACGAATTAAGAGCAGGAGTAGACCATTCGGCCCCTCGAGCCTGCTCTGCCATTTGATAAGATCATGGCTGATCTAATTGTGAGCTCAACCCTACTTTCCAGTCTATCTACTATAACCTTTGACTCCCTTGTTAATCAGGAATCTATCTAACTCAGCCTTAAAAATATTCAATGACCCTGCCTCCACCGCTCTCTGGGGAAGGGAATTCCACAGACTCACCACCCTCTGGGAGAAAAAATTTCACTACATCTCTGTGTTAAATGGGAAACCCCTTATTTTTAAACTGTGTCCCCTAATTCTAGTCTCTCCCACAAAGGGAAACATCCTCTCAACATCTACCCCTTCAAATCTCCTCAGGATCTTTTGGGCGTTAAATTGGGCCATGTCGTGCCTGTTGTTTCAGCGCTACACGGTCTCTCCGACATCCAAGATGGCGTCTTGGATGCGCATGCACGTTTCCAGCATGACGTGAGCCAGACGCCATATTGGTATAGGAGTTAGCGCAGGCGCACGCTGGAATCATGTAAAGTAGGGAGAAATGGCTTCAAATCAGCGTGCAACGCTGATTTAAAGTGATAGGCACCATTTTGGGACTCAACGCTAAACTCACGCACAGTCTTAACCCCAACCATCTGAACGTGTCTTGGAGTGCCTGGAGGACCCCCCACTGCCGCTATTTAAAGGGACCATGCAGGATTTACAGGTTAGTGGCTGGATTATTGCTTCTGGCTGCTGAGACATTTGTAACTGTTTTTGGAGGTCTCCTAAACTTGAATACTAGGACGCGGGGACATGGCCTAACATTTAGAGCCAGGACGTGCAGGAGTGAAGTTTGAAAATGATTTGACACGCAAAAGGTGGGAGATGTTTGGAACGCTCTTCTGCAGACGGCAGTTGATGCTAGCTCACTTGTGAAAGTTAAATCTGAGATTGATAGATTTCTGTGAACCATGGGTATTAAGGGATATGGGGCTAAGGCGGGTATATGGAGTTAGGTCACAGGTCCACCATGATCTCATTGAATGGTGGAACAGGCTCGAGGGGCTAAATGCCACTGCCACTTGCCGCCTCTTGATATGCGCCACCTTCTCCTGCAAGAAAGCGGAACGTGTGTCTGGGTGATGTGCCTGTCATGGTTGAATAGCTGCCAGTGTGTGTGGCCTGTGAGTTGTGGGTGGGCGGCTGGACACAGCGGTAATGTGTAAGGGTGAGAGGAAGCATTTGGTTGGAAGAGTTGAGTACTGATGGAAAGAGTTTATTGGTATGTGGGAGATGGGGGGTGTAGTGCGTGGAGCAGTTGGTAGGAGACACCACTTGACAGTTGACCTCACTCACCTTGACCATTCATGTCAAAGCATTGAACTTCTTCCTGCACTGCATCCATGTTCATGATGCTGTGTGCCTGGCATTGACTTCGTCCCCCGCTGCCCCCCACTGCCTTTTGGATATATGTCTGGAGGGCCTCTTGCCCCCCCCCACCCCCCCGCGGATATAGGATGTCCCTCCTTTTGTCCACCTCTTGCACCGAGTTCTCTGGTGCATTAGCAGAGAACCTTGCACTCTCGCAGGCCTGGTACAAACTCAGATCGGCAGATTGGTGAGGTCTGGCATGCAGATTGGAGGATGTGGGATTTAGTAATGTGCAACCTTTATTCAATATTTTAACGTAACTCATCAGTGTGTAAACATAGGGATGGGATTTGCATCTGTGTTTTACATGTGCGATGTTTGATCTCCGTGCAGACAGTAGACTGTTATTTTCAGCAAATAACAGGTACCAGCTACCTTTAAGAGATTTCAAAGAAACATTCTCCCTTTAAGAGCTTGAGCTCCCTCTGGTGGTGGAAAGTGCAAATTGCATTGATTCCACGTGCAAGGCCAGGAAAGGAACGCTGGTTGCAGGTAAGTCCTCGGGTGGGTCAAAACTTGCGTCCTGCCTGCGCAGGGGCTATTGGGCACAGGGTAACAGGACATCATGCTACCTACACCCCAAAATGGCCCCTATCCAATTTTTCCCCCTCTATGTTTCAATAAGATCACCTCTCATTCTTCTAAACTCCAATGTATACAGGCTCAACTTGTCCAATCTTTCCTCATAAGATAACCCCCTCATCCCAGGAATCAGTCGAGTGAACCTTCTCTGAACCACCTCTAAAGCGATTATGTCCTTTCTTAAATAAGGAGACCAAAATTGCACACAGTATTCTAGATGTGGTCTCACCAATGCACTGTACAACTGTAGAAAAACATCTCTACTTTTATATTCCATTCCCCTTGCATTAAATGTCAACATTCCATTTGCCTTCCTAATCACTTGCTGTACCTCCATACTAACTGTTTGTGATTCATGTACTAGGACACCCAGATCCCTCTGTACCTCAGAGTTCTGCAATCTCTCTCCATTTAAATAATATACTGTTTTTCTATTCCTCCTGCCAAAGTGGACAGGTTCACATTTTCCCTATTAACTAAGATGGTCATAGATTTACCTAGGGAGCTCTGGCTTTGGTTGCCCTACCCCTCCCCCACGTGCAAGAGCCATAGAGTAGTGATAATGGGGGACTTTAACTATCCTAATATAGACTGGGATAGTGATAGTGTAAAAGGCAGAGAGGAGGAGGAATTTCTGAAGTGTGTTCACGAGAACTTTCTTGATCAGTATGTTTCTGGCCCAACGAGGAAGGATGCATTGCTGGATCTGGTTCTGGGGAATGAGGTGGGTCAAGTGGAGCAATTATCAGTGGGGGAACATTTAGGGAACAGTGATCATACTATCATAAGGTTTAGATTAATTATGGAAAAGGACAAGGAGGAATCTAGAATAAAAATACTTAATTGGAGGAGGGCCAATTTCAATGGGCTGAGAACAGATCTGGCCTGGGTAAACTGGAATCAAAGATTGGCAGGCAAAACTGTAATCGAACAATGGGCGGCCTTGAAAGAGGAGATGGTTCGGGTTTGCATTCCCACAAGGGGGAAATGTAGGGCAACCAAAGCCAGAGCTCTCTGGATGACGAAAGAGATAGAGAGTAAGATGAAGCAGAAAAAGGGGCTGTATGACAGATGTCAGGTTGATAATATAAGTGAGAACAGGCTGAATATAGAAAGTATAGGGAAGTGAAAGAGGAAATAAGAGGGGCAAAGAGAGAGTATGAGAATAGACCGGCAGTTAACATAAAAGGGAATCCTAAAGTCTTCTATAGGCATGTAAACAGTAAACAGATAGTAAGAGGAGGGGTGGGGCCAATTAGGGACCAAAAAGCAGATCTATGCATGGAGGCAGAGGGCATGGCTGAGATACTAAATGAGTACTTTGCATCTGTCTTTACCAAGGAAGAAAATGCTGCCAAAGTCACAGTGAAAGAGGAGGTGGTTGAGATAATGGATAGGCTAAAAATTGCTAAATGTAAGGTACTGAAAAGGCTAGCAATACTTAAAGTAGATAAGTCACCTGGTCCAGATGGGATGCATCCTCGGTTGCTGAGGGAAGTAAGGATGGAAATTGCAGAAGTGCTGGCCATAATCTTCCAATTCCCCTTAGGTACGGGGGTGATGCCAGAGGACTGGAGAATTGCAAATGTTACACCCTTATTCAAAAAACGGCATGGATTTGTTAAAGGCAAATTGTGTTTAATTAACTTGATTTAGTTTTTTAATGAGGTAACAGAGAGGGTTGATGAGGGCAATATGGTTGATGTTGTGTATATGGACTTTCAAACGGCGTTTGATAAAGTGCCACACCAGAGGCTTGTCAGCAAAATTGAAGCCCATGGAATAAAAGGGCAGCATGGATACGGAATTGGCTAAATATTAGAAACAGAGAGTAGTGCTGAACGGTTGTTTTTAGGACTGGAGGAAGGTATACAGTGGTGATCCCCAGGGGTCGGTACTAGGACCACTGCTTTTTTTGATATATATTAATGACTTGGACTTGGGTGTACAGGGCACAATTTCAAAATTTGCAGATGACACAAAACTTGGAAGTGTAGCGAACAGTGAGGAGGATAGTGATAGACTTCAAGAGGACACAGACAGGCTGGTAGAATGGGCAGACACATGGCAGATGAAATTTAATGCAGAGAAGCGTGAAGTGATACATTTTGGCAAGAAGAATGAGAAGAGACAATATAAACTAAATGGTACAATTCTAAAGGGGTTGCAGCAACAGAGAGACCTGGGGGTATAAGTGCACAAATCTTTGAAGGTGGCAGAACAGGTTGAGAAAGCAGTTAAAAAAGCATACGGGATCCTGGGCTTTATAAATAGAGGCATAGAGTACAACAGCAAGGAAGTTATGTTGAACCTTTATAAAATTCTGGCTTGGCCACAACTGGAGTATTGTGTCCAATTCTGGGCATCGCACTTTAGGAAGGATATGAAGGCCTTAGAGAGGGTGCAGAAAAGATTTACTAGAATGATTCCAGGGATGAGGGACTTCAGTTACGTGGATAGTCTGGAGAAGCTGGGGTTGTTTTCCTTAGAGCAGAGAAGGTTAAGAGGAGATTTGATAGAGGTGTTCAAAATCATGATGGGTTTAGATAAAGTAAATAAAGAGAAACTGTTCCCATTGGCAGAAGAGTTGAGGACCAGAGGACACAGTTTTAAGGTGGATGGCAAAAGGCGACATGAGGAAAAACTTATTTCGTTTATTTAGCGAGTAGTTATTATCTGGAATGCGCTGCCTGAAAGGGTGATGGAAACAGATTCAATCGTGGCTTCCAAAAAGGAACTGAATAAATACTTGAAGGGAAAAAATTTGCAGGGCTACAGGGGAATGGGGCTAACTGGATTGCTCTTACAAACAGCCGGCATGGGCTCGCTGGGCCGAATGGCCTCCTTCCGTGCTGTAACCATTCTATAATTCTATAATTTGATCCCTGGCATGTGCTGAGTTAGCCGATCTCAATTAGGGTGCAGGTAGCTTTATCTAATTAACCTCAGCGCCCTGAGTAAGGTGGAGAAAATTGGCCAGGGATCCCCACTCCTGATTAATCTCCAGTAACCCATGTTGAAAGTGTGGATGTCACATGAGGACAGGATCAGGCTTGGCTCTGATACCTTCCATGTGCAAACAAATAAAGAATAGCCAGTTGGGCAAGGTACTGGAGGATGACTGATACCTGTGGAGCAGTATCCCAGCAAGTGATCAACAGCATCAGGAGGGGAGGGGGAGAAAGAAGGAATTTAAAACATACAGATCCATCACTTACTGAACTTTGGTTACTGCAGCAGGTCTGATGGAAACTCTAAGTTGCCCGTTGGCACCTTGGTACAACAGTAACGATTGTCCGGATTCACGCTGCTGGCAGAAGGCCTCGCCCACTAGCCACATACGGGCATACATTCTCTGCCCATTAAAACTAATGGCGAGGCTCCCTGCTAGCATCGCAAACTCGAGAAATCGGCCCTAACATCTCAAAGTCTTGCTGTGCTCCAGGCAACCATCGGATCAGATTTACACATCGTTTGCCCTTGTAACAGTTGTCTCAGTCTGCATCCTCTTGTTCTGCTGCCTAACATACAGGAGGGGTGGGGTGGGGGGGGAAGCAAGAGCTTTGTAAAACAGGGATCTTGCTGTGTCTTCAGGGCCGCTGAAGGGTCCCATCTGAAATGTCAAACTATCTTTCAGATACTGACCGACCAGCCCTGCATTTCCATCATCTGTTTTTGCTCTGTCATGATGATATATTAACTGACGCTATCAGGATTTTTTTTATTGACTATAGTGCTATCAGAAATCCATTGTGGTGCCCCATATTATGTGTTTTAGCACGTTGGAAACGATACATTGTACAAGTTACAGCTAATATCTCAGCCTGTTATCTGACAGAGCTTATTGGGCTTTATTGATGAATTCATTACAGAATGAAACGGTGAGATGGATTCAGCTCGGCCTATCTCTTTCCTAAATATCAAATTAATTTCCTCCACATTTGCTGCACAGACGTTATTCCTTTCTTGTGTGCGAGGTCAGTATCTACAGTAATGGAGCATGATTGACAGCTTGTAATTCACAGAAATGACATTTATCATTGAGCTGATCAAGGATCATAGGGAATTTGTAATTGTAATGCTGCTCCTCTATGAGGGAGTTTGATGGAGTTTTTCTTTCAAGTGCTCTTGCTGGGAAAATATATAACCTTCCACAAAGGGCCCAGCCAGAAGAAAAAAATGTAAATGGAGAATGATTACTTTTTAATGCATTTTGATGAAAAACCTGTGTGTTCATAATTTACCAGGAGCCAGCAATGCTGAGTTGGAATGCTAACGTAATACTGATGGGCAAAGGTACACATTGGATGTGAAATTTGAATGAAGCTAAAATAAAGTTAAGTTGCAGTTAGGTGTTGAGATCTAACTTACAGCCCTATCCTTGTTTATAGACCGGACAGTTTTCCACTGTTAGCCATTTTCCTCATCGGGTTCTAATTGATTACAACATCATCTTCCTACAAATCAGTCCATTGGAAACATGTTCAAACTTTGGTTGTAAAATATTCAAAAAGCATTCTGTCAATTATAATTGAGAACCACAAGCCATCGAGTCTAGTTTAATGAATATAAATAGATGAAAACTCCAGCAGCCTGTGGCTATGTTCAGTGTTTTGAGTTGGTAAACTGTCCGGAGATTAAACTAGACTAGACTCGATGGCTTGTGTTTCTCATTTATAATTAATAGAATGCTTTTTGAATATTTTATAATCAGAGTTTGAACGTGTTTCCAATGGACTGATTTGTGGGAAGATGATGTTGTAATCAATTAGAACCCGATGAGGAAAAGGGATAAGAGTGGAAAACTGTCCAGTCTATAAACAAGGAGATTAACCCTTTGATCTCACTGGTTTAAAGTTTGTCCCGGAATGTGAGGCACGGGGGTTTTTAACTTCTGGGCGTCATTTGCATGTCCCGACACTGATTCCCGCCCAAAGCTGGTGGGAATGATGTCACTGCCAGCGGGCGGGAGTCAAAATGGCTGGTGGGGGGGGGGGGTCAGGCCACAGCTAGGTAACCACAGTAACGGTCTCTGTCAAAGTGAATAAGGATTTAGGTGGGGGCAGGGGGGTGGGGTCAGCAAGTTTGCAATCGGGGGTCGGGTCCAAGACGCTGAGGTTCTTAGTCAGGCTCACGGTTAAAATGGCTTGCGTGTCCTGTTGATGTAATTGGGATGCGACACAGCCATTTAAATTAGGCCCCCACTCCTCTGGGGTGGGTGGCCTTCCCGTACTTCAATTCAGGCAAGTAAAAATGGTGGGGAATGGGAACGGGGTGGGAATGCGTCGTGAACCACCGCCCCCCTCCCCCCCACCATCTTGACCCCTCACCTGCACCATTCCCATCAGACAAGGGTGGGGGGGGGGGGGAAATCAGCCCTATTGTATCCTGTGCAGTGTTAGATAATCTCAATCTATATTTATCCCTCTAATCTTCAATCCCAATCCTAGCCAGAATATTTATTCGGCTATTTTTTGAAGAAACAAATCAACAAAGCATTAAATGTTTTTGCTGGGAATCCGGTTCAAATATTGGTTTATTCTGTTGGGGGGGGGGATATATTCTAACCTCTAGCCTCACTGAGTTCTTACTCATTTGGAATCTGCCTCTTCTAGTCCGACAGTTACAGACCAGTTCACAGAGACCTTGATTTTCTTCTCAATTTTACCTTCTAACTCTTCCTCCCTAAAGGCATGATGTGGAGATGCCAGTGATGGACTGGGGTTGACAAATGTAAGGAATCTTACAACACCAGGTTATAGTCCAACTGTTTTATTTGAAAATCACAAGCTTTCGGAGGCTTTCTCCTTCGTCAGGTGAGTGTGGGAACACTCACCTGACGAAGGAGAAAGCCTCCGAAAGCTTGTGATTTTCAAATAAAACAGTTGGACTATAACCTGGTGTTGTAAGATTCCTTACATCCCTAAAGGCAGTCATTCACAGTGGATACTGATTCCCACCAGTCATCAAGGACCAGAAAAGCAGGAGCGGAGTCGGTGAAATTTACCATGTTGTATCTTGCCCAAACGTTATTCTTCATGGCAACTTAGCTTAGCCAGTGCGCAACAGGCAATTTGACTGGGGGAGAGGGGGCCGAGATCCTTTTTTACCACATATATAGCTGAGCATTTCCTGGGCACAGTGAAAAGGAAAATCTAGCCTCATATTCTGACTGCAGCCGAACCAATGATTGTAACTGGTTAGCTTTACCTGTTTGCTTTTGTACTGTATGCCTTTGCTTATAAAACCAAGGGTCATGTACACTTTTTTTTTTAAAAACAGCTTTATCAACTTAGCCCCCCACTTTTAAAGGTTTGTATATCTGAACACCTTAGGTCTCTCTGCTCCTGTATTCCTTTTCAAGATTTACCATTTAGTGTATATATCCTCTCCTTTTTCTTCCTCCCAAAATGTATCACCTCACATTTCTTGACATTAAATTTAATTTGACATTCATCTGCCCAATCATTAACCTGCCTATGTCCTCCTGAAATTGCTTACAATCAGCTTCGTGGTTAACCATACTCACTATTTTTATGTTGTTTACAAATTCTGATATTGTGCCCTGATACACATATTGACAAGAGCAATAGCCTCAATACATCCCTCAGTCTGAAAACAATCCATCAACCACTTGTCTTTGTTTTTCATCCTTCAACCAACTTCCTATCTCTATGGACACAATCACTTTAACACAGTTTCCCTTAAATTTATCAAAAAGCCTCCTTTGCAGCACCTTATCAAATGTCTTTCATGTACACAACATCCACTGCATATCCTTTATAATCTACTCTTTGGTGAACAAAGTTAGAGCACATGGAATTGGGGTAATATACTGGCATGGATTGAGAATTGGTTAACAGACAGGAAACAGAGAGTAGGAATAAACGGGTCTTTTTCAGGTTGGCAGACTGTGACTAGTGGGGTACCACAGGGATCAGTGCTTGGGCCCCAGCCATTCACAATCTATATCAATGATTTGGATGAGGGGACCAAATGTAATATTTCCAAGTTTGCTGATGACACAAAACTAAGTGGGAATGTGAGTTGTGAGGAGGATGCAAAGAGGCTTCAAGGGGATATAGACAGGCTAAGTGAGTGGGCAAGAACATGGCAGACAAAATATAATGTGGAAAAATGTGAAGTTATCCACTTTGGTAGGAAAAACAGAAACGCAGAGTACTTACTTCCTCAAAGAACTCTTTATTAAATTTGTCAGACGTGGCTTGCCTTTTTCAAATCCACAGCATTCTATAGGTATGAAAAAAGGAAAAGACTGGCGAAGGCAAATGTGGGTCCCTTACAGACAGAGTCAGGAGAATTTATAATGGGGAATAAGGAAATGGCAGAGAAATTAAACAAATACTTTGTGTCAGTCTTCACAGAAAAAGACTCAAAAAACCTCCCAGAAATACTAGAGAACCAAGGGTCTGGCGAGAATGAGGAACTGAAAGAAATTAGTATTAGTAAAAAAAATAGTACTAGAGAAATTAATGGGACTGAAAGTCGATAAATCCCAAGGACCTGATGATCTGCATCTCAGGGTTTTGAAAAGGTGACTGTAGAGACAGTGGATGCATTGGTTGTCATCTTCCAAAATTCTATAGATTCTGGAATGGTTCCTGCAGATTGGAAGGTAGCAAATGTAACCCCATTATTTAAGAAAGGAGGGAGAAAACAGGGAACTACAGACCTGTTAGCCTGATATCAATAGTAGGGAAAATGCTAGAATCTATTATAAAGGATGTGATAACAGGACATTTAGAAAATAATAATAAGGTTTGGCAGAGTCAACATGGATTTATGAAAGGGAAATCATGTTAGACAAATCTATTGGAGTTCTTTGAGGATGTAACTCGTAGAATAGATAAGGGGGACCTAGTGGATGTGGAGCATTTGGATTTTCAGAAGGCTTTCGATGAGGTCCCACACAGGAGGTTGGTGAACAAAGTTAGAGCACATGGAATTGGGGTAATATACTGGCATGGATTGAGAATTGGTTAACAGACAGGAAACAGAGAGTAGGAATAAACGGGTCTTTTTCAGGTTGGCAGACTGTGACTAGTGGGGTGCCGCAGGGATCAGTGCTTGGGACCCAGCTATTCACAATCTATATCAATGATTTGGATGAGGGGACCAAATGTAATATTTCCAAGTTTGCTGATGACACAAAACTAGGTGGGAATGTGAGTTGTGAGGAGGATGCAAAGAGGCTTCAAGGGGATATAGGCAGGCTAAGTGAGTGGGCAAGAACGTGGCAGACAAAATATAATGTGGAAAAATGTGAAGTTATCCACTTTGGTAGGAAAAACAGAAACGCAGAGTATTTTTTAAATGGTAAGAGATTGGGAAATGTTGATGTTCAAAGGGACCTGGGTGTCCTTGTACATGAGTCACTGAAAGCTAACATGCAGGTACAGCAAGCAATTAGGAAGGCAAATGGTATGTTGGCCTTTGTTACAAGAGGATTTGAGTACAGGAGTAAAGATGTCTTACTGCAATTATATAGGGCCTCGGTGAGACCCCACCTGGAGTATTGTGTACAGTTTTGGTCTCCTTACCTAAGAAAGGATATACTTGCCATAGAGGGAGTACAACAAAGCTTCACCAGACTGATATCTGGGATGGCGGGATTGCTGTATGAGGAGAGATTGAGTAGATTAGGCCTGTATTCTCTAGAGTTTAGAAGTATGACAGGTGATCTCATTGAAACTTACAAAATTCTACAGGGCTCGACAGGGTAGATGCAAGAAGGATGTTTCCCCTGGCTGGGGAATCTAGAACCAGGGGTCACAGTCTCAGAATAAAGGGTAGGCCATTTAGGACTGAGATGAGGAGAAATTTCTTCAAACAGAGGGTGGTGAATCTTTGGAATTCTCTACCCCAGAGGGCTGTGGAGGCTCAGTCATTGAGTACATTCAAACCAGAGATCAATAGATTTTTAGATATTAAAGACATCAAGGGATATGGGGATAGTGCAGGAAAATGGTGTTGAGGTAGAAGATCAGCCATGATCTTGTTGAATGGCGGAGCAGGCTCAAGGGACTGGATGGTCCACTCCTGCTCCTATTTCTTATGTTCTTATTTCATTTCTGTCTCTCTCCTCTTCTGCTTCCATGGGGCTAATTTTAACCCCCAAGAACAGGTGGGTTGGGGGCGGCGGGCAGTTAAAATAGTGGATTTTTGGAGCGGGACCGCATCCTGGCTTGGATGTGTGTGCATAACAGACACTCGGAAGTCCCACCCCCACTTAAAGCTGGCGGGCCGATACTGAAAGGGGCATTGTACCTCATTGAAATAGTTGAGGTACTTAAATTTTTGTGTATTACAAAAGTTAAACAACACTAACCTTACCTGTTTAGGTTTCCCACCGCTTCTGATTCACGTCAGGTGAAAACAGGTGTGAAGGGTCGGATCCATGAGGTGAGTGCCTTTATTGCACTGCGTGTGGGCCCAGAGGAGCAGGAGTGCTTCATCCAGGCCCAACAAGCTCACCTGGCCGATAGGACCCCCACGATTGGCTGACCCCCCCACCCCCTCCCCACAGATGCTGGAGAGCCCCCCACGGTGGACCCCCCCACCTCTGACTCTTCACCCGATCTGCAATCGACCGCCAATCTCTGCAACCTCTTCACCTGACCTCTGATCTGTTCTTCCTCTCCAGTGACCTCTGATCTCCTCCCAACATCTGCATCCCCCCGACCATGTCCTCCAAGGCCCACAATCCCATCCTCCCTCTTCTCCAATCCCCAGCCTTCGCGCCCGACAGCCAGCCAGCCTCGAAGCCCATAAGTAAAATTTATTGACCTCATTAAGGTCACGATCGCAGATTGGAACGTGCCAACTTACCTTCCGGGTTTTGCAGCCGATTATCTCTCTCCCCACCACCCCCCCATCCCTTCCCGTCTCCATGTTAAAATCATGCCCATGTCTCTGTTTCTTCTCTTCTGCTCATCTCTACATTTCTTATCTATTGTGTTTCTACCTCTGTTCTCTTCTGCTTCTTTCTTTCTCTTTTTTTCTTCTTTCTTTTGGGTGGGCGGTGATGGGTGTTGTAGGTGGAGGGGGAAGTTAACAAAAGCAGCAGGTCTCATTTTCCATAGGCGGGTGTGAGGAAAATGCAGTTTGTAGGCCTCAGTGACTCGCTTCACAAGCCCTACCACTTATCCCTCTTCTGTTGCTTACCCCCCCAACTTGCTTGCTCTTATTGCCTAGCATGTTCGTCTAAAATATTGGGCGGGATCATGGGCGCATCTTTGTGGCAAGTGGAAGTCCTACCATGCTGGAGATTCGCCCCCAGTTTACTAACTATGGAAAATCCAAGCCATGATTTTCCCATTATAAGTGTTGACATAAAACCATTAACTCAAAAATTGTGATACAGGGAGTAAGAGGAATGTCGACAGGAAAAATGTGCCGTAGGCAAGACATCCACGCACTCACACACGGACACTTTCCAGCAAAGGTCATTGGATACTTCCTAAAATGTAAGGACCCAAATTGATTTTGTTCCCACCTTTCTAGCTTACAGATACTGAGGTCACTTGTATAGCCCATGCTATCATTTATTTCATCATGTTGTGATGAAAGGAAAGGAAGTTTGTTATCATGGAGATGTTTTAAGCGGCTATGAAGAATTATTAAAGGAGAAGGGAAGTCAAGGCAAAGTACCTTTAAATGGAGCAGAAGTTGCAACTTTGGACTGGTCTGGGAGCTGACTTGAAGCCACCCGATCACGAGAAACACATTATTGGCAAAGTGTGCATCATACTCATCTGGTTTCTTTAACAGCTCCTGGATTGGCTCCCAGACCAGTCGGGAGTTGCAACACCTATTAAAACAATAGGAGGCACCCTGGGATACAATACCTCCCCATCTGGAATGTTACTGCAGTGGCCTAGAGGGAAGAGAGTTACTGTTGGGGCAGGAAATGTGCTCTCATTAGAATTCCTTTCCCCTTAAATTTTAAGATCTTTTGTTTTCCCATTTCTGTTAATTTCTTTAATTTTCTGTAACAAAAACATGAATGTTGATAACATCATAAATCACACAAACTTGGAATTATGACATCCAAGGGAGCGACGGAGTGGGATAAAGCAACAGAACTCTTTGAAGCATTTTACAATACATTTCTGCTGACATTTATCTAGCCCCCTTACACCATTATATCCAGTAATGCCTCTAAGACAGTTTCTCTGAGTTTGTTGCACTATAAAGTGGACCATAAGAAGATTAGGGATTTTTTGGTCAAATATTGGCACAAATGGGACTACTTCAAATTCACCGCCCACATCACTCTGTAAACAGCAGCACCCTGACACACGCAACACAAACTAATTAGCATGTTTTTCTTGCAAGCGTGAAATCCCCAACAACACAGGTCTTTAGAATTGTGGGGCAGTGCAGATTTAAATTCAGATTCCTCCAGTAATCATGGCGGGTGCGACAAAGCTTTGGAAGTGGTACCATGGAGTGGTGAAATAACTGCACTGCCAGGATAAAACCCCTCATCTGGATAACGCGTCACTGCTTCCTTTCTTTCTCCGCACTGGCAGCCCACTCACCCAGATGAAGATCAATACTTTCTGAACATGGGCTCTAACTAATTATTGCTACTGATCCCCCAAAACAACACTGTCAGCGTGAGCCAGAGATACTGATCCTCTTGCAGAACAGATTTGAACACAAGTAATAAACAGATTTTTTAAAAACAGTCTATGTGACAATCGGCAGCGTTATAAGGTTCAAAGATACTCATGAATTTTTTTATATGCATGCAAATGTTTATAGCAACCACTGTTGTAATGATTTATTAATTCATATTGTTGCAATAAACATTTTGGTAATAATGTAGTTTTGCAATTAATACTTAAGATATTTATTTACACAAATGTTGGCATGTTGAGATTATTAAAATTATTATATAGCTATATTATTTAGCAAATCGAGAAATCTACTCACTAAAATTTTTAAACCATAATCAGCAATGAGTGGATATTCAGAGTATTAATGGTTTAACTCTTTTTTTTAAGTGACAGCTGTTTTAAAATTGACTTGCAATTCCCCACCCCCCACCCCATGTTCATGCAGAACTTAATTAAAATTGTCATGAGCAAGTGTTTTTTTTTCAAAATCAAAATCAATGGAGAGGTTAATTTCCCCAAAAATAGATTTGATCAATCTTTCTGTCTCCTCGTATCACATCCCTTACTTCTGGTGACCTGCTCTCAAGACTCTGCTAATGGCATTTTTAAGGCACCTCCTATAAGGGTCTATGTGACATACTACAGCTAGGATAGCTCTCCACAGCAAAAGAACCAGGGGAAGATGAAGAGAATCAAAGTAGTAAACTTGCAGTAATTGGAATGGCAGCCACAAATTTCTGTTTATTTTGCACAGATAGACCAAGAAGATTGTGGAAATTATGACAGATGTTGCACTGATGCTTTTGATTTCTCATCCCATATTCAACATTAATGGCATCATGTTTCTTAAATGGTCCATGAGGGTTTACTCTTAATTGACTGGAATGAGTAATTACAATTAAACAAAGATGCTCACTTGTCTCTGAATCTATTCTTTGGATTTGTAATTATAAGCCCTGAAATCGTGAAACTTTGTTCCTGGAATGGTGTCTTGCTCAAGGGAAGCGCAAATGAAAGAACTAGATGTGGACGTCAGTGCTCCTAATTCGTTGAGATCCCGAACTTCCCCTCATTCATTTGAACTAGGATCGGAGTCTTGCAATTTCAAGCTATAGTGAACGATACTATGGCCCCAGTGTGTTGCTGCCAGGACCATCGTGCATTGGGCACTGGCCATGCCTGCAGGGCTCCCAGCTCACCTTGCCCCGTAATGCAAGATCACTCAGTTGAAGTATTTTGACAACACTCCCAGGCACGGTACATTAGACATTGTGTGTGCAGACTTTTATATGCTGACAGCACGAAAAACCTGCTCTATGGGAAGCTGTACACACCAGCCAGTGAGTGAGTGTGCCTCAGGCCTCAGAACTCAACAATGCGAGGTGGCAATGCCTGATATGTTGTGGTGTTTTGGGCACCAAGGACCACATTATTGGTCCCATAATTCATACTGGGCTGGTGCAATATGGAGTTTAAGAGTTTCCTAATCCCCTCAGAGTCGAGGCATTAGAATCTCACTCCATGGTTGCTCAATAACTCAGTCGGTAAATGTAACATATGGTGGGTACTGAGCCATACTGACCAAAAATGTACCAGTTTTGATTCTTGATCAGATCTGAGTTAGTTGATCTCAGCCAGACTAACCTCTCCACATTATTTAACCCTTTAAACCCTGTGCGTATAGTGTGGGGTGCATCTGCGATGCCACCCTGCTGAAGATCCCAGAAACACTGGTGGTGGCTGGCTGGCCTGGGGAGGATAGGAGGGAGGGTGCAGACCCGGGGAAGTACACCCTGCTTCATCCAAGCAGTGCCTTTACAAATGGGGCTACTTCAATCCCACCCAAAAAAAAAATCCTATGCGAGTCCAAGCCTGAATCCAGCCTGCAGCATTAAGTAGGCCCCATTTCTATCCCTTTCATTCAGGTATGCTTGGTGAGATGAAGCATACCTGCCCCAATTGTACGCAAAGTCCTGACTGAGGGCCTAGGAATGGGAACTCCTGATTAGGGATTTCTTGCCCCTTGCCACACATCCTTACATCAATGGGCTTGTAGGGTCAGACAAAGGCTCCACTACCACCAGGCAATCCCGGAAACAGCAGTGCAAGGCCAGGAGCCTCCTGGCTTTATATGGCTGTTCCAGTGGACTCTGGCCGAGAATAGCCACAGATGTTACTTAGTGGCATTTGGCTGCTAAGCTGCCAGGATGTGATTCTTTATAATTGCATAAACTTTCTCCATAGTAGCTGGACTATTGTATTTCATGTATGCTAACAAATCTTCGGGGAATTAAAGCTAGAAGTGCCTAGATCGAGCTGTCAACCAGAGTGAGCAGCTTTGTGTACTTTACAGAACCTCAATGTGCGAAACAAATTTCTGCTGCCACCTTAGTTAATAAAACTTTGGAATTTATCCAGCAATCATAAAGCAAAATGCAGAAATTAACTGTAGAACAGGATATCTGAAAGAGTTATCAATATGCAATAAACTTGAAACTGAAAATGGCAGTATCATCATGAAGAGTGCTTGGCAAATCTCTTAATGGGGAGGAAGAACAACCAGAAAAGTTGAATGAGCATCAATGTTGTTCTGATGACATCCTGTGCAAGTGGCACAACAGCGAATTCTATTTCAAATTACATTGTCTGTTTGCAATCAAGTACAAAAAGGCTTATATGAAGATTGTGCTCCTTTAAATACCAGCCCACGGGTAGCACAGTTACTTTTGGTAGGGTCCAGAATGAATAGGTTCTTATTTTTTTTCAGTGTACAGAATGGCCATATACTGTACATTTAATAGGGAAGAGAATGAATAGGGAATCCAAAGCCTACAGCCCTTTATTAGTACAGGAGAGTTCTTGCAGCAGCTATTAACAAGTTCCTTTAAGAACATAAGAAATAGGAGGAGTAGTAGGCCATATGGCCCCTCGAGCCTGCTCCGCCATTCAATCAGATCATGGCTGATCTTCTGCCTCAACTCCACTTTCCTGCCCTATCCCCATATCCTTTGATTCCCTTAGTGTCCAAAAATCTATCGATCTCAATCTTGAATATACTCAATCACTGAGCATCCACAGCCCTCTGGGGTAGAGAATTCAAAAGATTCACAACCCTCTGAGTGAAGAAATTTTTCCTCACCTCGGTCCTAAATGGCCTGAGACTATGCCCCCTAGTTCTAGACTCTCCAGCCAGGGAAACAGCCTCTCAGCATCTACCCTGTCAAACCCTCTAAGAATTTTATACATTTCAATGAGATCGCCTCTCATTCTTCTAAACTCCACTTTAACACAATGTAATGAAATGGAAATAGATTTTTGGGAACAATTCACAATCTTTCTCAAAGCTTGAAGCTGTAAACAGAAGAGGTGAGCAAAAACATGAAACTAACTTTAAAAAAAATAGATGATTTCACTCTTGGTCTATCATTTCTGCCACCTCCTCCCCCCCCCCCCCCCCCCACCATTCTAGTCAGTAAGTGTCTCTCACGCCCTTGATACAAGCCACACTTTTATATAAAACAATCGTGCAAACCTCTTTCACACTGTGCTGCGGTCAAAATAAGGAGAACAATAAACTGACAAATTCAGAAATAGCTCCCAACCTTTTCAAGCACAGAATGAACACACTGGTCTGTGCGTGCAATGGTTCACAATGTATTCTATCTTCCGTATCCACAAGTTGAAACTCAATTATTCCTCGACTCCAGACACTTTTTCTGAATCCTGCCACACATTGCACAGATGTCAATGTGACAAAATTCGTACATAAGGTTCCTACCACTCGTTTCTCTCTCTCTCCCCCCCCCCCCCCCTCCACATGCAGGTAAGCAGTGGTCTGTGACTGGCCACTCCGTGAGTTACAGATTTAAGCCCCCATCAAACGATTATGTGGAAAGCTCCTCACAGCAGCTGACTGTGGGTTAAAGTTACTCTTATGCTCTTAAACTGTAAAAAAAATAACTATAGGGAGATCACACGTAGATGATTGTCTTTGAAGTGCCACATCCTGTATGCTTAGTCTGGAGGCCTGAACAAACACAGCGCCTTTTTTCATTGATCTTCAAACCACTCCTCATTCATGCTAAAGCCCGGGTCTGGGATTAGTACGTTAACTCTCTGTCAGGAAATACTGCCCAGAGTGACTCCACAAACCTCACCCCAGATAATACAGGTCGATCAATTAAACTTAAAACACATCTTATGTCTTTTAAAACGCAGTCGTGTGAACACAGAGCAAGGACACACATCTTAATTGGGTCTGCGCAGATTTGGACGCAGGTGGTGGGAACAAAAAACTGCATGTAAGTGAAATTTAATTGGATGGGGACAAGTAAAGGGAAGTGGTTTTCTGGCTGGACCTCTGCAAGCGGTACATCGATTGCCTCAGTGAGACGATGAGTGCAGGCCATTCTATGCTCTTAAATATTAGTTGTCCCGTACTAGGTGCGGTCACACTGATGTTAGAGTATACCCAATATTATGCAATCCTTCGCTGGGTCATTCATTTATTAAAAGTGGGTGTAGGAATGCTGTCATGTTCCTCACATCGGGTCCACAGTCTGCAGTCTCATGTCTTATAGCTGGGTTTGGACTTTTCAAATGGTACCTGGCCCCATGCCTGGACCAGCAATCATTGTGCCTGATTTTGTTAGTTAGCTTCTGATGTAACCTCATAATTTTACACTCTGTGGAGCACTTCCTGTCTCTCATGGCTGTGGATGGTCACCAGGCTGGGTGTGCCCCTCTCTGGCTGCCTTTGGAAGAGGAGAGAAGAATTGATGGGAAATAAAATTGTACCTACAGTACCTGGAAATCATGATGTGGAGATGCCGGTGATGGACTGGGGTTGACAATTGTAAACAATTTTACAACACCAAGTTATAGTCCAGCAATTTTATTTTAAATTCACAAGCTTTCGGAGGCTTCCTCCTTCGTCAGGTGAACGTCACCTGACGAAGGAGGAAGCCTCCGAAAGCTTGTGAATTTAAAATAAAATTGCTGGACTATAACTTGGTGTTGTAAAATTGTTTACAAGTACCTGGAAAGTAAGCTTAGCCCCCAAAGCGCTTTACAGCCAATGAAGTACTTCTGAAGTGTTGTAACTGTTGTAATATAGGAAATGAGCCAGCCAATTTGCACACAGCAAGGTCCCGCAAACAGCAATGTGATAATTACCAGATAATCTGTTTTAGTGATGTTGGTTGAGGGATAAATATTGTCCATGACACCAGGTGGGTTTTAGTGGTGTGCAGACTAGTGTTGGTCACATCAATTTACAATTGCAAATTCTAGTGTGGATTCCCTCATCAACAGTTCCACACTTATAGTGTACCAAGGTGCCAGCCTTGGCTGTGTGGTAGCACTTTCGCCTCTAAATCAGAAGGTTGTGGGTTTGGGTCCCACTCCAGAAACTTGAGCACAAAATCTAGGTTGACAGTTCAATGCAGTACTGAGGGAGTGCCGCACTGTCAGAGGGGCCGTCTTTCGGATGAGACGTTAAACCTCTCAGGTGAAAGTAAAAGATGCCATGATCTCAAAGTAGAGCAGGAGAGTTCTTCCTGACGTCCTGGACAATATTTATCCCTCAACCAACATCACTAAAACAGATTATTTGGAAATTATCACATTGCTGTTAGTGGGACCTTGCTGTGTGCACATTGGCTGTCTCATTTCCTATGTTACAACACTTCAAAAGTACTTAATTGACTGTAAAGCGCTTTGGGACATCTTGAGGTCATGAAAGGCGCTATATAAATGCAAGTTCTTTCATCTAGGCCATATAAGGCAGCTCTGACCCCGGCAACAGAGCTGTATCACAAATAAAGCAGACTTAGTGTTTCCTGCAGCACAGAGAGACATGTCAGTAGAGGTATTGGTTCTACGTGCATCATCGGAGGCACAGCATTGGGCATTGAAAATAAAACCAGATACTGGCTGCATGCCACCATTGTTCCTAGCCATCAGCAGGCTATGCCCTGAGCAAATATAAAGGCCAGCAATATGTTCTTGGCAGTGTTAATCCCGGGGATGAGGGGGCGGACGTATGAGGAGAGGTTGAGTAGATTGGGACTCTACTCATTGGAGTTCAGAAGAATGAGAGGCGATCTTATTGAAACATATAAGATTGTGAAGGGGCTTGATCGGGTGGATGCGGTAAGGATGTTCCCAAGGATGGGTGAAACTAGAACTAGGGGGCATAATCTTAGAATAAGGGGCTGCTCTTTCAAAACTGAGATGAGGAGAAACTTCTTCACTCAGAGGGTAGTAAGTCTGTGGAATGTGCTGCCCCAGGAAGCTGTGGAAGCTACATCATTAAATAAATTTAAAACAGAAATAGACAATTTCCTAGAAGTAAAGGGAATTAGGGGTTACGGGGAGCGGGCAGGAAATTGGACATGAATTTAGATTTGAGGTTAGGATCAGATTAGCCATGATCTTATTGAATGGCGGAGCAGGCTCGAGGGGCCGATTGGCCTACTCCTGCTCCTATTTCTTATGTTCTTATGTTGGGCCATATGGAATTTAGACTGACATTTAAAAAAGTGCACAACCAGAAATTAAATTGTGACTTATCAACACACTCGCCATTGTTTTAATGTTGCTGGTGGTGTTCTGAAGTCTAAATGGAAGAACTGCAGAAAACCAGAAGCTGAGACATATTGCAGAACCACTTGAACCAGAAGTGCTTCCACAATATAAATGAGGCATTACAGAAATCTGCAATTTACCAAACACATCAACATGGAACACTGCACTTCATCTAAATGCTGTAAATTCATGATGCTTATATTGGCAAAATCACATCTTCTCTCAGCAATTCTTTTCCTATTTTCCACCATAAATATCTGCTTTGAGTGGAACCCTGTGCTTGGAGTGACTGACCCCAGCACACTGACAGCACTGTGCGTGCTCTTAAACGTACTTAATCTGTCAATTAACCCAATTGTCCTTGAAATGCTTCAACTTGTTCTCACAAAATATTATCACTCTAGCTCTTCCAAAACACAAAGAGAATAAATTCAGCAAAGGGAATAAATCCAAACACAAACGGCATTGCTCCTAAAACCAATGATGTTTTTACCATTCCACAAATCCCTCACAGTACCTTATACAATAGCCTTGATTATTATAACAACAACTTGCATTTATATAGCACCTTTAACACAGTAAAACATCCCAAGGCACTTTGCAGAATTGTTATCAAGCAAGATTTGACACCAAGCCACATAACGAGACATATTAGGACAGGTGACCAAAAGCCTGGTCAAAGAGATAGGTTTTAAGGAGCATCTTAAGGGAGGAGAGAGGTAGATAGGTTTAGGAAGGGAATTCCAGAGTTTAGAGCCTAAACAGCTGAAGACATGGTAGCACGGATAACTCGGGGCATGGATACGGCATTGGGGGTCCGGCGCAGGCGAGAGGCACGGATGGCCATGCCGGCGTGAGGCCTGGGCCACATTAATGGCCAGTGGGCGGGAGCAGAAAATTGCAGGGCAGCAGGCCGCTGCCATTGGGGACTCAGTAAATGGTCTCCAGCAAGGTGAGCGATGGGAGCGGGGGTCCAAGGCCATCCCGGGAAGGGGCAGGGGAGACGCAAGGGTTTCTCAAAGCATTCATGCTCCTCCTGGCCCACAAAAAAATCTTTAAATAATTTAAAACATCACTTACCTGGGCCTTTTCTGGCCCTGGATCCAATTGACGGTAGCTTTCCCAGGTGTGATAGGTACTGTGCGCAATGCACGCGGCTTGGGGTTAAAATCATGTCAGGTTCCGAATGACATAATTGGACCCTGGCTTTTTAATATTTGAGGCCCTCAGCTGCCTGCAGCCTCACACATCTCCCAAATCCCAGCCTAAAAATCGAGGCTCATGAGAGTGCAGCACAAACGCAGAAGTTAGGACGTTGATGCTATTTTAACTTCCCGCGACGCTGTTCTCATTGGATGCAGGGGGTTGAATTCAGGACTTATATAAATAGATTGGAAATAGAAAGAATTGACTGATGAGGATAAGTCAGCCACAAGATGAGTGCTGGCTCAGATTTTTTTTGTAAGACGAGCACAGCTTGAAGTCTGCAAAGTGGAATGACTCCCACACATACAGCACAGTGAAAGTCTGATGATAGGGATAGCTTGGAGTCCAATGTTCCTCTCATCCATTCTTCCTTATTGAAAGACATTGTCATCATACTGGGGAGTTTTCTAACAGATCAATTACAGAAACAGCCTGCTCTGAAACGATTTTCTTCCGAGCTAACATGCTGGCCATCCAGGAAAGGTACTGCAGCAAAGCTACAGGGCGCTGGGGCCAAAACTCCGCACCCTTCCAGTGCCCTCCTGCCGTAAGTCTAACAGGAATGCAGTGGTAGGGCCAACAATTGGGTTGGAACACGGATACACCAGGTTCTGGGCTTCTCTTCTAGTTTCCTTGGGGATTTGTTTGGAGCGGAGCCTCTGTCAGAAAGTTTTTAGCCAGGGGAGGGGTCTTACAGGCTGGGAATTTCCTCTTTCCTGGCCTGTAGGAACAGCAGCAACCAGATGGCCAGTGGAAGAAGCCATGCTGGCCGCTGGAGGGGCATAAGTAGGGCCCACCTAGGGATCCAGGCTTGACACCTCGAAGGAAGTTAGTTACGAAAATTATTTTATTGACCCCCTTACTTCTGTGTCAGGAGCAGAGTTTCACAATTTCGGGGCTTTAAACCAAAGGATGTGCCATATATCTGTAAATCACTACAGTATTGGCAAAAATGTGCCTATAAACCAACAGTTGGTTTTTGCATCAAAAGAATCTGCACCTGAACAAATGTTCCCTTTGGCGGAACATCCATTATCCAATGTATATCATCCATTGACAAAGCAACTCCAATGGCTGGCTTTAATGAGTACAAGGAATGTGCTTCTCCTGGCTCCACAAAAATACTGCACCCCACTGCTGGCCTGTGCTTGACATCGCCCCTCCCCCACCTCCACCATTAAGAAAGGAATAATATTCAATTTTGGAAAAAAATCATGCTTGTATCATAACTGCATAAGTCACTGTTGGTCAGACAAGCCACTTAGATTCTCTTGAGGATCACCTTCAAGTCACAAAAACACCAGGCACTGTTGTAATTTTTTATATGGGATGGCTGTAGCACAGGATGAAGTCAGGAAGAAAGGTATTATTTGTTAATGGGGCATCTCATTTACACCCCTTTCATCTCTTAAGTTTTCCTGCAGTGAGTTAAAAGGGTAGCAATTCAGACAGTGCAACCTTCTGAAAGGGTAATCTGATTTAACATCAAACAGCGTCAATATTGTTCTTTCATCTTTACAGTACCTGAAAACACTAGTGTTTCACTTTGACAATGGAGACTTTCTAAACATGATTTCATGCTGTGAATTTTAAAGAGGCACCATCTTCAAGAAAAAGTGATAAAGCTTTTTTGTAAGTCACTAATTGCCACATTATTATGAAAAATTAGTGCATACCTTTTCTGGCATTCCTTCTTCCCCCACATGAAAAGAGTTGCCAAACATTTTTTCATTTAGACAGTGCTCCTTTAACAACAACAACAGCTTGCATTTATATAGCGCCTTTAACATAGTAAAACATCCCAAGGCACTTCACAAGAGCGATTATCAAACAAAATTTGACCAAGCCACAGAAGGAGATATTAGAACAGGTCAAAAGCTTGATCAAAGAGGTAGGTTTTAAGGAGCGTGTTAAGGGAGGAGGGAGAGGTGGAGAGGAGGAGAGGTTTAGGGAGGGAATTCCAGAGCTTAGGGCCTAGGCAGCTGATAGCATGGCCACCAATGGTGGAGCGGTGAAAATCGGGGACGTGTAAGAGACAAGAATTGCAGGAGCGCAGCGATCTCGGAGGGTTGTAGGGCTGGAGGAGGTTACAGAGATAGGGAGGGGCGAGGCCATGGAAGGATTTGAAAACAAGGATGAGAAATTTAAAATCGAGGTGCTCCCAGACCAGGGGCCAATGTAGGTCAGTGAGCACAGGGGTGATGGGTGAACGGGACTCGATGCAAGTTTTGGGTGAGCTCAAGTTTATGCAGGGTGGAAGATGGGAGGTGAGCCAGGAGAGCATTGGAATAGTCAATTCTAAAGGTAACGAAGGCATGAATGAGGGTTTCAGCAGCAGGTGAGCTGAGGCGGAGTGGAGACGAACAATGTTAGGGAGGTGGAAGTAGGCCGTCTTGGTGACAGAGAGGATGTGGGGTCGGAAACTCATCTCAGAGTCAAATAGGAAGCCAAGTTTGCGAACGGTCTGGTTCAGCCTCAGACAGCAGCCAGAGAGAGGGATGGATCAAGTGTCAGAGATCATTTCCGTGCTGTTGGAAACTGATCTCAAAAAATAATTAACTCTATGGATAAATACCATCAATAACTAATTACCCATGGAATGTTTCCCTGATTTTAGCTTTCTTTTTTAAAATAGAAATTTTAACAGTAAAACATCCTGATTTACAATGATGCTCGGTGGGACCCCTGGACATGGCCCTTGCAAGCAGCACAGACTGGCAGACATGGGAGGGTGATGCAGGGGAAGGGATCGCCCTGCATCGGGTCTCTTCAGAAATCAATGGCGTCTTGAGAAATCAAACCTTGGCTGGCTGCAGCTCCCTTTATTTAGTCTCTGTTGAATATTTGTTAATTATCTGGGATCATTTTAAAAAAGAAAAATGAGTTTTTTTGGTGCATTTATGATATTGGGCTGGTGGGTTTCCCAATGGGAGTCCTGCTCTAATTATGTCTTTTGGAGGAAAAGCAGTGGAGGGATGCCAGGCCAGCCAGCTGCACCGACGATGGATTATGCCTGCCTGACGATACCATTACTTTCACACTCACACTACAGGCAGGAGTCATCAGCAATGAACTTTGCTCCACAGGCTTCGGGTCATCAGAGATCAAGATGCTCTCTGCAGTAAGAAAAACCTGCAGCTAACATGCACCATCAGGCAAGTAGCAACAGTAGTCAGCTGTGCTGCCAAGTTTTCTTCCTCTGCATCCTTCCTGGCAAGTTTCAATGTTGTCCTTGGAGGAGGGTGCCCTGCAGTGGTAAACAGGGCCACCTTCCTCGCCACTACCCCATTCAACATCACCTCCAATTCTTCAGCCATTAAATAGGGGTTTGAGTGATGTGCTGCTCTATCTGTTGGCCACAGGTTCCATCTTCTACTTTCACACATTAATTGTACCAGTCATTGGCTTTTTACCCAAAATGGACTTTGCCAAGGCTGAAAGATACATTAAAAATATAGCAGCCTTAGAAAATGCTCCAACAATTTTGTCCTCAAATGCAGCCACTTACCTTTAAGTGGCTGCATCCTTTTAAATTCACCTACCACCCTTGGTGTCAACGTCTGGATTGTGTGCATACACGAGGGCTGTTTATATGCCATCTGCTGCCCTCTGGCCAACTGCCATCTCTGGTTCCCAGATGAGCTGGGAGAAAGATCATTCTGCAAAATCAGACAGGGTCAGGACCAACTGTCAGGTGAGTATTAATAATGCACTGACCAACCCCTAGGTTTCAATATTAGGACTCAAAACCTGACAAGAATGGGCGGTCGCACTGGGTGAAGATATAGGCACTGAATTTACTCGAGGGATCCAATGGACTCCCACCGTAACCCTGTCAGGAGTCTGGCAGAACCCATCACAAAAAGGCAGGACTCCCGACAAGTCCGTGAACTTCCCAGTTTGCCTTTTAAGGGGTACAGCCTCCACATGCCCCTTACAAGGCCAATGACTCCTTGAGAGGCAGAGCCAGCGTGGGACTCTACACCGGACGTTCCTCCTTCCCCAGCTCAGAAGGGACCTGGTGTATTATTGGAGGTCGGTACAGTGAGGAATGAGGTGCACTGGCTTCCAAATGAGAGCAAGTGAGCCTCACTGGGAGGGGGAGGGGGGCAGGTGAAAGCAGTGGTCTGGATCCCTGAAGAATGGAGAAAGTTTGGTGGGGCGTTCCAAAGGGGAGATGGTAGAGGTTTTTGGGGGTGGCAGACGACTAGATTTTCCAGCCATGTGGAGTAGGAAGGCACTGGACATGCGTCCACTGACCCCATGCCAATGAGGTGTGCTCCTGCTGATGCCACGGGTTTCATGGCCTGCAGATTTTCAGGGCATGAAGCTTTACTGGTGGCTCTGGGCTCTTCTGGCTGTTGCCACTGCCAAACACCCAGTAAAAATAGCTGTGGCAAGACAGTTTACCATGATGACATTAACCCCTTAAAAAGGGGCAAATTGCAACACAGCAAAAAAAAACAATGGGTCGGCTATTGCTCCGAGTGGTGAACCAACAGTGCTCACAACGCATTAGATTTAAATTCACCCATTGTTACCGCATTCTTTTTGGCGGCAACTTCCTTGAACTGGGAGTTCAAATAACATCTTTCCCGAGCTGTGTGAGTGATGAAAGGATCTTTAAGGCCTCTCAACTAATCAGCTTGAAGCAAGCCACGTTGTGAAAACCCGGAAGTGCAGTTCATTCACAAACCGTGCAAACTAACAACCAGGAAGTGCCAGAAAGGTTAGTAAATGCACAATAAAATGAGATAGAGAAAGTGAAATAAAGAGGGGGCAAGATTAAAAGACTCAGATAAAAGAGACAGAAAGAAAAAGTAAAAACATTTTTTTAAATGCCCAAAAACTATTAAAATCAGGAGTAATGATACCCCACATTTAAAAAAATTAATTTTTAATGCCAAAAAGGTTGTTTGGCAGTCATTAATACTTACCAAAAGCAAAATACTGCAGATGCTGGAAATCTGAAATAAAAACAGAAAATGCTAGAAACACGCACCAGGTCAGGCAGCATCTGTGGAGAGAAAAAAAGTTAATGTTTCAGGTCGATGACCTTTCAAAAAGTCATCGACCTGAAACGTTAACTCTGTTTCTTTTCCCACAGATGCTGCCTGACTTGCTGAGTATTTCCAGCATTTTCTGTTTTTATTATTAATACTTACCACACTGTTAAGACTTAGTTTAGATGTAAAATACTCAGCATACCTGTTTTGTGGCAAGATTTGTTCATTTCCTGCTGGGAAGTGCAGCAGCTTGGCGCTGGTCCATTGATTGCAGCCGTGACGTCCCTTTAAGGTGAAGCTGACAGATCACTGGTGAACCAGGAAGAGCAAGTTCCAGATTTCCGCATTTGACTCCGCATGTGCAGTCGCTGAAACTTGTTCTTCGATTTCGCCACTAATAACGGTGAGCGCTGTTAGGCTCACTGTTATTTTAAAAGCAATTTCCGGCCCATTGTTTCAAATGCCTTTCTTACACCGTAACTTTACTGGTTATGTATTACTAAGCAGTAAGCAACATTCCATGCTTTGTGGGAGAGTGGATAAGGAGAGAGCTGTAGCACAGAACTGCTTTCTGGGTTTCTTATTAGACTTTATAAAAAGCTCATGGGATGCCTTCTGACCTCTTCCTGTCTCCCCCATCCCGCTACCCTGTCCACCCGCACTCCTCTCCCACCCACCCACCCACCCCAAGCCAACCAGTAGAGTGACTTAACCTGAAGGCACAAGCTTCCAACAATGGAAAGTCTGTTTTTTTAAATCATTCCCTCCCGAGATACTACCTGTACAGTAAGGTTAATAGCTCAAGATCAGTTATTCAACATTCAATGCATGAAGCTCATGAAAGTGTAAGGGGGGTCATTTTGACTTTGTGCGACAGTGTAAAACGGGCGATAGCAAGTCAGCAGCCTGTTTTACATCTCTCCCGATTTTTATTTCCATTGAAGTTAATAGAAATTAAAAATCGTGAGAGATGTAAAACGGGCTGCCGATTTGCTATCACCTGTTCCTGCTCTGCAACATTTCATGACGGAAAGAAAAACTACAAGAATGATTGAATGTACGAACGCAGTTGTCAATCTTTCGGGGGACGGTGCGGATGTAAAGGTAATATATACTCCTATTACAGGTTTGTATCATCCCTCTCAACCACTTACATTGGGTTTGTATTACACAACCGCTTCTACTTGAAGTGTTTCCGTAAATATTCTTGGTGCTGTAGAACTCAGCTTGTTTACGCTTTGGGGTGGATTCCACCATATCGTCTGCAACAGTGGCTTAAAATGCTGTTGATAACTTGTAAATGATAACTTCTACTTCTGGCCAATGCAAAAAAAAACACATTGCTTAACCATAAAGGCAAGGTCAGTGCTCAGTCTGCCTGTAGCCGGAAAAAAAAGGCAACAAGTCATGTAAATAGAGAGTGCAACTGCTCACAGGATTTGACTTTTTTTACCCCAAATTTTCTTCATTCTTTTTGTAAAGGCCCTGATCTTGCTGGGTACAGTTCCGGGAGCACCAGCAGCCATCTTGTACCTTGCCCAAATGGCTATTTTTCATTTTTCAGGCAAAGCAGCAAGCACACACAGGCTATTTAACTATGTACGGCATTCACAACCAAGCCTGATGATCTCCTCCCACGATGTTCACATTTTCCAGCGAGGACCGCTGATAGTAATCAGGAGGAACCTTCACCACCTTTCCCCTCCCTAACCCAGGCACGCTGAGGCTAATTGCCACACACCTACCATGGATCACAATGAGATCAGTTCACTCAGTACAGGGTAGGTATTGAACATGGGATCTTCTGGTCTGTACATTTCTGTACCATGATAGTTAGTGGCCTGGAAATTCCCGGGGCCCTACTCCGCCAGCATAAGTGCAGCAAGCAAACCCCCACCCGCCCACCATCACTCAAGGCTGCAGACCCCGTCCCGAGTTCCGGGGTACAGGGTCATTTGCACAGCAAAGGTTGGCACATCAGCAGCAGCCACCCTGACCTGAGCTGATCTGCCCTTCCGAGAGTGGAGTCGAGTCTTCCGGAGGCTCAAGTGGGCTAAAGAGTTTTTAAAAAATTATATTTGGCTCTCACTGGCGTCACTCTGATGGGAGATGATAGTCAATGCCACTTAATCAAGTAATGGGTTGGGGCTTTAGAAGGCCCCATTGGGACCAGAAACTTGAGCACTAAATCTAGTGGTGGGTGAATAGTACAACAAATGTTACATAAAAACAGAAAATGCTGGAAATACTCAGCAGGCCAGGCTGCACCTGAGGAGAGAGAAACAGAGTTAACGTTTCAGGTCGTTGACCTTTCGTCAGAACTGGAAGTAGTTAGAGGTTTAACAGTTTATAAGCAAGTACAGACCCAGAGAATAGGGAAAGGGGGAGGAAAGAACAAAAGGGAAAGGTCTGTGATAGGGTGGAGGTCAAAAGGGATAATGGCAAAAGGGGGTGGTAAAGGGACAAGAAACAAAAGATGGGGCTAGATGAGCTGTAAATGTCTACTGCACATCGTTTAGTATCACCAATACTTTTACCTTGAGTTAATCACGTGTTATCTCGCTTCAGTAAACAGTTCTGTTTTACAATGATTGGCAAAACACTGTCGCGTTTAGGCTGCAGCAGAACTGCGGTAATAGCAGAAACTGCACTCCAGGTCCCAGGGTATCCAAGAGTAATACCATCGAGAGCTCTGCTCATATATAAAATGACATGACAGTTTAATTTAATATGAATGAAATGGCTTCCTGTAGGGCTACTTTTAATGGCAGGATTGAAATATTACTTAATACTTTCCTAATCTGCTTTTGTTGTCTTGGATAGAAAAAAATAATAAAAATATTCAGTGTTCAACAACAGCTCAGACAGCAAGCTATAAAATAAAAATGCAAAAGCATGAACAGCAGTCAGATGACAGTCGCTGATGTATAAGCCAAAATAAGGTAGCACAATGCTATTAATTTTTGTTAGATTAATATTGCATTTTTTCCCCCACGCACATGCTTCTGAAGCCTCCGGGGTCCTGTCTTCAGGTAATGAAGTGATTATGCAAATGGCGATGTACCGTGATTAAAGGAGCTGTCACGCTCTGCCTGATTAGTTCATTCGTACCAACACATACGCAAAGTGAACTGGCAAGCATCTGAACAGTCAAAACAATACAATTCCATGGTGCGGCTCTAGTGTTACATGGAACCAGCTGCAGTATATCTTCCAGCAGGTCCAACTTTCCAATTGTGCCCTGTAATCTATGGGCAACAAAATTCACTTTCAGAAATGTGTGCATAATGTATTGTGGTGAGAACTGTATATACACCCACAATTCTTTTTTACTGATCGATATAATTGAGTTTTGTAAATTTATGTTGATTCAGAGGAAATAGAATTCACAGCATCATTAAATACAATAAGGTACAACTTATGCAGAACTCTAGTCTTATACACTGGTTATGCTATACTTTTTGAATTGGAGCATTTCAGAGTTTAACCAAAATCCATTTCCATAAATGCAATATAACCACTATGGAGTGACAAACTAGAATAAATAAATGTGCCAATTGTTATACTTTAAAGGATTGAGCAAGTCAGTTTGGGTTCTAAACTTCATACCCCAGAATGCATGTCCAATTTTGACATAACTTGCTGATTCCTTGGTTTAGTGAAATGAACGTTTTACCTTGCTTGTTAGAAAATGAATTGGAAACGATTGATTTTTAACTGACTTGGGTGGAGGAGCAGCACCATCACAGGTGGGAGAGTGTAATTACAATGTGACAAGTTTATTTAGGTTGTTTCAGTTATAAATGTGGACATAGGAATTTATGATGGAAATATAAAAATAAGGACAGAATGCACGACTTTATAATGGGGACTAAATTACATCTGTGTGCTCTAATCCAATTATCCCCACCCTCTAACCCTACTTTACCTGAATGCTACACATGTTCTTGCCACAGGAGAGTGATAAGTATCCTTGTAAATTTTCCCTTTTCAAATATTTGTCCACTTCCTTTTCAAAAGCTATTATAGATTCTAGAGGATTCTGTGTTCTAACAACTCTATGTGCATAAAAAACTTCTCCTGGTCCCTTCATTCTTTTGGTGATGATCTTAAATTTATGCCCTCCAGTTGCCAACTCCTTGACCAGTGGAAATAGTCTTTCCTAATAAACCTTTCATAAATTTGAACACCTCCATGAGATCTCCTTTTAACCTTCTCTGTTTTAATTAAAAGAGCACCAGTTTTTCTGGTTTCTCATCAGAACCAAAGTCTTTCATCCCTGGTACCATCTTATTGAGTCTTTTTTGGACTATCTTCATGGCCTTAACATCCTTCCTACAATGTATAATGCCCAAACTGGATACAATGTTTTAACTGTGACCTAAGCAATATTTTGTGTAGCAATATTGTCTGGAGCTTTCTGAAGACTTTTGTTTTTAGTTTCACTTTCCTTTTAGCAGTGAAAGGAAGGTCTCTAGTCAATTCTAATATTTTGGATGAAATTTACTCGTTATAAAGAGTCAACAGGTACAAGTTAAAATTTTATTTGTGTTTGAAGTACTACTGTTGGCTTAATCTATTGTGATAGTAGACCTAACAAATTTCCACAGAATCCTCTAGTCATTTTATCCACATGCAGGCCTTCAGAAAACTGTCACATTTTTAAACTATACCGATTCCCAAATTGACAGCACAAATTATTCTTTCTACTGCCGCCACACTCCTCTCGAGAGATTTCATTCCCCAATAACTTTTTGATTGGTTGTCTCATCAAACAGATGGCATGGGATCTATGGGAAATACATTCAAAGCGATGGGGAGGGAGGAAGGAGGAGGGAATGTGATCCATACATGCATGTATTTTTAAAATAGTTATTTTTGTTAAAACATTAAGCAGGACCTGATTAAAACATCAAGAAAAAATAACAATGAATAATGTTAACATTCATCGGAATTAAGTGGCAAGTTTTGGGAGATAATGAATTAAGCATATTAAAACATTTAATCAACAATGAAGGTTTGCATTTATTCTGCACAATCTGTGGTTCATTACTCAATGCCAATTTGTATTACTGAGCACTTATATGGATTCATTAATTGCGGAAGCTGTGGTTGGAGATAAAGCTGCAAAGTACGTTGAAGGAAGGCTCGCAATGCATCAGTGCCCAAAGATAAAACTTTAATTCTTGTTTGGCTTCTTCTTCCTCATAAAGTAACAAAACTATTGTCGAGAGCAGACCACTTTAAAATATAATATGCATCCAGAAGGGTGCAAAATACAAGATCCATAGGATTTTTGAAATACTTTCAGTCTTTGCAAACATGTTGTGCATATAATTGGGGCGTTAGCTCTGTGACTGAGGCAGGAAAGCATTTAATAAAGCCTCCCAGAGTTTCAGCATTTGGTGCTTATTTAATCACCGTTAACTCTTTCAGCACCAAATGCGCTTGCCAGCTTTCAAAGCGTGAAGGGGGTACATTTCCGTGGGAGTTCTCTCTCTCTCGTATGCCCCAACTTCAGCAGAAGAGCTGCAACCCCCCAGAAAAGCAGCATAAACAGCGTTTATTTGACTATAAAGTAACTACTGACTATTCCAATGCTCTCCTGACCGGTCTTCCACCTTGAACCCTCTGTAAACTTGAGTCCATCCAAATCTCTGTTGTCCGTATCCTAACTCTCGCCAAGTCTTGTTCACCCATCACCTCTGTGCTCACTGACTTAAATTGACTCCCGGTCTGGCAACACCTCGATTTTAAAATTCTTATCCTTGTGTTTAAATCCCTCCATGGCCCTTCTCTACCTCAGTCACCTCCACTCGCTCACCTGGCGAAGGAGAAAACCTCCGAAAGCTTGTGATTTTCAAATAAAACAGTTGGACTATAACCTGGTGTTGTAAGATTCCTTACATCAGTAACCTCTCCAGCCCTACAGCCCTCCGAGATCTCTACGCTTCTCCAATTCTGGTCTCTTGCGCATCCCCGATTTTCATCGCTCCACCATTGGCGGCCATGCCTTCAGCTGCCTAGGCCCTGAGCTCTGGAATTAACTCCCTAAACGTTTCCACCTCTCTATCTTTCTCTCCTCCTTTAAGACGCTCCTTAAAACCTACCTCTTTGACGAAGTTTTTGTTCACCTTTCCTAATAACTCCTTATGTGGGTTGGTGTCAAATTTTGTTTGGTAATCGCTCCTGTGAAGCACCTTGGGACGTTTGATTACATTAAAGGTGCTATATAAACGCATATTGTTGTTTTTTTCTGGGGGTATCCACGGCTCCTCGGCTGCAGTTATGGTGGACGAGCAGGGGAGAACCCCTTCAGAAATTCAATCCATTACTATTTTTAATAAGTGAACAAATTCTGCCATCGGTCACTGTACCAATTTATTTGCTACAGTTCAGGTGCACGGTCTTCATCCCCCTCCTCCCAATTTTATCCCTTCCTCCTCTGCTGGGCAAACAAATAAATAAATATGACATGGAAGAAAACTGCATGTAAAAATAAATTAGGATAAGAATGGGCACTAGGTGTGAATTTCAGGCGGGCTTGTCCCAACTGTCCGCCATAACTTCAGCAAAAAGACACGGAAACCCTGGAAAACACAAAGGAACTGTTCTCGCTGTTTCTCCCGTTGACGTTGTAGCAGAGGAGTAGGAGAACCCTGCAGAAATTCAACCCAATTGCCACTAACAACATGCTTGGACCCATCCAAGCTGTAATACCCATCATCATGTTTTACCAAAAGTCTTGGCAACATCGTTGGAGTGGTCTTTGAGCAAATTAGTGTTTCAGATCTGGGGCTTTGACTCAGAGTGAGTGATGATGTGGAGATGCCGGTGATGGACTGGGGTTGACAATTGTAAACAATTTTACAACACCAAGTTATAGTCCAGCAATTTTATTTTAAATTCACAAGCGTTTAAAATAAAATTGCTGGACTATAACTTGGTGTTGTAAAATTGTTTACAGAGTGAGTGAGACCTCCTCGCCTAAACAAAAAGTATCAACTTTGAAATCATTACAGCAAAGCCTGCTCCTGTCCTCATCCAATGTTCAGAGCCGTGCACTTTCCAACACAGTCACTGCATAACTATCAGGAGCAGAACCTGGCCGATATTCCCTCTCCCTGGACTAGAGACACTAATTATAGCATCAGTACTGCTGTCCCAGCTGACATGGCCTAACTAAGCAGAAGACAGGAATCAAACCTGGGACTTCCTGGCTTCCAAAGTTTAGTGCCACATTTACCCACTGAATCATCAGGGCAAGCCAACGCGCACACGCTTAAATATACCAAAGATCTATAGCATCATTAAACTGATGCCCCATCTGCCCTCTCAACTGGATGTAAAAGATCCCATGGCACTATTCGAAGAACAATAGAAGAATTCTCCCAGTGTCCTGGCCAACATTTATCCCTCAACCAACATCACTAAAACAAATTATCTGGTCATTATCTCATTGCTGTTTGTGGGACCTTGCTGTGAGCAATTGGCTGCTGCGTTTCTACATTACAACAGTGACTACACTTAGTACTTAATTGGCTGAGAAGCACTTTGGAATGTCCTGAGAATGTGAAAGGTGCTATATAAATGAAAGTTCTTTCTTTAAACATCTGATCCAAGCTCAACGATACGAAAATGATGCAAGTGCAACAAGGAGGTCAGGTCAAGTGAGAGGTCTGATCAGCAGGTGAGAACTGTTTGGGTGAGATGCAAGTTGCAAACCGAAGCTCCAGGCAGGTGGCGGGGAGGGAAATTATTTTTTTTAAAACAACGGACAAGCTAAGGGCTGCGTGGAGGACATGAAAAGTGGCTACGTTCAGTCAGGAGCAGGTGAAAGTAGGACCAAGGGGAGAATGATTTCGAGAATATGCAGGGGAGCCCAAGGAGAGGGAGAAAGTGAGCTACAAAAACCAGGAGAGTGGTTTGAAATAGGATTAAAAGGGGAAAGTAGACACAGACGATCAGGCCTATAAATAATGAAGCCATGCAGCAAAGACAAGTGAATTCTGCAAGTATGTATAATTATTGTAAAACCTATTGGCCCGGAATTTTCTAGGAGCTGCTACTGCTTCTGCAACTTCAGCGAAAGTGCGGCCGAAGCCTTGCTTACTCTGCACTTCCAGCGAAGTTACGGTGATGGAGCAGGAACACCTCCGAGGAAATTCCGGCCGTTTGTTTTTTGTTTTTATAAAGCTGAAAACCTAATTTTGGACATTAGAAATTTCAGGGTTTTTTTCAAGTTTTGGTTGGTTCATTTGATTCATCTTTTGCTTTTTTTAAAATAAATTAATATATGACTGAATGCCAATTAAGAAATTGTGCACTTCAGCCAATCAGTTGAAAGAAATTTGGTTGAGGCAGAATAAATTTCCCTATCATGTAATCAAGTCCAAAAGAATATGGATAATTATATAAATTTTTTTATACATTTGCAATCAGGGCACTTGGCGATCGAGCGGGCAGTTCTCAGAAGTGAGTATACAGCATTGTCACCAACCTTGCAGGACTCAATCAGTAAGTAAAATGAATAGTCAGCTTAATTACTACAGAAACGTGTGACAGAAATTGACATGACAGGAAATGTTGCAGGAAGTGCCCACTATACACAAGACATATAACATTACAGATTATGGGATAGAAATAGTACTGCTGATCCTAAAGAATTAAAAATGTCACTCAGAATACCAACCAGGGACAATGTGATCTCCTGGGCTAGTATTCATCCCTCAAAGGGGTTGGAGGGAATTTTCCTGATTTTTTCCCCTCCTAATTGGCCTGGGGTTTTATCTGTTTTTTCGCCTCTCCCAGGAGGTTACATAGCTCCGGATGGGCAAAGAGTGTTTGTACCGCGATGCATAAGGCATCACAGCTATATGGGACAGGATAGATGGACCGGCTGATGTTTCCTGTCCTTCATATTCGTATGATCGTATGTAAAAGAAAATGTTTAGAACTAAAGTTTAAATTCATTAAAGATCAACAACAGCTCTATTGTACTTTACTCTTCCATGTTAGTCTTACTTCCACACTGGCCCTCATTTCACACATGGTCTCCAGAAATGTCACCAACGACTGTGTGATCAGTCCTGATTGCAGTAATGGAGGTTAGCAACATCAATTTACTGCCCAGCATTGCACTAAGGAACAGAAAGACTCATCACAACTATGGTGGAATCATGTGCCAAGCAATCCTACAGTCATCTCAAGAGGATGCCAATGTTCTAGAGTGCTGCCAAACCAAACAATACTGTAATAAGAAATGAGGCACTGCTACAGGGTGATCAATTGTACTCTCAGGCCAGCAATTGTAATTCCCGTGCACAGTAGTGAGGTCGAGAAAACTAACTTCAAAAAGGCAATCCTGCACCCACTGATGATTTACATAGTATCATTCGTGGTACAATAGAGAAATAGTAGTCATCATCAACACTGGCAAGATTACATGACAGTCTATAATGTGATTGTTTCTAACTCATTTTATTAAAATCACCACTTTAAAAAAAAGTATCACTGCTTTTAAGTTTCAAATAATTCAAATGAATTTGAAATAATTATAGAACTACAGAGACTGACTGCTGTCTTTATTTCTGCTTTTCTAGCAATTCTATGTATGAGGCAAACTATAATGATTTTTATAAATACCAAGGTACATTGAGAAGAACGTACCATTGATTCTAATTCTTCAACTGTTTGAGCTGGCAGAAGAGATACTGATTATCTGGCAGATGTTATTCATTAAGAGAAAAAGTCTGCTCAGTTTCGGAGACACCTCATTTACAAAATCCCAATTCTAGGTTTTGCGCCAAAGCAAACATTGAAAATTGGCAAAATTGCTTCCATGCCATGGCTTACTGATTTACTTTGGCAGAAGTACAGTAATATAGCAATTCTGACACTGCTGGTGATCAGGAAATGTTACTCAGTGGAGGAATCACCTGGACTTACTTCAACACGAGCCAGAAGCTTTGTGGATGGTTGCAATTTCACTGGGTCCGAGTTGGCCCTTCGACCACTTTACATTTTGCATCATGATAGGTACTGGGCTTTTTACTGACAAAACACAGAGGGCTTTATTCAGCTGGTAGAACACTGGTTAATGCATTTGTGTGAAATTCTTTTGTGTACTGCTTTGGAGGTAAACTAATTGGGAGTGAAATTTGTCTTGGGTGGTGGAGCAAAAGGGCAATGGTGAATTGGTAGCTCAATTTATACTCTGCCCAAATGGAAAAGAAAATCGGGTGGAGTGTTGTAAAACAGGCGGGGGGGTTGTAAAACTGGGGGGGGGGGGGGTGTAAAACGGGCGGGGGGGTAGTAAAACGGGCGGGGGGGGGGTGTAAAAGTGGCGGGGCGGTGTAAAAGGGGCGGGGCGGAGGTAAAAGGGGCTGGGCGGAGGTAAAAGGGGCTGGGCGGAGGTAAAAGGGGCTGGGCGGAGGTAAAAGGGGCTGGGCGGAGGTAAAAGGGGCTGGGCGGGGGTAAAAGGGGCAGGGTGGGGTAAAACGGGCGGGGTGGGGTAAAACGGGCGGGGTGGGGTAAAACGGGCGCCGGTTCACGATCGGCCGTTTTGCATTCTCGCCCAAGATGAATTTCATCCCATTTTTGTTTGAAACAGTTCAGTAACAGCATTAAAACAGCGCACAAAAGAATATGAGAACATGTGTTCACCGCGTGCTATCAGTGGAAACTGAATCCCACGGTGTAATTACCAGAAGCTGCAGTGGGATGTCTCAAACCTCCAGTACATATGCAGATAAAAAGAAAACACAGGTATTTGCTGGAAATTTGAACAAAAAACAGAAAATCCTAGACAAGTACAACAGGTCGGTCAGCATCTAAAAGACAAAATAGGTTCCTGTTTGGGACATAACCCTTCACCAGTTCTGATAACGGGTCACATCTAAATTATTAACCTATCTTTGTCTTCTGAACGCTGAGAAACCTGCTGGGCATTTTCAGCATTTTCTGTTTTTATTGCATGAAAGAGTTTTGTTGCTTTGTCTTTGGCTTCAATCTCTCCTCTTGTTTATCTCGGGGAGGAACCCACTTAAGATATGTAATCTTCAATGGTGGCATTCGAATGGCCTGTCTCGCATGAACTCACAATTCCTGCTGTGCCATTGGGGGAGGCATCAAGTAGAGGTCAAGGAAGGAGACAGGGTATAAACAAATCAACGGCTGGTCAATTTTTTAAAATCCAAATGAAAATGTCCCTTTAAATGTCATTCGGTGGAGCCCACCAAGAATCAGTTATGATTTGAAGCACAACTCAGTTTCCGTGAGAGGAAAGCGCACATGTACAAATATTTTGATCTAATTGCAGTGTGCCTTTAAAGGAAACATAAAGCAGATTGAAAACACTGCCTGCAGTAAGCTGTGCATCTGCTGCTTTTTCTACACAAAGGCAGATCTAGCAAGTACGATTGGTAACCTTGACAAACTGGATAGATACACGAGCTGCCTGACATTTAGTTTTTGAAAAAACACTGCCTCCTGGTGCTGTAGCATGAATCGAACCTCAATCATTTTCACAGTCTAAATAAACCCCTGTCATTGGAATTGAGTATAATGCAAGGTATTTCTGAAAAGGTTATTCGTTGTCAGATTAATAAGCTGCAAGGTATCGCCCAGCCGCTATTTTAACCCTCTCGTCAGCATCGTTTCTGCCAGGTGGGCAGGGACAAAATCAGGGCTTAGCTCTTTAGAAGTAGCTTCCTTCATTTTCGACTTCATTCTCAGGCCATCATGTCTGTTCTTCCCACCTGACAGCACCATTTCCGGCCCACCTTGAGCAGGCTGTTATTAGTCACACAAAAATCTCTCCTCTTGTTTATCTCACCGATGAAGCCATTTAAAACATGTAATCTATGATGGTGGCATTCGAATGCTTTGTGTTGCATGAAATCACAATTCCTGCCATGCCATTGGGGGAAGGCATCAAGTAGAGCTTAAGGAGGAAGAGAGGGTGTAACAAATCAAAGGGCTTGACCCTGAAAATCTACAGGCTTGCACTCGGAACCTCTGCCACTGACTCGGGTGCACTTCCTGGAGTTGGGGAGGTTCCCTATTTTACAAAGTAATAGGGGGCCATGCCTCAAAGGGTTATTCTCAGATGTTCTTTGCCTGGACTGGGGAGGGGGGTTTTAGTATCTGCCCCCTCCCGCCCCCAAGAAGTTTGAAGTGCTTCCATAAGCCCTTGTGAAGAGGCCCAGTTTTTTTTAAAAAAAGCTTACAAAATAATTAGACTTCCTCTTCAGGGGTCCAGGCCAAGGTGTCAACCTGGACCCCAAGATGGGACCCATGTGCACCTTTTGGCGGGCCAATACGCTTCTTCTTACTGGGCCAAATCTTCCCCTGCTGACTGAGAAGCCAGGAACTCAGGAATTCCCATTGTTTGGAGTTCCCGCGCCCCCCCCCCCCCCCCCCGCTAGTGCTACCCCCTCCAACACCACTGGCTTGTGAAGGTCAGGCAGAGACTCCACCCCTTACTCGGCCCTGTGGAATCCCTGATGTCAGGATGCTGCTCTTGTGCTGGAAGGGCTAAGCATTTTCAGCCCCTGTGTTTTTTTGCCAACAGTTGCCCAATTGATTATGTTTGATTTGGTAGCAGACTGTAGTTGGCCAGTTACTCACGCTGGCAGCCTTTCAGTATATCTGTAGACATCTGCGATGGAAACCATCCATCCTTTTGGTATCTTACTAGCACAGTAAGTCAGCTCCATTTGTCAAGAACTTAATGAGTAAAAAACTGTCTCTTTCAAAGGAAATGGGCTTTCACAGTTAGAGCTATCACAGGCTCTGTCCTGGTTATCCAAACCGCTGTCTTTCTACTATTTTGTCGAAAGGTGTAATATTTTAAACAGTATTAACATAGCAGATATTTTGCCTCATGATTTTAACAAACCATCTAAAGAGTCAGTGGCCTGGAGTTTCCTACATGGTCACAACCCAGAAGTTAGATCCGAAAATGCATCCAATGTTGCATCCATTTTGCCAATGTGAAGTTACACCAAAGTATCCTCCCAGTCTCATTAGAACACGGTTGAACTTAAAATGGGCATAACACACCGAACCCACACCAGTATATTTCTTCTTCGACTCTTAAAGTTTAAGTTTCAACTCATTTAACCATCATTCATGCATATCAGGCACAGCAAGTCTAGGAACCTGCAATCAGTGGTGCTTTTCAATTTTTAAATGTGATATACTTCATTCTATGAAAATGCATTAAAAAACACAGAAGATACGGAGCAGGCCTCAGTGAGAATAAATATTTTAAAAATGTTTTAAAAATTGCAATTAAACACCAGAAAAATTAATTTGTTTCCTAGTGTGCGTATCTGGTCGCAATGTTAACAGAACCCCCCTCCCCCCACCGAATAAGCGTAATTGGAGGATACCTACATTTGAGAGTCGGGGGTGTAGCCAGTTTTGTGGGCAGAGTTTTGTTCAGATGGAGGTTTTGATGGACAGATGTAAAAGATCAAGGAGTTACGTGTGTAACTCACTTATTCCCAAAATTCCATGATCTTTTAAGCCACCTAATTTGTGCCCAGATGTGTGTCTCTGGGCGCGAATGTGAAGGAAACTCCAGACCGGTATGTCTAATTAAATCAAATTTTGGATAATGATTTGGTCAAACTTTAGCTACTTGGTTCGGCTTGGCTCACTAAGTCTGTCAGCCAGGGTTTCTACACCATTAATTTCCATGGGGGGTTCTCCCGATCATCCACCGTAACTTTGGTGGAAGGGCCACGGAAACCCCGGAGGAAGGGCGTAAACAGGGCTTACGCCATTCCTACGGTTTATCTGTAGATTTTCAGATGGAGTTATGGCAGATGATCAGGAGAACCTCCATGAAAATCAAACCCCCTACTCCTAATTGGTTGTCTCCTGCTAGAAAGTACATATTGGCCAGGGAAAGGCTTTGCTCGATAGTCCCATAACTCAAGTAGCCTGCTAACACTCACGCATGAAGAATGGTGGCTAATGAAATAATTTAGGAACTGGTGCCTAGCATATCAATGTCTTCTAGAGGGGAGAAAGTTGGGGGAAAACAGTTTGCATAGAAATGTACTTTTTCAAGTTTGGTGTTAATGATACCCACCCACCAGATATTGGTGACAGCCTGTTTCAGTAACTGAAGGATTAAACAGCTGACAGTAGCATTTGATAGTTGTGAAATAAAGCCTGTGATGGCCAATAGAAAAAGCCGCAGTAGTTCAAATCATCCATGAAAATATGAAACACTTGCAGAGTTCAACCGCATGCCGAGCTCTCACGCACCCACAATTTCTGTGAATTTGAAAAATGAGATTGTCAATTGCTAACTGTAGTTATACACATGCAGCCTGTGTAATCTCAACAGGACTGAGAGGGACCCTTCATAGTACAGAAGTCCAGTCATTTTCCTAATGATGCTATTTTGAGTTTTTAGAGTCCACAGAAGTTCAAGATGTACAGCAAAATTGTGGCAGGGATGCTGTTCAATGTCCTCATACCAATGTCCTCATATTTAGCAATCTTTCCATTTGAAAAACAGGTGGAGAGAATAGTACCGCTATAACCATCTGTTTATGCAGACAGTGGCATCTGGGAACACATTGATACAGATGGTTGCCTACAATCCATTAAAGAAAGAACAGCACATGATTCAGATTTTACAGTTAGACATATCTATGTTTCAAGAATTTTTATTTTTTTGGTTCACAGTTTTCAGTGGGTTTGTTAGGACAATGTACCAAAAGGCAGAAACTGCTAAAAAATGCCTACACTGCTGCCTAAATTCCCCTGGTTGGTAGTCATGGTATTTGTTTTGTTGGAAGTAGTAATTTTGGACAGACGAACATGTTGCACCAGAATTTGCCATCAAAATAACAGCAAGGCTAATGGCCCTCGCCGTTATTTATGGGTAAATGGTACAGCAACTGCAGGCGAGGAGCAGATGCGCGGTTAAATGTGAATATCTAAAAGTTGCTGCCCGAGTTGCGCTGCTCCATCGTTAGCATCGCGAAAAAGGCATCTCACCCTTAGCCTCCCTTTTCTTTTTTAGGAACTTGCTGTATTTGCCCATTAATTGGCCATTAAATTTGCCACAGAAAGTTAAGACTTGTCATTACAAGTGTAAGTACCCTTTTAATGACGTGATAAGTGTTAATTACTGCCAGTCAACCTCTCTGGCACCGAAAAAATTAACTATTACAAGCGTGGAGTCTCATTCCCTTCAGGTTTTGAATTTTTCAGGGAGATTTTAAAAATGTCAAATTTTGAATTTTAAAATTTTTTTTCTTACTTTTCCTTTCTGTCTCTTTTTTCTCTCTCTCTTCATCCAACCTTTCTTTCCCTCTCTTTATTTCTCTTTCTATACCTGGTTTGACATGAAATTCAACCCCTTTAATTCACCCTCCTTCTCAGTCCTTCTGCTGTTTATTTCCCAATCCTTAAATCTCATTGGTTAAGGAGAAACCCTATTGCTTGCCCTGTTCACTCAGGTCCCAGATGTCCTGTTTCCCTCACTGCACCGTTATCTGCTCGCACTTTCAGCACCTTTGTGCGCAAAAATGTTTCCAGCTGAAGGATGCAGGGGCAAGTCTAACTAACAGCAGACGCCATTAGATGTCCTGCGACAGCAAACTCAGGCCCAATATGACTGGTCAGGAGCCATTCCCACACAGTCAAAAATAACTTTCTCCAACAAATTCATCTCATTTCATGATAGCCTCTCTCAAAATTTGAAATTAAAAATGACAAACCAACCAGTCATCTCATTCAAACTTTTCTTAAAGAAAGTTAAATTAAGATTTATTTCTGTAAAGTCAGAGTTTTTAAAATTCATTCTCATGGTGTGGGCGTCATGCCCATCTCTAATTGCCTTCAGAAGGTGGTGCTGGGTCTTCTTCTTGAACCACTGAGGTCCATGTGGTGAAGGTGCTCCCACAATACTGTTAGGTAGGGAGTTCTGGGATTTTGACCCAACGCCGATGAATGAACGGCAATATGTATCCAGGTGAGGACGATTTGTGACTTGGAGGGGAGGTTGGAGGTGATGGTGTTCCCATACCCTGCTGCCCTTGTCCTTCTAGGTGGTGGAGGTTGGCACAGAATGCTCAACTTGTCATCTCATTCATTCAAACTTTTCTTAAAACAAGTTAAATTAAAATTTATTTCAGTAAAGTCAGAGTGAAACAAGAAACTGGAACTTGTTTTGATGCCACTAACTTAAATGCATGGATTTGTTTTCAGATTTAAAAAAAGATGGTTTTGTTAAAGGCCTATCCGGTGATCCATAAAGGGACCACTGCTGACCGTTCAGAAATAAGTAAGTTTAAGGTTTAAAACTGATTTTTGTGGGGTCAGGAGGAGCGATGCCCGACCCTCCGCGGCCCTCCTCTAGGATCTCCTTTGCCCCATTACTTAGCATGACCGGCTCAGTTCCACACTTGAATTGTCGGATTTCCCACCTCCTCTGATTGACTAACTGCCTATGTGCTCACTTAGTGCTCGAAGATCGTCAACTATATTTTAATTAGGCCTAATCACTAAAATCACTGATATCATCGGGTGGGTGGAGCAGGCGCCCAACCGATCTGTGCCCAAACCGAAAATTGACTTCACTGTTGCATCATTGTATGTAAAGCCAGCATGATAGAAATAGCACATGGCAACATCTCCTCCAAAATAAAAACCTTTACCAAATACCTTTTGATGAAGGTGGCCACCCACTAAGCAGCAGCCATGTTCGGCCATGCAGAACAACATTTGTCATTGAATTGACCAATATGATGAAATTCAGTGAATTGTTCTGCACTTGACTGTGGTGTGTGAGCCTGTTTCCAGAGGAGGGAGCTCTCAGCTTCTTGAGTTGATTCACAAAGTCTTGGAGCATCACCTAGATCTACATTATTCTGCATTAATGCTAAAGGCCTTTTAATGTACTAACACAGTGAGATACAACCTCCTAGGTTGGTTTCGTAGCTAATTACACTGGATAAATCGAAATGAAAACTACACCTGGTGAGCCCGGCAGACTTATAAATGACTTTTAATTTCAGTACAGTTGGCTCCCTCCCCAGTGTTTAGCATCTGCGTTCAGATTAACTGTGCATCTGCCAACTTTTCTGTGAGAAAATCCTGTACTGTTTTCCTTCGATAGTCATCTTTTAAACAGATTTCCTCAGTTCCCCAGCGCTGGAGACAAGAGTTGCTATAGCGTGGCAATAACAGAACTCCAAACAGAAAGGTTGATTAACAGCTGCTGCTGGTTGACTTGCCCTTTCTTATGGCTTCAACTCCCCGCACTGCCCCACTCACACAGAAATGGTACAAACTGCAATAGTAAAATAGAATCCCTGGCCCGTCCCCCTACACAGAAATGGTGCAAGCTGCAATAGCATAATAGAATCCCTGCTCTGCTACAGCTGCAATTTGCATTCATGGCAACTTTACAGCTACCTTGCAGTAAATAGTCAAATATAAATGGAGCAGAATATTCCAATCGAGTGCAATACATAACAGTGATACGCTCCAGCAGCTACTGTTCTTCTTTTCTATCATCCTTGGTGACCTCTGTGGCCCAGCTCTTGGACGTGCACCATACTGTTGTATGTTTCGCAGGCTTATCGCATCATTCAACAAATCTGCAGTTCTGTCCAGCTACTGTGTAAACAAGTCTGACCTAGGAAAGGACACTGACACATTATCCCTGATTAGAATGAGTGTACAAGATAAAGCAGCAAGTGGCAGGCTGCAGTATATCCTCTGGAAAACTGTTTAAATGGCAATCAGGAAAGCACATTAGCATCCATCCAGTATCAGTGGTTTTGTGACATATATTGTGTCATTCTTTAAAGCTGACATTTATGGTACTGTTGGCGTTGATGCAGATTGTGCTTTGTGGATTTAATAGGGATGATGACTATAAATCCAGATCAGTAATCTAGACTAAATTAGTGGGGTAAATTTGTTCAGTTGGTAGCACACTCTTGCCTCAGAGTCAGGAAGGTTGTGGGTTCAAGTTCTAGTATGGATTTCAGCACATAATCTAGGCTGAACTTCATTGCAGTACAGTGGGAGCGCTGAATTGTTGGAGATGCCACCTTTCAGACGAGACGTTAACTCCCTGTGCACAGTTATCATTAAAGTAACTTAATCATATCTTCTGGTAACAATAGAATTGAGCACTTTCATGTGATTATCTATCAGATATCAGGTGGTCTCACACTCAAAAGGATGGGCACATCATCCAGGAAGGAGACCTTGGTTTCATGTGTGAGTCTCCTGCCAAATATAGGAGCATCAATAGACCTGCTGACAAAAACGTTGTACCTCTGCAGTACTGTTATCCTTCATCTTGATGAACACAAAATTCATTCTGCACCAAAAAAAAATTGAGAGCTGAGCCACATTTTTACACGTTATTTACTTTAACGGGCTGGATTTGGCCCTGAGTTTAATGAGCTCAGGACAGTTCACATCAAACTGAATATCCAAAACGTGGCTGACGTTCTAATCTCCACTGTGCAGTCACATGTAAACATATTGCTCGAATGCACAAGCCCAGCAAAAATGTGGATTAAAAGTATACGTAACAGGACCGATAACAATGAGAAAAAGCCACTACTGTTATTTCTGCAGTTCTTTCACATCTGCAGATGATATCATTGCTTTGTTTTTATCAAAATAACCAAGCAGCTTAAACAAGATATGTACAGTCAGTCAGTCATTCTAATGACAAGCCAATCACAACACCAACAACAACAACTTGCAGTTATATAGTACCTTTGGAATGTTGGCTTTTATTGCTAGGGGGATAGAATATAAAAACAGGGAGGTATTGCTGCAGTTGTATAAGGTATTGGTGAGACCGCACCTGGAATACTGCATACAGTTTTGGTCTCCATACTTAAGAAAAGACATACTTGCTCTCGAGGCAGTACAAAGAAGGTCCACTCGGTTAATCCCGGGGATGAGGGGGCGGACATATGAGGAGAGGTTGAGTAGATTGGGACTCTACTCATTGGAGTTCAGAAGAATGAGAGGCGATCTTATTGAAACATATAAGATTGTGAAGGGTCTTGATCGGGTGGATGCAGTAAGGATGTTCCCAAAGATGGGTGAAACTAGAACTAGGGGGCATAATCTTAGAATAAGGGGCTGCTCTTTCAAAACTGAGATGAGGAGAAACTTCTTCACTCAGAGGGTGGTCGGTCTGTGGAATTTGCTGCCCCAGGAAGCTGTGGAAGCTACATCATTAGATAAATTTAAAACAGAAATAGACAGTTTCCTAGAAGTAAAGGGAATTAGGGGTTATGGGGAGCGGGCAGGAAATTGGACATGAAGCTGAGTTCGGATCGGTCAATGCCCTGTGGGTGGCGGAGAGGGCCCAGGGGCTATGTGGCCGGGTCCTGCTCCGACTTCTTGTGTTCTTTAGATTTGTGGTTGGGATCAGATCAGCCATGATCTTATTGAATGGCGGAGCAGGCTCGAGGGGCCGATTGGCCTACTCTGGTCCAATTTCTTATGTTCTTATGTTCTTAACGCAGTAAAATTTTAATCACCTAATGCTTAACCTGGACAAAACTCACTGTGGGCTCCTCACACCCACCCGCTTCGTGGTACAAGCTATTTTTTGACATACTATTTCAATTTACTTTTCACCTCTTTAGGAACCTGCTACATTTCGAGATGTGGGGGCTGCTCCCAGATCTCTGCCACTGCCACTCTATATCTAATCTGCTGCAAGTGTAGGGTGACAGGCACCCTCTGATTCTTCCCTCCTTCCTCTACAGAAGTACCTTGCCTTTGCTGAGCACCTTACGACCATATGTGAACAAACCCATGTCTTACCACTCACTGGTGAACAATCTATTAAAGGGGCTCAATTTTTACAAAAAAAAATGGTAACAAATTTTTGGATTGGGGGAAGGAGAAGAACCACAAGAGATGTACATACACAATTTTTCTTACAATATTATCACATGCCTATGATTTAATGATGCCTCTCAAAGTGATTCGCATGATGTGCATCAGCAAGTGAAAAAAACGTTGCATTTTTTCCCGGTGCCGAGGCTGAACATGAAGGCAATGCCCCTTTAAGAGCCAATGGAGTGAAATTGGTCTTCGTCGGTAGCGCAAAATGGGCGACAACAAATCAGCAGCTCAATTACCAATAGAAAAGGAAATCGAGTGCGGTATAAAACAGACTGCCACCCTGGGCACCAGCACACTCTTCATCCTCTTGAAGCAACACTTGCTCAACTAGCCCTTCACAGTGCTCTCTGGTTAAGGGGGGCTCCAACTCAACACCTTGCACTATAGCTATCCAGCTCCCCTCACAGAAATTACTTACATGCACAACATTAAAACTCCTTTTTCCACTTTAACAGCCTCATACCCCCACATCTCTTACATCAGCTCTCCCGTGCCACTTGGCACACAATCCACAAGTGCTGGCCTTACCTTCGTTCACTGTATCTTCTTGCAGGACAAAATGGTGCATGGGCACTGGAGGGGGTTCCCTAACCTTAAGAACATTATCTCCTTTGAGGAGAAGGCCATAAAGTTTATGGGGAGGCACTTACATAAAATTACATAGAATTTTACTGCACAGAAACAGGCCACTCGGCCCAGCAGGACTATGCCGATATTTATGCTCCACATGAGCCTCCTCCCGCCTTACTTCATCTCACCCTATCACCATATATTTCTATTCCTTTCTCCCTCATGAGCATATCTAGCTTCCCCTTAAATGCAACCATGCTATTTGCCTCAATCAATCCACGAGGTAGCGAGTTCCACATTCTCACTACTCTGAGTAAATAGCTCTTACTATGGGAGATGGCAAGGTTGGCGGCATCTTTCCAGCACCAGGTTACTGACTGAGCAACTTCACTTTTGCCCTTGCATCCCTGTGAAGCACTACGTAGCCACAATTTTTCACCTCCTTCTCTGTCTTCTTACTCCCAAGGGGTGAGGCTAACCCATTCTTGGGTTTCTACCCTCCTTTCCTGCAGATTCACCACAGCAACATGTGACACAGGAGGAGGATGATGATGGTGTGGTGAAGATGATAATGAGAACCAAGCCACCCAAGAGTCCCTCAGAACAGTAGCCTTTGTCAGGGTTCCAGGTGGGAAAGTAAGCTGTGAGGAGGGCACAGAGTGTTTAATTTTAAAATAAAAGTCCGGTGTGTTGGGGGCGGGGGGGGCAAAGAAAATCAGAGCAATCCGGAATGGGCAGGATTCCGAGCTCCAACCCGCTGAAGAATGTGCACGACCCAGAGTCATCTGGGTGTGCGCGCCGTTCCCAAACCCGGAAGTCGATATTTAAATAAGCAAATGTACCTCATTGAGGTACTTAAGGGAGTTTATTTTTGGCATACTGAATAGTTTAAAAGATTTTGAACTTACCTGGGCGGCTTTCCCACGGCTTCCGATTCACGCCCGGTGAAACTAGGCGGGAAGGGTCGGCTCAGTCAAAAATAAACTAAATAAATTAAATAAAATTACATTTCCTATTGTAAAAATATAAACATACCTTACAAACAATGTCACCTGCATCCCCCTGCTCCGACGTCTTCTCCCCCCCCCCGATCTTTGTCTCCCCCTCCCCACCACTCTGTCTCGCAACGGCCAATGAGGTCTCTCTCTTTCTCCCCCCTCCCCCACCTCAGATGTGCAGCTGATGCAGGTGATTGGCATTCTAGCGAGCATAAATTCAGAAGGGTTTTGCTCACGCACGGAGTAGCAGCTATCGACGGAGTCTGGTTTCGACAGAGTCTGTAATTAGGAATTTGGTGAGTGAGGGGATTCGGTGCAGGAAGGGGTGAGGTGCATTTGTTTAGACAGCAGAGAGGAGTGTACCGAGAGCGGGTCACAGCAACAACAAAACCAAACTGCAGTGTGACGTCACAGGTAAGGCAGGTAGGTGGTTGGTGGTGAGTATCTCTTCTGTTTTCTTCTTTCTTAGGACTGTGGGCTAATTAACTTATAGCATAAAACTAATTTTTAAAAAAAAAACTAAACTTAATTTAATACATTAAACAAGGCCAGTACTAGGTTCAACCTAAAAATAATTTGATTGGCATTGTAGTAATCAATTAAATAAATAAAATAGTTATGACAGGGCATGAGATGTGTTACAGCTGCAGTATGTAGGAGCTGCAGTATGTAGGAGCTCCTGGACAGTTTTGTCCAGGGCGATTACATCTGCGGTAAGTGTCTGCAGCTCGAGGAACTTTGGCTCCGAGTTGAGGAGCTGGAGTCCGAGCTGCAGACATTGCGAGGCATCGGGGAGGGAGAAAGTTACCTGGACACTTCGATCCAGGAGGCAGTCACGCCCCTTAGATTAAATACTGTAGAATTGACACATGGTCAGGGACAGGTGGGTGTGACTGCAAGTGAGGCAGGTACGGGAATCCAGGAGGTAGCACTGCAGGAGCCTCAGCCTCTGCACTTGTCCAATTGATACGAAGTTCTTGCAGCCCTTGTGGACGAGGGCAGGGACTGCAGGGAAGATAATCAAACTGGCCACGGCATCGTGGTTCAGGAGGTCATTCAGGTGGGGGGAGTAAAAAGGAATGTGGTTGTAGTAGGCGACAGTATAGTTAGAGGGATAGCTACTGTTCTCTGCAGCCAAGAGCGAGAGTCCTGAAGGCTGTGTTGCCTACCCGGTGCCAGGGTTAAGGACATCTCCTCAGGGCTGGAGAGAAACTTGGAGTGGGAGGGGGAGGATCCAGTTGTCATGGTCCACGTAGGTACCAATGACACAGGTAGGACTAAGAAAACGGTTCTGCTGAGGGAGTTTGAGCAGCTAGGGACTAAATTAAAAAGCAGAACCACAAAGGTGATAATCTCCGGATTATTATCTGAGCAAATTGGCACAGGGTAAATCAGATCAGAGAGATGAATGTGTGGCTTAAAGATTGGTGTGGGAGAAGTGGGTTTCGATTCATGGGACACTGGCACCAGTACTGGGGAAAGAGGGAGCTGTTCCATTGGGACGGGCTTCACCTGAACCATGCTGGGACCAGTGTTCTGGCAAACCGAATAACTAGGGCGGTAGAGAAGGCTTTAAACTAAATAAAGTGGGGGAGGGCTCAGGTGGGGCAAAGTTTAGATTGATAAAGAGAAAAAACAAGGAAGTAGTACAGGAAAGTGATGGGGGTAATGATAAACAGAGTGTGTCAGGAAGGGACAGAGCGTACAAATATAAGAGTGCACTAGCAAATGGGGCCAGGGTAGGAAAGAATGGTAAAAAGATAAAATTGAAAGTTCTTTATCTGAATGCGCGCAGCATTTGTAATAAGATAGATGAATTGACGGCACAAGTAGAAACAAATGGGTATGATCTCGTGGCCATTACAGAGGCGTGGTTGCAAGGTGACCAAGGTTGGGAGCTAAATATTCAGGGTTATTTAACATTTCGGAAGGATAGGAAACAAGGTAAAGGTGGTGGGGTAGCTCTGTTAATAAAGGATGAAATTGGTTTAATAGTGAGAAATGATCTTGGCTCAGAAGACCAAGATGTCGAATCAATTTGGGTGGAGGTAAGAAATAGCAAGGGAAAGAAATCACCGGTGGGAGTAATATATAGGCCCCCGAACAGTAGCTACACTGAAAGGCAAAATATTAATCAAGAAATAAGGGGGGCTTGTAAAAAAGGTAATGCAATAATCATGGGCGATTTTAACTTTCACATTGATTGGACAAACCAAATTGGCAAAAATAGCCCTGAGGAGGAGTTCATAGAGTGTATTATGGATTGTTTCTTAGACCAATACGTCGGGGAACCAACCAGGGAACAGGCCATTTTGTATCTGGTAATGGGTAACGAAACAGGATTAATTAATTAATTATCTCAAAGTAAAGGATCCCTTGGGAAGCAGTGATCATTACATGATAGAATTTCACATCCAGTTTGAGAACGAGGATCTTGGGTCTGAAACTACTGTATTAAACTTAAATAAGGGCTATTACAAAGGAATGAGGGTGGAATTGGCTAAAGTGGACTGGGTAAACAGATTAGATGGTATGATGGTGGATAAGCAGTGGCAAACATTTAAAAATATATTTTATGACTCGCAACAAAAATATATCCTTGTGAGGAGGAAAGACTCCACAAAAAGGGTGAACCAACCATGGCTAACTAAGGAAGTCAAGGATGGTATCAGGTTAAAAGAAAAAGCATACAACATGGCAAAGATTACTGGTAAGCCCGAAGATTGGGAAAACTTTAAAAACCAGCAAAGGATGACTAAAAGAATAATAAAGAGGGAGAAAATAAATTATGAGAGTAAACTAGCAAGAAATATAAAAACTGACAGTAAAAGCTTCTACAAGTAAATAAAAAGGAAGAGGGTAGCTAAAGTAAACATTGGTCCCTTAGAGGATGAGACTGGGGAAATAATAATGGAAAACAAGGAAATGGCAGAGGAATTGAACAGATATTTTGTATCTGTCTTCACAGTGGAAGACACTGATAATGTACCAATAATAGTAGAAAATCAAGGGACAAAGGGGAGGGAGGAACTAAAAACAATCACTATCACTGGAGAAAAAGTACTAGGTAAACTAATGGGCTTCATTTTAGCACCCGCTATCGGGTGCGTTCCTGGGGGGGGGGCTCCGAAAATTGGGGAATCCTGGAGCGGTTCCGGAGCCCGGCTCCAACCCTCCCACTTCCGGGTTCCTCACAGACGCGCCAGCGTGCGCGCGCAGCCCCTGCAGGTGGGAATCCCGCAGGCAATTAAAGCCAGCGGGATGCCACTTGTGAATATTTATCTTGCTTGTTCAGGTCATTAACTGACCTGATTAAGGGATTATGTGAGGAGGGGTGGGGTTTTATAGAAAACTAGGACTGTTTCCCATACTGAGGGAAACACTCCCAGTTCAAATGGACCTGTTGTAGCTGTCAGCCTGTGGCAGCTGCAAAGGTCCATTTGACAGGTGCGGGGGGAGGAGACCCTCACTCATTGCAGGCGGCCACTCTGTCACTTGGGACAGAGTTTGGCCTCCACCACCTTCCTCCTGACAAGAAAATTCACCAACTTGCACACTTACCCCGGGGTTCGGAGACATATACCTACCTTGCGGACCCCCTCAGATGGACATCATCCGGATGGGGGCCGCCGTAGCTGCAGTCATGACCTCCTCGGAGGGCGAACAGCATCACCAGCCTCACCAGCCTCGCCGGCCACGCCGTCCACCTCTGACACGTGGAGCTCCACAACAGAGTGCTGTGACACATCCACCTGCACAGCAGGAGGGAGGGCAACCGCAGAGAGAGATGCGTCGCAGAGGGCACTACCCTCGCCACAGGGTCCACAGACCGAGGCTCAGCTTCCTGGACCTTTCTGAGCAGCAGTGCACACGGAGGCTCAGTCACTCGACATGTAGTCGTGGACATCTGCAGCTTCCTTCATGCCGAGCTGCTCCCGGCTGGCCCGAGCACCATCTTCTTACCTGTCGCTGTCAAAGTCACCACTGCCCTCAACAACTTCTCCTCTGCATCCTTCCAGGGTGCCACCGCGGACATCGCCGACGTCTCCACAAAAGAGCCCTGCAAATACACCTACACCACTCTGCAGTGACACAATGGGTGGCATCAGTTGTGGGTCTTCATTGTGATCCTCAGGAAAGGGCATTATTGCACAAACCAGACAAGATTCCCAAAGACGTGGCAGTAGTGGTGCCAATATAATATGTAGTGTGAGTTGGTCAGAAATTCAATATAAGTAACAACCATGACAAACCCTCAAACACCCTTGTGCATCCCCTTCATGCTCACGACACATTTGCCTTACGCTGCCTACTGCACATATGTGATGCATGCCCTGTGGCTGCAGCACAGGTAGTGGCAGGTTGAGTGAGGCTGACTGTGAAAGAGATGCACGAGAGGGTGAGTATGAGATAGAGCCATGAGATTGTATGAGGATTGGGTTGAGTGGTAGTGGTGGGATGAGTACTGGCGAGGTGAGTAAGTGCAGGTAAGATGAGGATGAGGTTTGAGTGGGTGTGAGGGGTGATGTGACAGAGTAGTGTTGGCAGTGCTGAAGGAGATGTGGGGTGGGGGCGGTGATGTGGCAGATGGAGTGTAGGGGAATGAGTAAGTGTACTCACTTTGGCTGACCTACTGAGGTCATTGGAGCGCCTCCTGCACTGTATGCAGGTGGGCGATATGTTGGTGGTGCTGGTGACCTCCTCTGCCACCTCGAGCCAGGCCTTCCTGGTGGCAGAGGCAGGCCGCTTCCTCCCGCCCGCCGGGGGGAAGATCTCTGTCCTCCCTCTCCTCCTCACTCCATCTAATGATACCTGGAGTGAGGCATCATTAAACTGGGAGCAGCCTTCCCCCTGGGCTGCTCCATGCTGTAATTTTTTCTATTTGTTGCAGCATCAGTCAGTGGAGGACTGCCCCTTTAAATAGAGCTCCTCCAGCTGACAGACCTTACTGCGCATGCTCAGCCCGCCCGACGCGCAGATCAGCAGTGGGGAACCCGGAAGACCAGGTAAGTGGATCCAATTAGGCTGCGATCGCGCGGGGGGAGCAGACTAATTTCGCCGGAATAGCCCCCCTGCCGCGAACCCGCAGCCCTGGTAACATCGAGCCCAATGGGTCTAAAGACTGACAAGTCCCCTGGACCTGATGGCTTGCATCCGAGGGTCTTAAAGGAAGTGGCTACAGAGATAGCGGATGCATTGGTTGTAATCCTCCAGAATTCACTAGATCCTGGAAAGGTCCCAGCGGATTGGAAAACCACAAACATAACACCCCTATTCAAGAAGGGAGTGAGACAGAAAGCAGGTAACTATAGACCAGTTAGCCTATCATCTGTCATTGGGGAAATGCTAGAATCCATTATTAAGGAAGTAGTAGCAGGACATTTGGAGACTCATAATACAATCAAGGAGAGTCAACATGGTTTTATGAAGGGGAAATCGTGTCTGACAAATTTATTAGAGTTCTTTGTGGAAGTAACGGGCCGGGTGGATAAAGGGGAACCAATGGATGCAGTCATTGAATACATTCAATGCTGAGTTAGACACATTTTTGATCAGCAAGGAAGTCAAAGGATATGGGGAAATAGATGCTCCTATCTCTTATGGTCTTATGGTCTCCTGTCAGAAGCCAGCCTTTTAAAATTGAACCCAAAGAGTCTGCAAAGGGATATAGACAGGTTAAGTGAGTGGGCAAGAAGGTGGCAGGTGGAGAAAAATGTGGGGAAATGTGAGGTTATTCACTTTGGTAGGATGAATAGAAAAACTGAATATTTTTTAAATGGTGAGAAACTAATAAATGTTGGTGTTCAGAGAGACTTGGGTGTCCTCATACAAGAAACACAAAAAGTTAGCATGCAGGTCCAGCAAGCAATTAGGAAAGCAAATGGCATGTTGGCCTTTATTGCAAGGGGGTTGGAGTGCACGAGTAAGGAAGTCTTACTATAATTATACAGGGCTTTGGCGAGACCTTACCTGGAGTACTGCATACAGTTTTGGTCTCCTTATCTAAGGAAGGATATCCTTGCCTTAGAGGCGGTGCAACGAAGGTTCACTAGATTAATTCCTGGGATGCGAGGGTTGCCCTATGAGGAGAGGTTGAGTAGATTGGGTCTATCCTCTCTAGAGTTTAGAAGAATGAGAGGTGATCTCATTGAAACATATAAGATTATGAGAGGGCTTGACAGGGTAGATGATGAGAGACTGTTTCCCCGGCTGGAGAGTCTAGAACTTGGGGGCATAGTTGCAGGATAAAGGGTCGGCCATTTAAGACTGAGATGTGGAGGAATTTCTTCACTCAGAGGGTTGTGAATCTTTGGCATTCTCTACCCCAGAGGGCTGGGGATGCTGAGTCGTTCGGTATATTCAAGGCTGAGATACATAGCTTTTTGGACTCTAGGGGAATGACGGGATATGGGGATTGGGCAGGAAAGTGGAGTTGAGGTCGAAGATCAGCCATGATCTGATTGAAAGGTGGAGCAACTCCTGCTCCTATTTCTTATGTTCTTATATTCCAGCCATCCTCCTCATAGCACTACAACATCAACAACATCAACAACATCTTGCATTGATATTGTGCCTTTAACGGAGTAAAAACGTCCCAAAGGGTTTCACAGGAGCAATTATCAAACAAACTCTGACACCGAATTGCACTGCACCAGTGCAATGTGGGAGGTGACACCAAGCTGCCAGGGACAAAGCCACCTCTGTCCCATGAGCCTTCTGTACAGCATGAGCAGCCGACCACCACCTGCGATCCTCTCCCTAAGGTGGCACCTAGAAACAGCACAAGGGTAGGTAAACAAAGGCACATGTAGGCATCCGGGGAAACACGGTGTGAGGAAAGGGTAGGTTGATTGTGTGCACTTTGGAATTCACTGTAATAAAACAGAATGTGCATTGACCTGGTGCTTTGTTATTGATGGAGATTAGAATCACACAGGAAAGGGGGCACTTATGTGGCACTGATGTCTTCACCCTGGTGATGATGATTGGCACGCTCATGTAAGGGCAAAGGAGACTGATGTATTGTCATACAGTCGCATAGGTAGTGGTTTGAGGGAATCTCCTTTTATTGGGAAGGGGCTCTTGAGTGGATCATGGGAGGGCTCCAGAAGCATAAGGAAGCTTAGGGGGAAGCCTTTTAAAGATTGAAATTGGGCAAAAACCTGAATTTTCTCACTAAAAAACAATTTAACACCATTCCTGCATGGGAAGTACGCCGGAAAGAGCGAGGAAAAGTGTTAAAGGAGAAAGAATCTCTAGGGGTAAGAACTGCAAATGTTAATCATGCACTCCCATGATGAATAGGTGGTCTGTCACAATTCAGCTCATAAGGAAGTTTATATATTTTTAATAACTATCTATGAGATGTGATTGATTACTTTAAATTAGTGTTACTGTAGGCTTAGTGCATCTGGGTGAGATAACATCCATATTCTGCAGGTGAGGCTAGAAATTGCATTGTGAGGAAGAACAGGTCCATGGACAACACTGCAGCATGTGGCTGCCACAAGACTAATTGGCCTTGATATATTAATACTTTTTAATTGCAAAGCCATTAGTGTTGATTTCCTTAGAAGTGCTTCCTGATAACTATCTAGTTTTCAGTCTAATGAATCTGGTTGATTGTCAGCCTGTCACCTTGTTTGGCTGGAGATAGTTTTCTGGGGGGGACGGGTACTAATGCTTTCAGGTCCACTTGATCAATAGCTCGGTAGCTGAAAGCTTCTGATTCCCAAAGATAATTGGGGGCAGCCTTCTCCTGTGCATCAATTCTTCTGGGTTCATCAAGATAGAGATGAATATCTAAAGACTCTTCGGTGGTCAGATGAAAATCTCACATGTAAGTAATGTCACAGGCATTGATCGAGTTTTAGTACTATGAAGAGATATGGTGAAGTGTCACATCTTATTGCTGCATTCAGGAGGTAGAAGTCAGAAATGTTGTAACCAAGTGATATCTGTTGTACTGAATGTGACCTTGATATTTTTTCATTTACCTGAATAAGGCACTTTGGCGCCTTATATATGCTTATTTACTCAATTAATGAAAACTGGCCTCAAAATAAACTAAGCCAAGAGGCACCAATACTGGGAAATGGCCATAATCCAAGATAATCCTGCTGGTTGATGTCACTGGAGCACAACTGTGTTTCATTAAAGAAATGGAATATTGGGATAAGTTCTTAATAATCATGTAACATACCCCAGAGATTTTTTTCTCCTTTAATTGGAAGAATCAATTATAAAGCTGTTAATTAAGCAGATAAAAGTATTTGGATTTGGATCATAGCATATTTGCATGTCATTGAATTAGCAACTGTTATTGTGTGTTAGCATGTATCAGAGTCAACGTGTGTTATTGGGTTAATATTTAGGGGGTGAAATTCCTCTGTGTGCTATTTTTGGATATTGGCTAAGGCATTTGCATCAAATTGCTATTTTAAAAAGCCATTCACCTATTTATTTTAAATTCATATAGATTTTAAATGGTTTAACAACTATTAAAATAGTGTACATAAAACTTTGACATGTGTTAAGCAATACAATAAAAATTGAGCAGAAGAAATTAACCATTTAATACTGTGTATTTTACACTGTCAATGTGTATTATTGAGTGTTTAATATATTATTGTTTAATTGCCTTCTGTGCTGTATGTTAGTATTTCCCAATGTTTTGGTGATAGTTAATTTTAATGGTTATTACAGCTGAAAAGTTTATTGCTTCAACTATGTTAGCATACTAGCGAATGCAGTTTCTCAGTAAACCTTGGGATACAATTATAGTGGAACCTGCTTAAATGAACAATTAGTTTGCGAACTATTCATGTAACCTGGCTATTCTAATAACCAATTTCCCCATTATTTCTGCTGTGCTTGTTGTCTCACACCATTTCCACAGTTTGCCCAGTTTTGGTGGGGAAATCAGAGACTTGGGGAGGGCACCTGAGTCTCACAGTACAGCTGACTGAAATGTCATCGTCGAGTTGGAAAACTGCTGTTATATTAGAAAGTAAATGTTTTGAGAATGAGCTGCTGTCTTTAATTTAATTCATTTAAAACATATTGAATTTGTTGAAACAATGTGGAAATCATGGGAATCATAAGAGAAAGATTTGTGTCATGATATTTTATTCTTTTAAACAGATGATTTTGTTTATCAGGCATTTATTAATTCAACACTTGTTGGAGCCTGGTCTGCAATAAAATCCCTTTAACCCTCTGTGGGTACTGCATCTTGCACACAGGGGTGCCTCAGTGGAGAGAGTGAGTGTGTGCAAATATGTGTTTACGTGTAGTTGTTCAAAATAAAAGCAACAAAGGCAACATATGTTGCATTGGCTGAGGAAACATTTATTTTGAGTTTAGACAAAATTACTTTAAAAATATTTACTAACAATTGGTGCTGTTACACTACAGGTTAAGTATACTTGGTCAGCATTTTGTGATGGTACAAGATTGTCACTGCTTCTTGATTGAACTCTGTCTATATAAACCATAACTGCTAAGGTCACAACAAGGTCATGCAAATATCACTGCTATATTTCCTGCCAGTAAGCCAGCAATGAATACAGAACTGTGCTTAACAAAACAAGACTATTCCAACTGGGAGAATCTGACCAGGCCAGGATAGACTGTGATGTTGCCTGTAAACATTTGATTATGGCTCTGAATTTCCCCGCTATCTTCACCATCATGAGGTTATTATGGCGTTATTGCGCTAACAAAGATTGAGGTAACCCGCTTATGCTGTTAATGCTGTAGACATGAGTTTCCTCAATCTTTCTGCCAGGTTTAACAATCCGCCTGACCAAGCCCCGCGGGGCTCATTTGCATAGGAGCACCACTCACCTGCTGGCACTGTGCCCAGCAATTTCTTGCTCATATGCCACTACTACAATTTGGGCAAGTTTTTAGACCCATTTAAAGCTGCTCTCCACAGTCACTGATTCAGGCAGAAGTGAGGAGTTTGAGAGCTCTGAAGAGTCTCTAAACTTTGCTTACCAATTTCTGGCTTCACAGATGTATTTTCAACTTGTTCACAGAGCTACAGTCTCACCCCACCCCAACATTTTTCAACCTTCCCCACCTCTCTTCACCCGCCCACATACTCAGAATGACTCTGGAGAAGGTGTGGCATTCCCCATAGGCATACCTCTCCATGCCATTCTTATGGAGGAGGGGGAACAGCAGCATGTGGAGGTGAGGAGAATAAGGCAGTATGACAGAAGACACAAGCCTACCAGGTACTACCTGCCACAGCAGCATAGGTCTTTCGAGAACCTCTCGGAGGAGCTCTGTGTTTGAAGGTTGCGATTGCCTAAGATTGCCATTGCACAATTTTGCGACCTTCTTCTCAAAGGTCATCAGCCTTGTACCACTGCCAGAACAGCTCCGTCTCTCGCTATGGGAGTGACCACAGCCCTGAATTCTTTCTTGGCACCGGATCCTATCAAGGTGCCACAGAGGATCTGTGTTCTCTATAGTACTTGTGAGATGTGTAGTGTCAGATTGAAAGGAGGGTTTGGGGGGAGATATAGCATTGCAAGAGTTAGTGCTTGGATCCCTGTTTCTTATCTACATTAACTGACCTGGATGTAAAAACTAGTTGTAAGCTTGTTAAATTTGCAGTTGGCATTAAATGGGGAGAGCAATAGGGGGAGAAGATGCAGTTAGCAATTTGAAGAAGGATTTAGATCAATGTGCAATTGGGCAGACAAATATTGAATGAAATTTAATGCAGATAAATGTAATGTTTACCGATTGAGCAAACAAATGTGCAGCACAGGTATACAATTAAAGAAGTAAAATGAGCTCAAGGGGACTTGGAATGGGACCTGGGAGTAATAGTAGATTTGGTGCTTTCAATGTTGACACAATGTGAAGAAGCAATTTAAAAAGCAAATAGAGCATTGGGATATATAAGCAGAACAGAACCAAAAGTCTACAGAGGTTATGGTAAGGCTTTACAATACACTAATCAGACCTCACAGGGTACTGTGGTTAATATGTACATTGGAGAGGGTGCGGAAAATACGCAACAGGGGTATAGCAGTTGAGCTATGAGAAAAGGTTAGAGAAGCTTAAACTCGAAGGTCGAGAGAGAAGGTTAAAGGGGGAATTTCATCGAGATATGCAAAATGTTAAATGGCATAGATGAGGTGAACCACGAATAATGCTTTGAGGTAAGTCAAGCCAGAAAAATGCAAATATAAATTAGTGAAGAGTAAACTTTTTTGTTTTATAAAGCAATTACTTTTGACACTTGCATTCCTGTGTTACTTTATTATTTCTGTTTTTTATTTGCAGATTACTTCTACTTAACAAGGTGAAGGATATCAGTGCTCAGGAATGGAAACATTTCTACTTCTAGCTCCCAGTGTCAGAATCTAGCACTCCCTGGATCAAATATATAGACCTGTCAAACGTAGAATAAAGTTCCCTCTACTGTACCCCAACAATATATTTTTACTCTAATCAGTGTCATTTTTTCACTTTCCACACACTTATTATCTTCATTGTTGAGTAAGATTCTCAATGATGTGGCAATGACTGCTAAACTAGTAGCCACAGGTAACTGAGCCGAGATTGACCAAACTCAAATCACTTGTACCCAATTAGAACATCAGACTCAGCAGAATTCACTTTTGAATATGAGTCTATGTCCCCATCAGCTCCCAAAGCAATTAGTCCATGGATGGTTTCCAGCGGCACAAGATTGGGAAAGATGACTAACACTCCACTTGACTGCATATGTCCCCCGACAGCTGACTTCTACCACTGAAGACATAAAGACCAGCTCTCGAAAAACCGGAGCAGTGGGGGAGCAATGGCCACCTTTACAAGGTACACAGGGTTCAGGGTTGAGCCTGCATACTAATTTAGTGACCCCAGATGTGTGTTGCTTTACATCTCAGCCAACTGAGAATCCAGGCAGTCATATTTTAGTACCTCAAGCAGATGATGAATTAAGCAAAATTATCACATGAATCCAGAATTTTTCCTTGCCAATTTTCTTCATTCCCTATCTTTCCTGAAGGCAATGACTCCTCACTGGGGTTTGGTTCCCCCGGTGTCGGTGAGCATCTGGTGCCTCACCAGAGTGATTATTATTCATGTATGAGCCTCGATGGTGAGTGTAGGTAAGCTGTTTCAACCACGGGTAAGAAATCACAGCTGAGCCCAACGATCACATATGTGCACTTCCAACAGGGACCGTACAGTGACAATCAGAAACGTAATAGGGCAGATTGCACAGTACCAAGAGCCTCTGGGTATTAGAGAACCACTTCTGTTTAAAACAATTTGTAACATATAAAGGGGGAAAAGGAGGTATACTTCATTCTAACATTCAGTCCCTGAAGACAGTATAGTAGCCTGCTGCACCACTCAGTTCCGCTGCAAAACTGATTTTAATTTCCTTTGTGTAAAATATAGTTAAAGAAACTATATTTTACTAAACTATTATTAAACCAATGAAAATTCAATAAGAGCGTTTAGCCTAGAAATGGCAAGTGACTGGCAGGTCAGGGTCACGCTTACGGACAGAGCGGAGGTGTTCAGCAAACGTGCCCCTGACCTGCCGGTCACTTGCCATTTTAATTCTCCGTCCACTCCTACTCTGACCTCTGACTCTTACACTGTTCCAATGAAGCTCAACAGAAGCTCGAGGAACAGCACCTCATCTTTCATTTAGGCACTTTACAACCTTCCGGACTCAATTTACTGATTTCAATAACTTCAGATCATAACCACTGCGCCCAATTTTTCAGTCAGCTAGTGTTGGTAATGGTTCTGCTGCTGCCATTTACAGCTACTCCTGATCAATCTTTTGTTTCTTAACCTGTCCCATTACCCCCTTCCTTGCCTTGCACCATCATCCCTTTTGTCATTTAATCACTTGCCCTCTACCCTATCAGGGACCTTCCCTTTTGTTCTTTCCTCCCCCCCTCCATTCCCTGGCTCTGTACTTGCTCAAAAACGTTAACTCTTTTAACATCTTCCAGTTCTAACGAAAGGTCTTCTTGCTGAAACGTTAACTCTGTTTCTTTCTCCAAAGATGCTGCCTGACTTGCTGAGCTTCTCCAGCATATCTGTTTTTATTTCAGATTTCCAGCATCTGCAATATTATGCTTCTATTTTACTCGTTGCGCTGGGTACCTGCCCCATATATTGTCATGACCCCACCCCTGACATTGGGGACAGGGTCATAACATGGCTAAAAGAGGGGCTGCAAGTTGTGCCCCATTGCACTTTTTCTTTTACTTTATACAGAGAGGAAAATATACCCCATAATGTGCAGATTAGATATGTTACCATAGGACTGCACCTTTAAATAAGACATAAGACAGTTGTCACTACATCACATTAAGACATATTACCACAGTAATTCTTCCTTCCCACACAATTCATGTAGCAGCACATTCTGTCACTACTAACTGTTACCCTCATTGTAGAATGTAATCATCTGGTATTTAGGGTTACCAACTCTGGTTGGAAGTATTCCTGGAGGTGTCATTAATTGACCTCCCCTCCTCCAACCGCTCTGCCCAGTCAAACAGCTTTTTTTAAAACCATCTCCAATATTTTTATCATCAATGAATGAAAGTGTTCAAAGAAAATTTTAAAAACACAATTTTTTAATGCCCCAGTGACTTTTCTCCTGGGTTGCTCGCATCAGTGTCCAGGAGATTAATCTTTAATTCCTGAAGACTCCAGGACATTCCTGGAGAGTTGGCAACCCCACTGATATTATATTGTACTGACATTAAATAAAAGATATTGGGGGTGATTTTGAGGCCTCTCATCCAGCGGAAATGGGGCGGTGGTATCCCGAAAACGGTGGGAATGACTTACTGCCTCTTTCCTGCTGTTGCTGTGTCCATTGCAATCTTCCCCTGGACCTACCACTGGGTGGCCAGAGCACGTGCCTGAGTCAAGCAGTAGGCCCTTTTAATATGTAAATTGGGGTCCTATGATGTACAGAGGACCTCATTTGCCATTTTAAGACAGTAGTAGGTGGAGTCTATAGGCTGCCCTGGGGACACTCATTTTCTGCTCGCAGCCCACCAGTAATCCTCAATATGGACCGGGTCTCCTACCAGGACTATCGGCCTGCCAGTCAGTGCGCTTCATCGTTTTTTTTTATATATTCGTTCACGGGATGTGGGCGTCGCTGGCAAGGCCGGCATTTATTGCCCATCCCTAATTGCCCTTGAGAAGGTGGTGGTGAGCCGCCTTCTTGAACCGCTGCAGTCCGTGTGGTGACGGTTCTCCCACAGTGCTGTTAGGAAGGGAGTTCCAGGATTTTGACCCAGCAACAATGAAGGAACGGCGATATATTTCCAAGTCGGGATGGTGTGTGACTTGGAGGGGAACGTGCAGGTGGTGTTGTTCCCATGCGCCTGCTGCCCTTGTCCTTCTAGGTGGTAGAGGTCGCGGGTTTGGGAGGTGCTGTCGAAGAAGCCTTGGCGAGTTGCTGCAGTGCATCCTGTGGATGGTGCACACTGCAGCCACAGTGCACCGGTGGTGAAGGGAGTGAATGTTTAGGGTGGTGGATGGGGTGCCAATCAAGCGGGCTGCTTTATCTTGGATGGTGTCGAGCTTCTTGAGTGTTGTTGGAGCTGCACTCATCCAGGCAAGTGGAGAGTATTCCATCACACTCCTGACTTGTGCCTTGTAGATGGTGGAAAGGCTTTGGGGAGTCAGGAGGTGAGTCACTCGCCGCAGAATACCCAGCCTCTGACCTGCTCTCGTAGCCACAGTATTTATATGGCTGGTCCAGTTAAGTTTCTGGTCAATGGTGACCCCCAGGATGTTGATGGTGGGGGATTCGGCGATGGTAATGCCGTTGAATGTCAAGGGGAGGTGGTTAGACTCTCTCTTGTTGGAGATGGTCATTGCCTGGCACTTATCTGGCGCGAATGTTACTTGCCACTTATGAGCCCAAGCCTGGATGTTGTCCAGGTCTTGCTGCATGCGGGCTCGGACTGCTTCATTATCTGAGGGGTTGCGAATGGAACTGAACACTGTGCAGTCATCAGCGAACATCCCCATTTCTGACCTTATGATGGAGGGAAGGTCATTGATGAAGCAGCTGAAGATGGTTGGGCCTAGGACATTGCCCTGAGGAACTCCTGCAGCAATGCCCTGGGGCTGAGATGCTTGGCCTCCAACAACCACTACCATCTTCCTTTGTGCTAGGTATGACTCCAGCCACTGTAGAGTTTTCCCCCTGATTCCCATTGACTTCAATTTTACTAGGGCTCCTTGGTGCCACACTCGGTCAAATGCTGCCGCCGGTACTTCACACCAGGGGAAACTATAACCCTTAGGGCTGAACTTTCAACTTTGGCAAAGGGTGTAAAACATGCAGTAGTCGATCGGATGCCCGTTATACACCCCGCCCAATTTTTCTTTTTATCGAAGTCAGTGGAAAGGAAAATCAGACAGGGTGCATAACGGGCGGCCGATCGGCTACCCATAGTTTTACACCCTTGTCGAAGTTGAAAGTTCTGCCCACACTTTAGCATGATACACAGTATCTGCATCAACTGATATAATAACATATGTGCACTCTACCAATATAATACCTCACTGAGAGACACATTTCATTGAAGAATCACATAAAAACTATGTCTCCCACATGGCATTGGCAGCAACTTGATCAGGTTAAAGGTAAAGTGGTGAGGAAAGTTTGACAATTCACTGTATTTATCTGCCTCAGGCTTCTGTTTGATCTTTGTTCATTTTACCAGACTTCACTTGATCTACTCTCTGATACACAATTAGCATAGCTAAATTTCAGACTGACATTATGACTCACACAATAGGTTCAGAAGACATCAACTGTATTTATTGTCAAGTTGTCACATCAGCAATCTCAGTGTTAGAAACCCAGGTCAATTTTTAGATTGTAATTAATTCCTCTTTAATCTTATTACTGATGAACTGTATACTGTTCAGTATTAACCTGATGCAATGCCCAGATCATTTTCTGATTCCTGATTAGGGTGTAAGGCATAGTGAGATGTTAGAAACTATAAGTTGAATAACATAATCTACCAAAGGAAGGAAATCACATTGCAACACTTATAATAAAGTTAGTGTAGGTGAGTATCAACATTATGCATGTATTTTTTTAATGAAAATAGCATGAATTGATTTAAAGGAATGAATTACCAAAGCTAAAACAACAGGTCTCGTTCTAAGTTATGTTGTGCGTTAATTAGAAAAACACATGTTTAAAAATACTGTTCGATTGACCAGGCAATGCCAACACACTCCTCCCCGCACCCTAGTATAATGAATTTTTTAAAAAAGCTGTTTTAAGCCTTTTTTTTGTTTTAACTTCTATTTGCTGTATTTTCCCCCTAAAACACTAGTTTCCCTTTCCTTCTCATTTGAATACTCCCCCAAAAATTTCATTCACTTGGCAAAAGAAAAACTGTGAATGAGAACATGTCATGTTCCTTGTAAGGCAATCCTACTGAGAATGTCGGACACAAGCTGAAGTCAGCCCAACAGCGGTACATGGAAGGTAGATTCGATGAGGGTTAACACGTTCTTTATCAGCATATGATTTCATTGCCACCTCATGATTCTCATGACTAGAAAGGTCACCCATTCCATTAACACTAACAGAAATTGCTAAAACCTAGCAACCAAAGAGTTAATGTCCTGTAAAATGATGTATTGAACCAAACAGTAATCATTATCAATTACACCAGTGATTAATTGCTTATCAGATTTGATTTAAGACCATTTTGAATTGATATAGCACTGTTGTGCTTTTACAGTTAACTGCAGTACTGTGTTGAAAAAAGTCACATGAAGTTGTAACAAGGAATGCATCTTTTAGAGAGAAAAGTAAAGGCTTCCGCTCACCTTGAACACAAACGTAATCCATTTGAGTGGGAGAGGATCCACCATGACACTCAGCAGCTGCTGCTGCTGCTTTGAATTTGTTGCACACAGCTCTGCATCTGGAGAAGGCTATTTGCTCACTGCTGTTTCTCCCATGACTCCATTAGATAGGAATTGGGAAATCACCTGCCCACTGCTCTGGGGAAAGCAGGTACCCAATGCCAGCCAGGGCTACAAGGTCACCACAAGGTGAGCTGCACACCAGCTCTGGACTGACCAAAACTGTAGTGAGTGAGTGAGTGAATGGGGAGGGGGAAGGAGCAGCTGTGAAGAGGGAGTCAGCTATGCAAAGCAGCAGCTGAGACAAAGTGAAATGGGAAGAGTTGCAGGACTGTAAATCTGATAACTGACAACAGGCACACAGCCAACTTAGTGACCCACAAAGCCTCTGAGGCCAAGAGGTACAAGAAATATTTAATATTCAGATGCTGAGAATTTGTTTCAATAGGATTAGTCTCCCGAAACATTTTTTTGTTGTGTTTGAAGGTCTGCTGTATATGTCACCAGCATGAACTCTGTCATGCACATCTAGTAAGAGCTGCAGAATTTCCTTTTTTCAAATAAGCCCTCTTGTCACTTTAAAACAATTCGAAATTAATCAATTGGCAATTTTCTGACAGACCTGATAAAGAAAACAAACCAATCACAGCTCACATAGAAGAGCGATACCATAGCTTTGACAGCACAGGTCGCATACAAATCGCAGCAGAGTGGTGTAAACATTACTAACCCCGTCTGCTAACGGTGCAACTGAAATTATTAATAAGCAATTGCACTTAACACAATTTTAAGCAGGAATCTCAAAAGTCTTCTTTATTATGTAAAATAAAGAAATTGTTTCCGTACAATTATTGCAATAATCAATTGTCCCTTTTCGCTGTACATTACATGGTAAAAATAACCACAGTTCTACAACATTAATAAGCAATCTCATGTGATTGCCACTTATACTCACATCCGAAACCTTCATAATAAAAAATTAAACATAAACTCCATTCACCGGACTAATTAACAGTCAGTTAAGAGCAAGAATTTGGTGAACAGATTCTCATTTATCTCACAACATGGCAAATTCAGGGGGAGGCCTTGAGGAGGAGAGGGAGGTGGATTTATCAGTGACCCCATCAAAAGCCCCAGGCTCATGCCAGTTTAAATATTTTGGATGGGCACCTGTGCCATTTCCAGAGCAACTGGGGCACAGCTGGTTTGGATTTTAGCCGCAGCATTCGTGGGTCTGTGATCAATCGCATATCTGAAACTGGCTTTTCAATTTTTCAACTCCCAGTCCCTCGTGGCCCTCACAATGCTGGACACCAGAGACTTAAAGGCGTCCCTGGCACCCAGCATCACCGTAGGCATGAATGAGATTCCCTCAGTTAAATTTCACTTTCAAACTCCCAATTGCCTAGCCTTTGCTCTTCTATTCACCACATTTCCCTATTTGCTCAACCACTCCCTCAGCCTCCACCTTTGATGCCCACGTCCCTGTAAACCCCTTACCCTCCCCCATCCTGGTAGCTCCCGCATGGTGTGGCCCCTAATTTCGCTCCCTCATGTTCGAGGGACAGACTCGAGTGTATCTGGCGCACAACAGGTTTAAACATCCATCATCATATCTAGCTGGACCACATCCCGGGTCTCACTCTCCTCTGCCTAAACTCACTACTCCAGGATCACCCTGAAAAGCAAAGATAACCGCCACCTTCTTTTCTCCACTACCAATGGTCTCCTTAAACCCCTCTTTCCTGCCCCCTAATCTCCAACACAATTATGAGGGGTTCATGGGCTCCTTTGCCACTAAGATGAAAACCACTCATTCAGCTGCCTTTGCTGCATCCCTCCCTTCCCTTGCCCACCAAGCCAAACTTACTCCCAATGGCTTCCCTCTGTCCTAACCTTGATCCCATGTCTTTTCCTAATTTCTCCCATCTTCCCTCATGCCCTCTTCGAGTTCATCTGGCCCATGAGACCCACCTCCTTTTCCCTTATCCCCATTCCCACTAAACCGCTGACCACTCAACTTCCTTTGCTGACCTCCATGCTATCTGATATTGTAAATGATTTCCTCGCCTCAGGTACTGTCCCCTCGCTTTTAAAGTCACTGTCATCATCCTCCTGTCATCAGCCGTGGCTCAGTGGGTAGCACTCTTGCCTCTGAGTCAGAAGGTTGTGGGTTCAAGTCCCACTCCAGAGAGTTAAGCACACAACATAGGCTGACACTCAAGTACAGCACTGAGGGAGTGCTGCACTGTCAGAAGTGTCATCGTTCACATGAGACTTTAAACTGAGGCCTGTCTGCCCTCTCAGGTGAACATAAAAGATCCCATGACACTATTTCAAAGAAGAGTAGGGGAGTTCTCCCCAGTGTCCTGGCCAACATTTATCCCTCAACTAACACCACTAAAAACAGATTTTATCACGTTGCTGTTTGTGGGAGCTTGCTATGTGCAAATTGGCTGCTGCGTTTCCTACGTTACAACAGTGACTACACTCAAAAGTACTTCATTGGCTATAAAGTGCTTTGGGATGTCCCAAGGTCGTGAAAGGCATTATATAAATGCAAGTCTTTCTTTTCTTCCCCCACAAAAAGATGACCCATGATGACTCTTGGAAACTACTGCCCCATTTCCAACCTCCCTTTCCTCTCCAAATCCTTGAATGTGTTGTCACACACCTTTCCAACAACTCCATGTTTTAATCCCTCCAATCAGGTCTCCACACTTGCCACAGCACTAAAATAGTTCGAACCAAAGTCACAAATGATATCCTTTGTAATTGTGGTGCATTTTTCCACCTCCACCTTTCTGCAGCCTTTGACATAGTCAACCACACAATTCTCCTCCAATGCCTCTCCTCAATTGTCCAGCTCAACAGGGCTGCCCCCACTTGATTCAGCTCTTAACTATCCAAACGTAGTCAGCACATCCTTAGCAATGGGTTCTCTCCTGGCCCCACACCATTACCTCCGAAGTCCCCCAAGTTTCTATCCGTGGCCCGCTCCTCTTCCTCATCTACATTTGACCCCTTGGTGACATCATGCAAAGATATGAGATCAGCTCCCACATGTATGCTGACAACACCCAGCTCTAGCGACCTCTCTCGACCCCACCACTGCCTCTGTGCCGTGAGGTTATTTGTCTGACATCCAGTCTTGGATCTTCCACTGAGAAGATCAAAGCCATCATCTTCAGCTTCAGCCACAAACTCTGTACCCTTGCCATTAATTCCAACCCCTCCCCGGCCACTGTCTCAGGTTGAACCAGGCTGTTTGCAAAATCAGTGTTCTATTCGACTTCGAGCTGAGCTTCCACCCCCATAACCTCTCCATCATAAAGACTGCTTTTTCCACCATCCCTGCCTATGCCCATCTGCTGCTGAAACTATCACCTCTGCCTTTGTCACCTCCAGAGTCGACTATTCCAATAGTCTCCTGGCTGGCCTCTCATCCTCCATGCTCTGTTAACTTCAACTCTTCCAAAACTTTGCTGCTTGTATCCGATCCCGCACCACATCCTGCTCATGTTTTATTCATGTCCTTGCTGAGCTAAATTTCCAATTTAGAATTTTCCTCGTTATCTTTAAATCCCTTTGTGGCTTTGCCCCTCTCTATCTATAACTTCCTCCAGCCCCACAACCTCCCCCCCATGACGGACGGGACAGTGGTGGGGGGGCTGAATAGGTTAAAATTTCAAATATCTGAACCTGGTTTTAAGGGAGGCAAGTTGGGGGGACAGGCGACTAACTTACTCTCGAGAGGCAGGTCAGTTGTTTAAATATATCAGAGGCTACGTGCCTCAAATTTACCAGAACATAAGAACATAAGAAATAGTAGCAGGAGTAGGCCATACGGCCCCTCGAGCCTGCTCCGCCATTCAATCAGATCATGGCTGATCTTCTACCTCAACTCCACTTTCCCGCCCAATCTCCATATCTCTTGATTTCTGTAGAGTCCAAAAATCTATCCAACTCAGCCTTCAATATATTCAATGACTCGGCATCCACAGCCCTCTGGGGTAGAGAATTCCAAAGATTCACAACCCTCTGTGTGAAGAAATTCCTCCTCATCTCAGCTTGAATGGCCAACCCCTTTTCCTGAGACTATGCTCCCTAGTTCTAGACTCTCTAGCCAGGGGAAACAATCTCTCAGCATCTACCCTGTCAAGCCCCTCAGAATCTTATATGTTTCAATGAGATGACCTCTCATTCTTCTAAACTCCAGACAGTATAGGCCCATTCTACTCAACCTCTCCTCATAGGACAACCCTCTCATCCCAGGAATTAATTTGGTGAATCTTCATTGTACCGCCTCCAAGGCAAGTATATCCTTCCTTAGATAAGGAGAACAAAACTGTACGCAATACTCCAGGTGCGGTCTCACCAAAGCCCTGTACAATTGTAGTAAGACTTCCTTACTCTTGTACTCCAACCCCCTTGCAATAAAGGCAAACATGTCATTTGCTTTCCTAATTGCTTGCTGTACCTCCAAGCTAACTTTTTGTGTTTCTTGTATGAGGACACCCAAGTCTCTCTGAGCACCAACATTTAATAGTTTCTCACTATTTAAAAAATATTCTGTTTTTCTGTTCTTCCTACCAAACCTCACATTTCCCACATTATACTCCATCTGCCACCTTCTTGCCCACTCACTTAACCTGTCTATATCCCTTTGCAGACTCTTTGTGTCTTCTTCACAGCTGACTTTCCCACCTAGCTTTGTATTGTCAGCAAACCTGGAGACATTACACCTGGTCCCCTCATCTAAGTCATTGATATATATTGTAAACAGCTGAGATCCAAGCACTGATCCTTGCGGCACTCCACTAGTTACAACCTGTCAGCCCAAAAATGACTCGTTTATTCCTATTCTCTGTTTTCTGTCCTTTAACCAATCCTATATCCATGCTAATATATTACCCCCAACCCCATGAGCCCTTACCTTGTGTAACAACCTTTTGAAAATCCAAATATTCAACATCCACTGGTTCCCCTTTATCCACCCTGCTGGTTACATCCTCAAAAAACTCTAATAAATTTGTCAAACACAATTTCTCTTTCATAAAACCATGTTGACTCTGCCTGATCATAAAATGATTTTCTAAGTGCCCTGTTACCACTTCCTTAATAATGGACTCCAGCATTTTCCTGACGACCGATGTCAGACGAACTGGCCTGTAGTTCCCTGTTTTCTCTCCCTCCCTTGAATAACGGTGTTACATTTGCTATCTTCCAGTCCACTGGGACAGTTCCAGGATCTTAAGAATTTTGGAAAATCATAACCAATGCATCCACTATCTCTGTAGCCAGCTTTTTTAGAACCCTCAGATGTGGACCATCAGGTCCAGGGGATTCGTTGGCTCTTAGTCTCATTAGTTTGTCCAGTACTTTTTATCTAGTGATATTAATTGTTTTAAGTTCCTCACTCTCATTTACCCCTTGGTTCCCCACTATTTTTGGTATGCTTTTTGTGTCTTCGACTGTGAAGACAGATACAAAATATTTGTTTAACGCATCTGCCATTTCCTGATTCCCCATCATAATTTCTCGTGTCTCAGCCTCTAAGGGACTAACATTTTCTTTTGCTACTCTCTTCCTTTTTACTCACTTACAAAAGCTTTTACAATCTGTTTTTATATTTCTCACTAGTTTACTTTCATATACTATTTTCTCCATTCTTATCAATTTTTTGGTCGTCCTTTGTTGGTTTCTAAAACTCTCCCAATCCCCAGACTTATTACTCTTTTTGGCAACATTTTTTTATTCGTTCATGGGATGTGGGCATCATTGGCAAGGCCAGCATTTATTGCCCATCCCTAATTGCCCTCGAGAAGGTGGTGGTGAGCCGCCTTCTTGAACTGCTGCAGTCTGAGTGGTGAAGGTTCTCCCACAGTGCAGTTAGGTAGGGAGTTCCAGGAATTTGACCCAGCGACGATGGAGGGACATAAGAAATAGGAGCAGGAGTAGGCCATAGGGCCCCTTGAGCCTGCTCCGCCATTCAATCAGATCATGGCGATATATTTCCAAGTCGAGATGGTGTGTGACTTGGAGGGGAATGTGCAGGTGGTGTTGTTACCATGTGCCTGGTGCTCTTGGTGGTAGAGGTCACGGGTTTGGGAGGTGCTGACAAAGAAGCCTTGGCGAGTTGCTGCAGTGCATCCTGTGGATGGTACACACTGCAGCCACTGTGCGCCGGTGGTGAAGGGAGTGAATGTTTAAGGTAGTGGATGGGGTGCCAATCAAGTGAGCTGCTTTGCCTGGATGGTGTCGAGCTTCTTGAGTGTTGTTGGAGCTGCACTCATCCAGGCAAGTGGAGAGTATTCCATCACACTCCTGACTTGTGCCTTGTAGATGGTGGAAGGGCTTTGGGGAGTCAGGAGGTGAGTCACTCGCCGCAGAATACCCAGCCTCTGACCTGCTCTTGTAGTCACAGTATTTATGTGGCCGGTCCAGTTAAGTTTCTGGTCAATGGTGACCCCCCAGGATGTTGATGATGGGGGATTCGGTGATGGTAATGCCGTTGAATGTCAAGGGGAGGTGGTTAGACTCTCTCTTGTTGGAGATGGTCATTGCAAGGCACTTGTCTGGCGCGAATGTTACTTGCCACTTATCAGCCCAAGCCTGAATATTGTCCAGGTCTTGTTGCATGCGGGCACGGACTGCTTCATTATTTGAGGGGTTGCAAATGGAACTGATCAGCAAACATCCCCATTTCTGACCTTATGATGGAGAGAAGGTCATTGATGAAGCAGCTGAGGATGGTTGGGCCTAGGACACTGCCCTGAGGAACTCCTGCAGCAATGTCCTGGGGCTGAGATGATTGGCCTCCAACAACCACTACCATCTTCCTTTGTGCTAGGTATGACTCCAGCCACTGGAGAGTTTTCCCCGATTCCCATTGACTTCAATTTTACTAGGGCTCCATGGTGCCACACTCAGTCAAATGCTGCCTTGATGTCAAGGGCAATCACTCTCACCTCACCGCTGGAATTCAGCTCTTTTGTGCATGATTGGACCAAGGCTGTAATGAGGACTGGAGCTGAGTGGTCCTGGCCGAACCCAAACTGAGCATCAGTGAGCAGGTTATTGGTAAGTGCCGCTTGATAGCACTGTCGACGACACCTTCCATCACTTTGCTGATGATTGAGAGCAGACTGATGGGGCAGTAATTGGCCAGATTGGATTTGTCCTGCATTTTGTGGACAGGACCTACCTGGACAATTTTCAACATTGTCGTGTAGATGCCAGTGTTGTAGCTGTACTGGAACAGTTTGGCCAGAGGCGTGGCTAATTCTGGAGCACAAGTCTTCAGCACTACAGCCGGGATGTTGTCTGGGCCTGTAGCCTTTGCTGTATAGGCCTCTTCTTTCAATCTAATACTCTCCTTAACTTGTTTAGTTAGCCACAGGTGGATCACTTTTCCCGTGGAGTTTTTAGTTCTCAATGGAATGTATACTTGTTGAGAATATTGAAATATTTCTTTAAATGTTTGCCATTGCTTTTCAACTGTCAAATCCTTTAATTTAATTTCCCAATCTACCTTTGACAACTCGCCCCTCATCTCTATGTAATTGGCTTTATTTAAGTTTAAGACTCTAATTTCTGACTTAAGTACGTTACTTTCAAACTCAATGTGAAATTCTATCATATTATGATCACTCTTACCCAGAGGTTCTTTTACTGTGAGATTACTAGTTTACCCTATCTCATTACATAATACAAAATCTAAAATAGCCTGTTCCTTGATTGGTTCCATGGTGAGTTTTACATTTAACTGCAGGTCAGATTTCCCAGGGCTCAGGACACCTGGCAGCTGAAGTGAGGCACGAAAGGCCGGATCCAGCAGGTAAGTAAGTGCCCTTTCAGCACAGCCTGTGGGCCAGGATGAGAGGAATTGCTTCCCCCCGGTCCCCCAAGCAAACCTGCCGCGATTGACTTCCCTCCTGGAGATCTTCCCTCCCCCGACCTGATCTCCCCACAACCAGTGATCTCTTCAATACCCACTCCCCCCCCCGAGATCTCCCCCAGACCCATGATCCTTTCAACACCCCAACCCACGATCTCTTCCACCCCGTGATCTGCCCCCAAACCCACGATCTCTTGAAACCCCCCCCCGCAATCTCCACCCCAACCCATGATCTCTTTAATTCCCCCCACGCCGATCTTGCAGGCCAAAAACAACATTGGGGAGACCAAACGCAGACTGGGTGATCGCTTTGCTGAACACCTCCGCTCTGTCTGCAAGCGTGACCCTGACCTGCCGGTCACTTGCCATTTAATTCCCCTTCCCACTCCCACTCTGACCTCTCTCCTCGGCCTCTTACACTGTTCCAATGAAGCTCAACATAAGCTCGAGGAACAGCACCTCATCTTTCATTTAGGCACTTTACAACCTTCCGGACTCAATTTACTGATTTCAATAACTTCAGATCATAACCACTGCGCCCATTTTTTCGGTCAGCTAGTGTTGGTAATGGTTCTGCTGCTGCCATTTACAGCTACTCCTGATCAATCTTTTGTTTCTTAACCTGTCCCATTACCCCCTTCCTTGCCTTGCACCATCATCTCTTTTGTCATTTAATCACTCGTGCCCCCTACCCTATCACAGACCTTCCCTTTTGTTCTTTCCTTCCCTCCCTCCCCTCTCCCCGTCTCCGTACTTGCTGAAAAACTTTAACTCTTTTCACATCTTCCAGTTCTGATGAAAGGTCTTCGACCTGAAACATTAACTCTGTTTCTTTCTCCAAAGATGCTGCCTGACTTGCTCCAGCATTTTCTGTTTTTATTTCAGATTTTCAGCATCCGCAGTATTTTGCTTTTAATAGAGATATCTGTTAATTGCAAGAATGCAGAGTGTGTTGGCTCTCACTTACTTCAGAAAACAGCTGCAAAGCCTGGAACTGGGAATTTTGAAAACAACAGTGGTAACTGAATAATCTTGTGAGAGAACCAGATCGTACGCATAAACCAACAGCCATCACATATTGCAACAGATGCAATTACTTTGCAATTAAACCAGTAGGCTATATAACTCTTAAAATGGTAGCGAGCCACTCTTTACTAAAATTTGCAGCCTCTTCAGTGGGAAAACACCCTAGATGTTCACCTAGTGGCCCTTCAATGCCATTCAAATTAGGGGACATACATCTGACCCTGCAAACTTTGACAGGATCAGCGGCGGAGGTATTGGGTAGTCACATTCCGACATTTACAATTAAAATATGTGCCCTATGCTGTCCCAGCTAAGATCAACCTACTCAGCACAGCCCTAGGATTGAACCTTCGACCATCCTGAGCTTCACAGCTCAGTACCACACCACACGGTGCTTTTACTCACAGCCATTGGGGTGACCCCCATTTTAATATATTCTTATTTTGCAATTATTTGCCACACACGGTCAGCTATGATTATCATTTGCAAGCATGTGGTGAGAATTCAATAGAGTGAATTTAAATCAATTTAAAATTTAAAGGCATCAATATTTAAATATCACTGAATAATTTAAACTTTAAATTTAAATTGAGGGGGCTTGAGGACAGATGCTGGGAGGTTGTTTCCCCTGGCTGGTGAGTCTAGAACTAGGGGGCATAGTGGCAGGATAAGGGGTCGGCCATTTAAGACTCAGATAAGGAAAAATTTTTTCACTCAGAGGGTTGTGAATCTTTGGAATTCTCTCCCCCAGAGGGCTGTGGATGCTCAGTCGTTGAGTATATTCAAGACTGAGATTGATAGATTTTTGGACTCTAGCAGAATCAAGGGATATGGGGATCGGGCAGGAAAGTAGAGTTGAGGCCAAAGATCAGCCATGATCTTATTGAATGGTGGAGCATGCTTGAGGGGCCATATGGCCTACTCCAGCGCCTCTTTCTTATGTTCTTACCTATCCTGATCTTTAAAATTACAGTATCACTGTATTCAGCAGGTTTGATGAAGATGTAGTTCCTGAAGGAGCCAGGAAGAGTTTGCTTGGGAAAAGATGTGTCAAGTTTGGACTGCAGCAGGTCTTATTCTAACAGATCTCCTGTGGTGTTTATCACAGTAAGTCAGAGGATACCTTGTTTTATAATGACAGGAGCATTATACCATATATTCCCTTTTTGGGTCTAGGTTTTTCTTCTGATTTGTTTGCCTGTCCCAGGAGATTACATGGCTGCTGGGGGATAGGAAGTGTCTAGTCGTGATGCTCTGGGCATCATGAATGTGGGGCAGGCTTTATGGGCCAGCTGGTCTTTTCCTGCCTGTCATTTTCGTGAATTCGTATACACATTCTGTTGCTCAGAGGAGCTCTGCGTTATTTGGCCGGTCCCTTTAAGGCCACAAGGGCTAAACTGGCTAAGCACAATTGAAAGTTAATTGCTCTTAGGTACATCCTGAGGTCTATTAGAGGGTATATTCTGTTACTGAGGTCAGGTTGGGTCTTATTGTCTTGTTCTCCATCCCCTCAAGGCTGCAAAATCCTGCTCTCCCAATTCTTCTGGATCCCAGCAACCTCCCCCTTCCCACCCACTGTATTGCTAGATTCTAGTCCCCCAATGTTCTGAAACCCCCTTCCCAGTTCTGCTGGACTCCAGGTCCCACATTCCCAGAATTCCCTAACCCCACCATTCCCACAGACCAGGACTTCCCTGTTAGTGCTCACAAACTCCTAGACTGCTTTCCCAGTGCCCCCTGAGCCCATGAGCACCCCAATGTCCGCAGATCCCGAAACCTTCTCCCAGTGATCATAAGTCCCAGAACCTGTCCCAGTGTTCTCCGAACCCTGCCTCCCACCCTCCCTCCCTCCCTCCCTCCAAAGTGATTGCTATAAGATCTTTAAAGGTATGATAAAAGTAATAAAAATCTCATATAACACATTGGCCCCAATATTTACAGGGAGGCAGGGAGGGTGCAGGCAAGGCCGGGGACGCAGAGGTCCTGCCGAATTTAATGGCAGGACCTCATTATTATTTTTTTCTTCCGTTTCTCACCCGGCAGCTGGCCAAATTGACAGGCCGTCGTGGGGTGGGGAGGCTAATATCAAAGCCATTATGACTTTATTGCAGCCTCCTCTGACAAGTCTCACCAACAACTGTGGAATGCTTTATTCTAGCATGTTACATTATACTATCATTGGAAAATGAAGTTGCCTGCATTTAAGAGATTCTGCAAAGTACAGAAACATAACAAGTACTGACATATTCCCTGATGATGGATTACTATCTCTGTTCAACTCTCCCCCTCACCTTTCCCCAGCTATATGTTGCCCTAAATGTTAGACTACATTATCCAGGAATTTCACATATTGAGGGCAAATGGGGCCTTATTCATTATTCTATTTTCAATCACTCTGGATGAAGAACAAAAGGGTCTTTAAAACTGACATCTGTAGTAAATGATGTCATTAATGGCACTATAGTCCCTGAGACAAAGGGCCTGATCTTATTACATGACATCTTTTATGTTGGAAGGTTCTGGTGGTAGATAGGACAACTTCTACTGGGCCATGAACAAAAAGGGCAGGTGTGAGATCTTGCAGTAAGGGACATCCATTATTTGTAGTTAATTGATTCCCCGAGGGCTGACAGACCCATTACTGAAAAGTAACATCTTTACCTCAATTCTCTATAATTAAATTGATACAGGATCTAAATCTGATAATCAGACTGCTAAAATTGGAATATTAATAAGCTGATTGTACTGCTGATTAAAATTCACTGATTGAAAATTTTGATGTAACTTTCCAAAGATTGCGTCATGCGTTTTGAATGTGTCCTGGTTCTCATCAGTATTATAAAACAACCATTAATCTGCAAAAGACACAACCAAAATGACTTGCATTTATAAAGCACCTATAACATAATAAAATATCCCAAGGCACTTCATAGAGTGAAAACGGACATGAAGCAGTAGCAGGAGACAAGTTAGTGGAGGTGACTGAAGGCGTCGTCAAAGAGACAGGTTTTCAGGAGGCAATCGACAAAGTCAATAGGATGCTGAACTATATAGCCGGAAGAGTGTAATAAAGGTCAGAGGATGTCATGATCAAACTGCACAGTGTTCTGGTCAGACCATACCTGAGTACTGTGTCCAGTTCTGGTCACTAACACACAAGGGAGACATTCGAGTGCTGGAGGCAGTGTAGAGACAAGTCACGAGACTGATCTATAGGCATGATTTTGACCTGGAGCCGGGAAAAGAGTGGGTGGGTAGGTTTTCATGTGGGAAATCCGGAAGTGAAGTGAGTGCGTCGGAATCTGCCATAGCAACTCAATTAAAGGCAATTATTTTTGCTTCCGGGTTTCCCGTGCGACAGTCAGCCAGATTGACAGGCTGGCTAGCTGTCGGACGGCAAGGCTGGGGATTGGAGAGAAGAGAGGGAGAGATCGTGGGCCATGGAGGATATTGGTGGGGGATGGGGGGTCTGATGCTGGAGGTGGCGATTGGTGGTAGAGGGTCTGATGCCGGGAGGATATCGGTTGGGGGCATGGAGATGATCGCAGGCCGGGAGGTAATCGGGTCGGCAGAAGAGTCGGAGCTCAGCATAAGATTCGGACGTCGGGAAGAGTCTGAGGTCGGGAGTCAGCAGACCCCTTATCTTGAGACTATGACCTCTAGTTCTAGACTTTCCAGCCAGGGAAACAGTCTCTCAGCATCTACCCTATCAAGCCCTCTAAGAATTTTATACATTTCAATGACATCACCTTTCATTCTTCTAAACTCCAGGCCCATTTTACTCAATCTCTCCTCATAGGACAACCCTCTCATCCTGGGAATCAATCTAGTGAACCTTCGTTGCACCCCTTTAAGGCAAGTATATTTTTCCTTAGATAAGGAGACCAAAACTGTACACAGTACTCCAGATGTGATCTCATCAGAGCCCTATATAATTGGAACAAGGCGTCCTTATTCTTATATTCCAATCTCCTTTGCAATAAAGGCTAACTTACCATTTGCCTTCCTAATTGCTTGCTGTACCTGCATCTTAACTTTCTGTGATTCGTGTACAAGGACACCCAAATCCCTCCGAATGCCAACATTTCTTAGTCTCTCATCTTTTAAAAATATTCTGCTTTTCTATTCTTCCCACCATAGTGGATAATTTCACATTTCCCCACATTACACTCCATCTGCCACCTTCTCGCCCACTCACTTAACCTGTCTATATCCCTTTGCAGCCTCTTTGTGTCCTCCTCACAGCTTACTTTCCCATGTAGCTTTGTATTGTCAGCAAACTTGGATACATTACACTTGGTTCCCTCATCTAAGTTATGGACATATATTGTGAATAGCTGAGGCCCAAGCACTGATCCTTGCGGCACCCCACTAGTTACAACCTGTCAACCTGAAAATGACCCGTTTATTCCTACTCTCCGTTTTTTGTCCGTTAACCAATCCACTATCCACACGAATATAATACCTCCAATCCCATGAGCCCTAATCTTGTATAACAACCTCTTGTGTGGCACCTTATTTGATGCCTTTTGAAAATCCAAATACACTACATCCATTGGTTCCCCCTTATCTACCCTGCTAGTTACACCCTCAAAAAATTCAAATAGATTTATCAAACACGATTTCCCTTTCATAAAACCGTGTCGACTCTGCCTAATCATATTATGATTTTCTAAGTGCTCTGTTACTATGTCCTTAATAATAGATTCTATCATTTTCTCTACTACTGATGTCAGACTAACTGGTCTATAGTTCCCTGTTTTCTTTCTCCCTCTTTTCTTGAATACCGGGGTTACATTTGCTACCTTCCAATCTATGGGAACCGTTCCAGAATTCCATAGATTATAGAAGATCAAAACCAATGCATCCACTATCTCTGCAGCCACCTATTTTAAAACCCTAGGATGTAGGCCATCAGGTCCAGGGGATTTGTCGGCTTTTAGTCCCATTAATTTCTCCAGTACCTTTTCTTTACTAACCATAATTACTTTAAGTTCCTCACTCTCATTAGACCCTTGGTTCCCCACTATTTCTGGTATGTTTTTTGTGTCTTCTACTGTGAAGACAGATACAAAATATTTGTTTAATGTCTCTGCCATTTCCTTGTTCCCCATTATAATTTCTCCTGTCTCAGCCGTTAAGGGACTCATGTTTACTTTCGCTAATCACTTCCTTTTTACATAGTTGTAGAAGCTCTTACAATCTGTTTTTTTTAATTTCGTGCTAGTTTCTCATATTCAGTTTTCTCCCTCTTTATCAATTCCTTGGTCATTCTTTGCTGATTTCTAAAACCCTCCCCATCTTCAGGCTTACTACACTTTTTGGCAACAGTGGAAGCTTCTTATTTTAATCTAATATTATCCTTAACTTCTCTGGTTAGCCACGGTTGGATCATTATTCCTGTGGAGTTTTTATTCCTCAAGGGAATGTATATTCGTTGAGAATTATGAATTATTTTTTAAAATGTTCACTATTGCTTATCTACCATCATATCTTTTAATCTAATTTCCCAAACTACCTTAGTCAACTTGCCCCTCATTACTACATAATTGGCTTTGTTTAAATTTAAGACCCTAGTTTTGAACTTAACTGCATCACTCTCAAACTCAATATGAAATTCTATCATATTATAATCACTCTGCCCCAGAGGATCCTTAACTATAAGATTACTAATTAACCCTGTCTCATTACACAATACTAGATCTAAAATAGCCTGTTCCCTAATTGGTTCCTCAACATATTGTTCCAGAAAACTGCCTCGAATGCATTCCACACACTTGTCTTCCAAACTACTTTTTTGTCAATTTGGTTTGCCCAGTCGAGATGAAGATTAAAATCCCTCACGATTTTTTCATTACCCTTGTTAGATTCTCCTCTAATTTCCTGATTTATACTCTGTCCAACACTATAACTTCTGTTAGGGGGCCTAAAAACTACTCCCATCAGTGTTTTCTGCCCCTTGTTATTTCTTAGCTCCACCCGTACATCATTGGGGGATTGGCCGATCGCGGAGGTCCAATCGCGGCAGGTATGCTTGTTGGGGCCTGGAGGAAACATTCCTGCTCCTCCTGGCCCACATGCAATGCAACAAAGGCACTTACCTCATGGATGTGGCCTTTCTTGCCTCCTTTTCACTGTCGAGATTCAGAGCCATGGGAAACCCATGCAGAAGTTAAATTTGCTTCTGTTTAAGAATCAATTAAAAAATACCTACCTGAAGTACTTCAATGATTTTAATTGATGCGCTAAGTGCCCGCCCGCCGGCAGTAAGTGGGGACATGACTTCCGGGTTGTGGCTGCGCACGCACAAACGCACCTGGATTAAAGCTGGAAGTGGATGCGTTGGAGCTGGGTTGCGGTCGCGCTACAAAAGTCAACGATTTTCACTACCCAACCACCCCCAACCCACCCATCCTTGGAGGTTAAATTTACCCCCATAGTGTCAGAGGCCTAAATTATGAGGATAGAGTGAACAAACCTGGGCTTTTTGGTCTAAGAGATGATCTTATAGAAAAATACAACATGCTTCACAGTATGGAAAGAGTAAATGTGGAAAGTTACTTGAAAGTAAATTGTGTGACTTCCAGGTAGAGTAGTAGATGTAATCATTTAAGAACCAAATGGATATTGCAACAGGCTGATTATAGGGTATCTCTGGATGAATGAATTAAGATAGGTTCTATGGCCTACCTCACGTAATTGTCCTGTGAGCTTGTGCCCAAAGACCGTCTTTTGCCTGGATGAGAACAAAATTCATTTCCTCCCCATAAAAACATAACTTGGCAACTCAATGTGACAAAATTTTGGTAGGAAGAACGAGGAGAGGCAATATAAACTAGAGGGCACGACTCTAAAAGGGGTACAGGAACAGAGAGATCTGGGGGTAAATGTGCACAAATCGTTGGAGGTGGCAGGGCAGGTTGAGAAAGTGGTTAAAAAAGCATATGGGATCCTAGGCTTTATAAATAGAGGCATAGAGTACAAAAGTAGCGAAGTCATGATGAACCTTTATAAAACACTGGTTCGGCCACAACTGGAGTATTGTGTCCAGTTCTGGGCACCGCACTTCAGGAAAGATGTGAAGGCCTTAGAAAGGGTGCAGGAGAGATTTACTAGAATGATTCCAGGGATGAGGGACTTTAGTTACGTGGATAGACTGGAGAAACTGGGGTTGTTCTCCTTGGAACAGAGAACATTGGGAGGAGATTTGATAGAGGTATTCAAAATCATGAAGGGTCTAGACAGAATGGATAGAGAGAAACTGTTTCCATTAGCGGAAGGGTCAAGAACCAGAGGACATAGATTTAAGGTGATTGGCAAAAGAACCAAAGGTGACATAAGGAAAAACTTTTATACACAGCAAGTGGTTAGGATCTGGCATGTACTGCCTGAGGGAGTGGTGGATGCAGATTCAATCATGGCCTTCAAAAAGGAACTGGATAAGTACTTGAAAAGAAAAAAATTGCAGGGAAAAGGGCAGGGGAGTGGGACTAGCTGGATTGCTCTTGCATAGAGCCGGCGTGGACTCGATGGGCTGAATGGCCTCCTTCCGTGCTATAACCTTTCTATGATTCTATGAAATTGTAACTTTTCAATGTTTCAAGGAATTTAACAGATAGCACATTTAGAAAACTTAAGATGCTGAAACTATTTTCAGGCTAAGTGTCAATTTAATTGATATTTTTAAAATTACAAAAGGTTTTGACCAGATAACTAGGCAAAGATTATTTCTTCTGGTTGACAGTCAATAACAAAAGATCATCAATTTTAAAATAATCACTAAGAGAACGAAGAGAGAGATTAAGAATTTTTTTTATGCAGATATGTGGTTGAGTATGGAATGCTTTGCCACAGGGAATAGATGAGGCAGAAAAAGATCAATATTTCAACTAGAGGAAGAGACAAGTAGAGAGCAGAACAATGACATTAGTTTTGGATTGTTACAGCAAAGGGACAGCACAGACACAATGGGGTGAATGGCCTCCTTCTATTTTCTAAACAACCGTGGTTCTATGGTACTGTTAGTAATATTAGAGGATGAAAGCTTAATTCGTTTCTGCAATATTCCTTTTTCATTATTTAAATATAGACGTTAGTCCATTTATTTTAAATGGGTCAGCACTGTTCAAGTAGTGGACTGGACAGGCTAAGGAGATGAAGATTAGGGAAGTCAACACATGGCTGTACGGCTGGTGCAGGAGATAAGAGCTCACATTCTTAGGGCATTGGAGCAATTTCTGCAACAAAGAAAGGCTACACCGAAGGGACAGCCTCACTTGGAAATATATCACCGTTCCTTCATTGTCGCTGGGTCAAAATCCTGGAACTCCCTACCTAACAGCACTGTGGGAGAACCGTCACCACACGGACTGCAACGGTTTAAGAAGGCGGCTCACCACCACCTATTCAAGGGCAATTAGGGATGGACAATAAATGCTGGCCATGCCAGCGACGCCCACATCCCGTGAATGAGTAAAAAAAATCCTTGTCAACCGGGTATATAGCACAGGGAGTTAGGGAAAGTCTAACAGACTAGAGAGGGAGAACAGGATTAATACAGCTGTTGTGATAGAAGCAGGAGGCTTAGCTGAAATAAATAGTGAGAGAGTACTGTTAGAAGAGGAAGGGAAAGAAACAGGTGGCAAGAAATAAAAACATTCGCCATTAATTTCCAGGGGGGCTGTCCAGATTGTCCGCCATAACCTCAATGGAAAATCCGCGGAAACCCTGGAGAAACGGTGTTCTTCAGGACCACCCCGTCACAGTGTGCCATACTTTCAGTGGTGCTGAATGAAACATGTCATGCCAGAGTGATCAATATAATACTTGGTTGGTCGCAGCCACTAAGATGCCACCAGCATAGCGGCAGCCCCTCGCACACCTACATGGCAACTAACGTGTGGAATAGTTTATATTGGGTCTGGGTAAGCCAAGAGCCATTTGCAGAGCTGTGTCATCTGCTACAAGGATACTGTAAGCTAGGGCTGGCACATCCAGTGACAGTAATAGTCCGCTATGGCTGCAATGCTGACCTATATGAAATGGTGCAGGTAGTGGCACAAATGGCCAAATCACCTAGCAACCACCAATCAAGTATTATATTGATGCAGCATCACCACCACTCCAGTCTCCATCAAACAGGGATCAAGTGCTGGGTTGCTGTGTCCTTTGCCTGTAAACTTGCGCCTGCAGCTTCCCTTCATTTTTGCCTGTCACTTCTTCGCCCATCTCCTTGCAGTCATGACAACAGCTGCTAATGGGCTCGGTTTTTCTGGGCTTCTTCAAAGGCTTTCAGAAATTTTGACCCTCTATTCTGACACTCCACTTTAATTATACCCATCCTTTTGAAATTTCACTTACATTAAATTTTCTGCTCCCACCACTAGTACTTGTCCAGATCTGTATCTAGGCTTATGCTAATGAGCTAACCTTAGAAAGCTGGCTGCAAATATCATACTTCCATTCATATCAGTGCAAAACCCATTTCTAGATGTAAACTGCACAAATATCAGAAGACTAGTCTGACAAGTGCTGGCCTACCCTTTAGTTTAAACCAAGTTTAAGCAATAGATGGGGATAAATCAATTTATGGACCACAAACCATTTAATGGGGGGTTGGGGATTTCTAAACCACTGGCATTAATAACAATGCTTATGAAAGGAGAAAATTGTATGTCATGAAAATATGCATATAAATGAGGGTTAAGCCTAGCGTAATGGTAATGGGAAAGCATATGAGTGTGGATTATACATAGTGTACAATGATAATGGTTATGAATGAAATAGTGGCTCCAACTTTCTGTGGACCTTCCAATGCACTCCTACCATAAGTTGGGTGGAAATGTAGTGGAAGCTCATTTAGCCAGGACACAAGTATGCCAGGTCACGACCTGTATGGCCAGTATCCTTCGCTTGCCCCAAGCAAGATCATCTATGTCAGAGAGGACATGACTGGGGAGAAGAGATTCCCAGGTTGGTAATTACCTCAGCCCTGGCCAGGAAATCCACTGGCAGGATGGTGCAGCAGATGAGAAGGGGTGTAATGCTCGCTGGCTGACAGACATGTGACCCACTTGAGGGTCCAGGCTTGGATGTGGCCTGGACCTCTGAAGATCTTGCAAAGAATGCAGCGCCCCAGTTGCTCCATGACAGCACATGCTCAGGAAAAGTAGTCTTGGTGTCTTGTAGGACACAATGTTTTATCCCATGTAATGTACATTTTATTATCACACCCCTGATTTACAGCAATACAACAATGTGCGTATGTGGGTCGAAAATGTAAATTATTGTCCCTGATTATTATTCATTTAATTGTGTAGTTAAAATTCTCTCTGTTTTCTGTAAAGAAATTTTGTTTTAGTCATTAGGCTTCTTTGTCTTATTTTTACACTGATATTCAATGTGCGGAGCTAGGTTTCAGCAGGTGCAATGAGCTTCTCTCCACTGTGGGATGTTTCCAGCTGAGCTTCTCCTCCACCAAGTGCCAGTGAGAGCCCACAGCAGGAAAGAATCTCAGTGGGAGTCGGTAAGGGGAGCAGATCTACTTATTGAGGCCAGCTTCACCCAAGGTTCAACATTTCAGATGGTGGAAAGGTCGGAGGGAATTTCCTTAAACAACTAAAACAAGGTTTATTCATAACAACTATATAAGAATTCCCTTCCCTAAAAACTTCAGCCCAAGTACAGACAAGAATTGCAGACATCCACATACCTGAGGGAAAGGAGAACGGTTTCTTTTAGAAGGCCCAGTTAACAGGAACATGTTTAAAGCCAATTTTCCAGCTAACCATTTATGGGAGGGGTGTTTATAACACTTTGCCCCACCCTTGCCAATCTGAGCCAATAACTTCATCTGGAGGCCATGTATTTGCTACTGCTCCCTTCCTGAGGGAGGGGGAACGGTTATCCATAATAGGACAGCATTCAGCATCACCACCGTCCCGTCCCCCCCCCAGTCACAATTTGATTTTCACATGGAAGTACAAATAAACCTAATTCATGTTTGCTCCTGTAGAATTAATATTAAGCAAACGCAATAGAGATGGGACAAGATGTGTTGCATTAAAAAATGAAGTACATGCCATTACCAACAAGGCTACTCATGTACTGAAATACATCTCAAAGGTATTTTAGAAGCTGAAACAAGTTATTCAAACATTGAGTAAATCATTGATAAAACCAGATTTGGAATTTGAATATCTTCCCTTCAAAAGAGCAACAAGGATTACTCCAGGATTTAATTCCAAGTTATGAAGATGGATTTACAGAACTGAACTTGTCTTCATTAGAGAAAACAAAATTGAAAGGAGACATGATCCAGCTTTTTAAAATGCAGAGAAGAATGGATAATATAGAAACTTGGATCTTACTCCATCCATATGAGCAGACTGCAGCAATTCCATTTTGACTGCACAGATTACATGCTGTGGCTTTATATTTGTGCAGCTTAATGTCACTACTGTTGAGGGAGGGAGCCAATGGCTATTGCAAATATTTAAAAGGTCAAAGCATAAGACAATTCTACCATCCCTGAAGTCAAGCACTGGTAATCCTATCGTCTGGAGTCACAGTGACATGATCATGGAACTATCAGTCTGAACTCATCAGAATTAGGTCAGGTCGATTTTATTGGCTTTTTGTGTGTGGCATGTATCCTGAAACCTGGTGATTTGCTGACCATGAGTTTGCAAAGTTAATCAATTTTCATGGTGCTGTCCAAATTCCCTGATCGAAGAACTGGAACCAGTGATTTCCACCAGTGTTGCTGTGTAGTGTTCATTGTTTTATAACCTATTACATCCCCCTAATTACAAATAAAGTCAACCTTAATCCAACTCTTTTTTGTTGTACGTAAGCAAGACAATCCATTAGGGAATGTAGTAGCATTACTAGGCCTCTATCCAAAATACTTTTCTACCACTTTCAATACCTATTACACACATGGGTAACTCTGAATACCAATCAGTACAATGCTGTGAGCTACAGCATTTAAGTAGGACTAAACTTTCTGATTTGAGGTAAGGTACAATCATTTTGTACTTTCAAAATGAATGTAGTGCAGTAGATAATCTGACGTTTGGTACAGTGCTCAATGTAAACAGTGCTTGAATCAAAAATGGTTCTTTATAATTCCTGCTTTAATGTTAATGAGGGAACTAGGAAGCATCAACTTAGTGAGAGGTATTTGAATTTTTTTTAAAAATTCGTTCACGGGATGTGGGCGTCGCTGGCAAGGCCGGCATTTATTGCCCATCCCTAATTGCCCTCGAGAAGGTGGTGGTGAGCCGCCTTCTTGAACCGCTGCAGTCCGTGTGGTGACGGTTCTCCCACAGTGCTGTTAGGAAGGGAGTTCCAGGATTTTGACCCAGCGACAATGAAGGAACGGCGATATATTTCCAAGTCGGGATGGTGTGTGACTTGGAGGGGAACGTGCAGGTGGTGTTGTTCCCATGCGCCTGCTGCCCTTGTCCTTCTAGGTGGTAGAGGTCGCGGGTTTGGGAGGTGCTGTCGAAGAAGCCTTGGCGAGTTGCTGCAGTGCATCCTGTGGATGGTGCACACTGCAGCCACAGTGCGCCGGTGGTGAAGGGAGTGAATGTTTCGGGTGGTGGATGGGGTGCCAATCAAGCGGGCTGCTTTATCTTGGATGGTGTCGAGCTTCTTGAGTGTTGTTGGAGCTGCACTCATCCAGGCAAGTGGAGAGTATTCCATCACACTCCTGACTTGTGCCTTGTAGATGGTGGAAAGGCTTTGGGGAGTCGGGAGGTGAGTCACTCGCCGCAGAATACCCAGCCTCTGACCTGCTCTCGTAGCCACAGTATTTATATGGCTGGTCCAGTTACGTTTCTGGTCAATGGTGACCCCCAGGATGTTGATGGTGGGGGATTCGGCGATGGTAATGCCGTTGAATGTCAAGGGGAGGTGGTTAGACTCTCTCTTGTTGGAGATGGTCATTGCCTGGCACTTATCTGGCGCGAATGTTACTTGCCACTTATGAGCCCAAGCCTGGATGTTGTCCAGGTCTTGCTGCATGCAGGCTCGGACTGCTTCATTATCTGAGGGGTTGCGAATGGAACTGAACACTGTGCAGTCATCAGCGAACATCCCCATTTCTGACCTTATGATGGAGGGAAGGTCATTGATGAAGCAGCTGAAGATGGTTGGGCCTAGGACACTGCCCTGAGGAACTCCTGCAGCAATGCCCTGGGGCTGAGATGATTGGCCTCCAACAACCACTACCATCTTCCTTTGTGCTAGGTATGACTCCAGCCACTGGAGAGTTTTCCCCCTGATTCCCATTGACTTCAATTTTACTAGGGCTCCTTGGTGCCACACTCGGTCAAATGCTGCCTTGATGTCAAGGGCAGTCACTCTCACCTCACCTCTGGAATTCAGCTCTTTTGTCCATGTTTGGACCAAGGCTGTAACGAGGTCTGGAGCCGAGTGGTCCTGGCGGAACCCAAACTGAGCATCGGTGAGCAGGTTATTGGTGAGTAAGTGCCGCTTGATAGCACTGTCGACGACACCTTCCATCACTTTGCTGATGATTGAGAGTAGACTGATGGGGCGGTAATTGGCCGGATTGGATTTGTCCTGCTTTTTGTGGACAGGACATACCTGGGCAATTTTCCACATTGTCGGGTGGATGCCAGTGTTGTAGCTGTACTGGAACAGCTTGGCTGGAGGCGCAGCTAGTTCTGGAGCACAAGTCTGCAGCACTACAGCTGGGATGTTGTCGGGGCCCATAGCCTTTGCTGTATCCAGTGCACTCAGCCGTTTCTTGATATCACGTGGAGTGAATCGAATTGGCCGAAGACTGGCTTCCGTGATGGTGGGTATATCGGGAGGAGGCTGAGATGGATTATCCACTCGGCACTTCTGGCTGAAGATGGTTGCAAACGCTTCAGCCTTGTCTTTTGCACTCATGTGCTGGACTCCGCCATCATTGAGAATGGGGATGTTTGCAGAGCCTCCTCCTCCCGTTAGTTGTTTAATTGTCCACCACCATTCACGACTGGATGTGGCAGGACTGCAGAGCTTTGATCTGATCCGTTGGTTGTGGAATCGCTTAGCTCTGTCTATAGCATGTTGCTTCTGCTGTTTAGCATGCATGTAGTCCTGAGTTGTAGCTTCACCAGGTTGGCACCTCATTTTTCGGTACGCCTGGTGCTGCTCCTGGCATGCTCTTCTCCACTCCTCATTGAACCAGGGTTGATCCCCTGGCTTGTTGGTAATGGTAGAGTGAGGAATATGCCGGGCCATGAGGTTACAGATTGTGCTGGAATACAATTCTGCTGCTGCTGATGGCCCACAGCGCCTCATGGATGCCCAGTTTTGAGCTGCTAGAACTGTTCTGAATCTATCCCATTTAGCACGGTGGTAGTGCCACACAACACGTTGGATGGTGTCCTCAGTGCGAAGACGGGATTTCATCTCCACGAGGACTGTGCGGTGGTCACTCCTACCAATACTGTCATGGACAGATGCATTTGCGACAGGTAGATTGGTGAGGACGAGGTCAAGTAAGTTTTTCCCTCATGTTGGTTCGCTCACCACCTGCCGCAGGCCCAGTCTGGCAGCTATGTCCTTCAGGACTCGGCCAGCTCGGTCAGTAGTGGTGCTACCGAGCCACTCTTGGTGATGGACATTGAAGTCCCCCACCCAGAGTACATTTTGTGCCCTTGCTACCCTCAGTGCTTCCTCCAAGTGGTGTTCAACATGGAGGAGGACTGATTCATCAGCTGAGGGAGGACGGTAGGTGGTAATCAGCAGGAGGTTTCCTTGCCCATGTTTGACCTGATGCCATGAGATTTCATGGGGCCCAGAGTCAATGTTGAGGACTCCCAGGGCCACTCCCTCCTGACTGTATATCACTGTACCGCCACCTCTTGTGGGTCTGTCCTGCCGGTGGGACAAGACATACCCAGGGATTGTGATGGAAGAGTCCGGGACGTTGGCTGAAAGATATGATTCTGTGAGTATGGCTATGTCAGGCTGTTGCTTGACTGGTCTGTGGGACAGCTCTCCCAATTTTGGCACAAGTCCCCTGATGTTAGTAAGGAGGACCTTGCAGGATCGACTGGGCTTGGTGTTTTGCCGTTGTCGTGTCCGGTGCCTAGTGGTCCGATGCCGGGTGGTCCGTCCGGTTTTATTCTTATTATGACTTTTCGTAGCGAGATTTTACAACTGAGTGGCTTGCTCGGCCATTTCAGAGGGCAATTAAGAATCAACCACATTGCTGTGGGTCTGGAGTCACATATTGGCCAGACCGGGTAAGGGCGGCAGGCTTCCTTCCCTAAAGGACATTAGTGAACCAGATGGGTTTTTACGACAATCCGGTAGTAGTATTTTAATTCCAGATTTTATTTTAATTAATTGAATTTAATTAATTAATTGAATTTAAATTCGCCAGCTGCCGTGGCGGGATTTGAACTCATGACTCTGGATTTTAGTCCAGGCCTCTGGATTACTAGCCCAGTAACATAACCACTATGCTAATATGGATGGATTTCATCAGAATAAGATAAAGTTTGTTAGCAGGAGCTTTGTGAAACGATTGATCTATCAAAGAGACTTGTCAATCTGAGTTACAGAGATAGGTTTCTAATGTTTGACTTGTGCTCCAGAACTAGCCATGCCTCTAGCTAAGCTGTTCCAGTACAGCTACAACACTGGCATCTACCCGACAATGTGGAAAATTGCCCAGGTAAGTCCTGTCCACAAAAAGCAGGACAAATCTAATCCGGCCAATTACCACCCCATCAGTCTACTCTCAATCATCAGCAAAGTGATGGAAGGTGTCATCGACAGTGCTATCAAGCGGCACTGACTCACCAATAACCTGCTCACTGATGCTCAGTTTGGGTTCCGCCAGGACCACTCGGCTCCAGACCTCATTACAGCCTTGGTCCAAATATGGACAAAAGAGCTAAATTTCAGAGGTGAGGTGAGAATGACTGCCTTTGACATCAAGGCAGCATTTGACCGAGTATGGCATCAAGGAGCCCCAGTAAAATTGAAGTCAAAGGGAATCAGGGGGAAAACTCTCCAGTGGCTGGAGTCATACCTAGCACAAAGGAAGATGGTAATGGTTGTTGGAGGCCAATCATCTCAGCCCCAGGACATCGCTGCAGGACTTCCTCAGGGCAGTGTCATAGGCCCAACCATCTTCAGCTGCTTCATCAATGACCTTCCCTCCATCATAAGGTCAGAAATGGGGATGTTCGCTGATGATTGCACAGCCCTCAGATAATGAAGCAGTCTGTGCCCGCATGCAGCAAGACCTGGACAACATCCATAATTGGGCTGATGAGTGGCAAGTAACATTCGCGCCAGACAAGTGCCAGACAATGACCATCTCAACAAGAGAGAGTCTAACCACCTCCCCTTGACATTCAATGGCATTACCATCGCCGAATCCCCCACCATCAACATCCTGGGGGTCACCATTGACCAGGAACTTAACTGGACCAGCCATATAAATACTGTGGTTACAAGAGCAGGTCAGAATCTGGCTATTCTGTGGCGAGTCACTCACCTCCTGACTCCCCAAAGCCTTTCCACCATCTACAAGGCACAGGTCAGGAGTGTAATAGAATACTCTCCACTTGCCTGGATGAGTGCAGCTCCAACAACACTCAAGAAGCTCGACACCATCCAGGACAAAGCAGCCCACTTGATTGGCACCCCATCCACCACCTTAAACATTCACTCCCTCCACCACCGGCGCACTGTGGCTGCAGTGTGTACATTCTACAAGATGCACGACAGCAACTCGCCAAGGCTTCTTCGACAGCACCTCCCAAACCCATGACCTCTACCACCTAGACGGACATGGGCAGCAGGCGCATGGGAACAATACCACCTGCAAGTTCCCCTCCAAGTCACACACCATCCCGACTTGGAAATATATCGCCGTTCCTTCATCGTCGCTGGGTCAAAATCCTGGAACTCCCCACCTAGCAGCACTAGGGAGTACCTTCACCACACGGACTGCAGCGGTTCAAGAAGGCGGCTCACCACCACCTTCTCAAGGGCAATTGGGGATGGGTAATAAATGCTGGCCTTGCCAGCGACGCCCACATCCCATGAACGAATAAAAAAAATTCTCTGATAAGGTAGTGATGTAATTGCTCCATTGCCACAACTTGCAGTGCAGACTGTGTTAAATCTGTGTTAAAGCAAAAAGCAAAATGCTGCAGATGCTGGAAATCTGAAATAAACAGAAAATGCTGGAAATACTCAGCAGGTCAGCCAGCATATGTGGAGAGTTCAAATAACTTAACATTTCAGGTGTGGACCTTTCAAATTTTTCTGTAATCGTCCAGAGATGCTGACTGACCTGCTGAGTGTTTCCAGCATTTTCTGTTTTTTTGTTTCGATGATCTGTGTTCACTAACACAGGGGAATATAACCAATATACAACTCTGCTGAAAAGGCAGCCCCTTTGTGGGACTGTGACTGACACAACCTCAGATGAAACAGAAACATGCCGAATACATCTTCAAAGGGATAGGAGCAGGTAAACGAAGACTGTGAGTAATCAATTGCTTGTAAGTACAAAAAAAACCTATGTAGACTACACAATGAAATTTTGGCACCGCACTCCATTATTGGGGTAGGATGTCGAATCACAGCTGCAGTTTGATGGCTTCATCTGAATTATCAAGGAGAGGCACAAATTGGAGTCAAGACTTTTCCCTGCATGAAGAAGGGATGTTAAAGGGGTCACCAACTTCCTGAATATTTTTATTTGTTTCAAAACACCCAATGCAGTGAGGTAGATCACATCATTGCAACACCTGCACATGTATCGTCATGATGAAAATGACGCAGTGTTCTTCTTGCTCTTCTCATTCCTCAAAGAAAAGATTTAGTGAACAATTTTTCACAAAGACAAAGTGCCCTTTAAAATCAGGTGCATCACACTGAGCTGCTCTCACATATCAACTGGTGGGTGACATCTGCAGAGGCCTATCAAAAGATTATTTTAATGCTCTTTCAGATGGTAATACTGTTTGGTACAGGAAAAGATGAATACAAGGACAAGAATATAATTATGCCAATCCTGAAATATTAATATCCATAAAAATGGTGTTTTTTTTACATTTTTTTAAAGTGATTGGAAAACTTTATCATGTTTAAAAGGAAACATCCATAGCTACAATATCTTAAATATCTGCACTCACTACCTGTCTGTGCCATTTGAGTTCCTGTTGTCATCCCTTTGTCACACTTTTTGTTATAAATTCCCACATCCACATCTAGAATGGAAACTGCCATGTTGATAGCATAACTGCCAATGACTGTGCAGCAGCTTTCCGTGCCAGCTCAGCTGCCATCTTGATTTTTTACTGAGCTTCCACAAAGTGAATATAAAACAGCACATTAAAGCTTCAAATGTGATTTAGTTTTTATTTTTCACTTTTTAAAACATTTAACAAAGTTTTTTATGTCTTTATTCTTATTTACTCCTGTTTTATTTAAAAAGCACTTGTTTTTAGTGACCTTCAGCCTTCCTGCTATCGCTCCCCAATGTCGTCTCTCCTGTCAGCCTCCAGCCTACCCCTTTCCCCCTCCATAATGCATCCAGATATATGTTTGGAATGTAAGATATTTCAATGAATTATAAATATATCTTGGGAATTTCTAAAGTTTGGAAGACCTCAATTCGCTCACCTCCCCAATCATTTCCCCATGATGTGATGATACTCCTCCATCTCCTGCTACTACAGCCAAAGCAGCCTCCACATTCTTCAGCAGCATAGTGCTGCGAGAGCCAGCATCTTCCCTTCTGTCCCCACAATGGCCTAACATCTGCTCGTTCCCTCACATCTCAGCAACAGCCTGAAGCCGCCCAATAAAGCACATAGAAGCAGCTGCTTTGGACCCAGCCCACGTCTTCCAGTTCCTAAAACAATGTTGGGGACGTCCAGATGCACCACATTCAAGATCGCACCCTCCCTCCCCGGAGCAACACTTTAATTTTCAAGGACCCCACCCCCCAACGCCAATCAGCAGAATTTCCACCATTCATTCCCCTGTACCCCTCCCTCTTCCCCTTTCCACTGTTCGCTGTCTGCCATGACCAGAGGGGTGCTCGCTAATCCTCCCACGAACCTCATAGTTGTTAAAGCCAAGTGTTAGGCCCCATGCATATGCTAATAAGGGGCCTAGCACCTGTTTTAGGACCCCTCCAGAAAATTGGGCTGTCCTGAGCAGAACAGGCGCAGATGCGGAATAGCAAGCAGCCACCACCAAAATGATTCTTTTTTTAAGTTTGATGTGGAAGTTTGATGTGGAGTGGTCCTCCTGGTTCCACAGCACTCCTGAGGACCGCTGCCAGCCTGCTATCGCCTCCCTCTGCCCATAGCTTACCTTCGGGCCACTGCAAGTGAGGCAAGTGGCCCGACATTCATCTTTATTAAATGCCCAAGCTGCCTGTGGAGACGCAACATCCAAATTATGCTAATGAGGCCCAGGGCCCAATTTCAGGCCGGCCTTGAGCCTCCCAGTTTGGGTGCGCACTCCATGCATAATGCACATTTCAGGTCTGAAAATGGCCTAAAGGAATTTCCTTCCCCCTTGCGTACAATGCCTTGAGAGATTGACTAGTATTACATAAAACAAAATGAAAGATTACTACACAAAGCAGGTCACAGCCGGCATCTGTTTGAAATTGAAACTAGGAAATGTATAAACTTGAAGATAAACAGGCTAATCTGTGGAGACGGCACAAATTTATGAACCGCTTTGGGATTGTTTCTAATCGTTTGAACAGCCCGATACAATTAATATAAATTCCTGAGCTATCACTTCAAGCCCTTTTCTTTAAAAATGAACCTGGTAGACTGGCAGAATTACTAATTATATTTCTTTTTTGGGCTGCGTTTGAATGCAGTTTGCCCACCCCACTCCCATTATCTGCCTTTGATCCTTTAAACAATACATTATGTCATCAAATATAAGATGTAGTGTGTAACCTGAGGGAGCGTTCAGTTGAAGTATGAGGCATTTGAAAGGTACCAGTAGACATTCTTCCAATGTCTAACAGCGTTTCCACACAATAAGATAAAAGGAAGAAGACAAATGAAGATTCAGACGCTTTCAAATATTTGTTACATTAGGTTTTGTACCAGGAAAGTAGTGTACAGGTGGGAGGAGGACTGCAGGAGACTGAGTTTGATAGTAACCAGCAGCCTGGTCTCTTAAGTAGTCACTTTTAAGTAAATCAAAATGTTGAGGGATTTCAACTATTATCCCATTTCTACTTGCAATGCAAACTTATATTCATTGGGAATTTGGAGATACAGGCCAGGTATAAATGCTGGCTGGAGGCAGCAGAGAGGAAGGCATCTTCACTCTAAGTAGAAATTCCCATCTACTTAGAGTGAAAGGCCCAATACGGAGCATCAGGTGTACAATACAACCAAAATGTGTAAGGGGTTCGAACAAACCATCAAATAGTGGTGACCATTTTGAATATTCAGTGACAATGCACAATGGGTGAGGAATGAAGAAGGGTGGGACAGAGCAAAATTTCCACCAGGAATGTTCTATGAAATATGTCGCGCTTGAATAGTAAGTGCCTCAGTGAAACTGGGATTATCAAGAAGTTTTGAATCAAGTCAGCATAGATGTCTAACGGAAATCAGAACTCGGCACATGCACTGGGCAGGTACAAAATCCCGTGATGAGCCTCACTAAAGCTTTGCAACAAAAACAGTTGTTCATCTAATTACGTGCTTGGGTTGATCTTATGCCTAAGCAATCTTTAGCATAATGGGGCGTCTCCCCTCCTCCTATCGTACCCACTTGTATTCTCATTCATTGTTTTCAATAAACAGTCCTCTGAGGTACCCAAAAACCATGTGAATGAATTCCAAAATTGAATCTGTGCCTCCTTCATTGGGTTTCTTTATCTAAACCCCCAGAGGCAGGCAGCTTGTTTACTCTAAACCAGAAAAAGACAGGAGTAGCGGCTGGGAAACAAATTAGTGCAAAGGTGGTCTGAACACTGAATGTTTATGTCTCATTGCACACACACGGCTATTAATTTCAGCTCTGCTAAGTGGGAAATGAATGGTGTTGTGGTGTTATCTTAGTTATCAGAAGAAAAGGATGCAGCCAAACTGAGCACAGATGATTTTATTTCTATTCGATTTAAAGCTACACATTACTTGTACATAAGACTACTTAGTCTAGCAGTACCTGGGCATTGTGTTATACTCACAATCTTAATGGGCACTGTTAAAATAAACACTGTTGTTCTCATTACAATTGTTAATATGAAGAAGAAGCTTAATATTGAAGGTTAAAAGAGGGTACTGCTTTCATGAAAAACATTTGGCAAGCCTTTTTCTTTTTGTTTGGCTACAGAGAGGAGCCAAGCCATCATTTACATTTCAAGAACTCACCATCATATGTTTCAATGTGATTTATATTATTGTGTCATTTGCTCATAAACAAATGAGAAAAAGACTGCCAAACACTTTTTCATGAAAATGGAACATATACCTTTAAATAATTATTGAAAGCTTTTAAAAAGATATTTGAGTCACACCTTAAATTTGATTAACTGCAACAACAGTAGAACAAGAAACATTTCTTATTTAGGAAGGAATGCTTGCTGTGCAAATACCATCCGGGTGTGAAGTTGGGGCAGCTGATTAGGATGAAGCTATAATAATCTCATATAATTCCAAAACAGAAACTGAAATGATTCACGACGTTAGTCATGGTTTTTTTCACAGGATTTATTCCAAACTGCATGTTTTTACTAGAATGAAAAAGCCCGGCTTCATTAACTGTGTCAGCATTTGGTTCTTATGGTAGTCTTATCCAAAAAGCAAAGTAGACCAACTAGAGTCTACTAACACACATTAAAATGAGGAAACAAGTCATTTTTCATCTCTAAAATATAATTAATGCTTCAACTGGGGGTTCCATTAGAAGCAACCAGTAGTAAGATTCCCCTACCTACTTCCACAAATGTAAACAATTTTACAACACCAAGTTATAGTCCAGCAATTTTATTTTAAATTCACAAGCTTTCGGAGGCTTCCTCCTTCCTCAGGTGAACGATGTGAAAATGAAATCCTCGAAATGAAATCGCATTTATAATTCGCAGAACAATGCTTGGTGAGCCTCCGAAAGCTTGTGAATTTAAAATAAAATTGCTGGACTATAACTTGGTGTTGTAAAATTGTTTACAATTGTCAACCCCAGTCCATCACCGGCATCTCCACATCATTACTTCCACAAAAACAGATGGTGGCTCATTGCTTATAGATTATGGTACCTACATTGAAGGAAAATGCCCCACTTGTGCACCATTTACATTGTGCCTCCTGCTGTCTCTCCAGCTACTTTACTCAAATCCTCCTCCTGCTTCAACATTAACTGCTAAATGCCTTAGTGTGCTTAAAACAAAATTCTATATGTATGACTTTTTATGACGTCTAGGCATTCCAGTCTGTCGGTATACAGAATATCAGTTAGTAACAAATATTAATCAGTATAATTGATTCAGATTAGGAGTAGCTGAGATATGGATGATCCAAACCAGAAAGCAGGGAATAAAAACAAGCAGGGACTTGGACATCATCACTGGATCAGCCGGAAACAATTGTTTTGGACAGATATTGATTAGGACAGTGGGGAAATGGGTGACTTGAAGTCAAAAGACCTATTTATCCATCCTGGAAATGGATTATGTAGATAGGTAGCTGCCCATCTCCATGACTACAAAGGAAACGGAGCCCTAAGGTGCAAAAGCCATATCGTCATAAAGGAAATAACTGGGCAGAATCACAAAGGTAATCCTGCCCGTCGATCAAGCCCTTTCCAAGAGGCTCATGGAAGATGGAGGCACAGAGAAGTTTGGCACAATGCTTTCAATATGACATTGGTCATGCACAGAGCAGACAAAAACAAAAACTGAAAATGCTGCTGTTTTGCATGTACTGAAAGGGAAGGTAACTCCATGGGTAAGTTCTTTGAGTGGAAAGCGTTATCGCTTGGAATTTTCCAGGGAGTTGCTTTAGAATTCTCTTCTGTAGTTGTTAATAAATAGATAGCCGGGGAGCTCCATTGTATGAAGTCCTATAGAAGTCCTGCCATGACATACATTAAAGCAGGATCCTCACAGAGTACGCCCACCATCCAGTTTTGCTCATTTAGATTTTGCTTGCCATTTCTTCATTAATAAAATGGATGCTGCCTGGAGCTCTGTGGAGAACCCCCTTTATTTGGCCTTTTTGTGGTATCATGTGAAAGCAGTTTCAGCTTTGCAGCAATGCAGCCAAACTGACCTCAGTTGAGTATCGGGTATGAGAGCACCTCATGGAGGTAACGGCAGACTCCTTGATCTTCACAGTGACTGCAAAGCAAACTTTTTAAACTTAGGAAAAGCGGGACCAGCAGTACATAGAGGTGCTATTAAGTAAAACAGAAGGGAATTACAAATATGTGGAACATACCATGGGATAAGTTTTGTGTTTTTTTTGGGTTGTTACTTAGGCTTTCAAAAGGGACAAAACATCTAAAGCCAAACTCAGCCTAACTTAGATTTATGCAGAAAAAATCTGAAGTCATACTAATCCTAATTCACAATTTCAGTTGTTCTACAACCCACCAACAATTCCTCAATAAGGAACTTTTAACAAATGTTATTAAGGAACTAATAATTCAGTTTTCAAACAGTACAATGGGATTGAAAATCTGTGGGGTTGATATCCCAACTTAGATCCTGGGATACGTTCGCTGGGAATCTCTACCATTAACCCTGCCAGGTTTTCCAGGATCAGGGGAGGATCCCTCATTAGAAATATCAATGCTGTGTGCTCATGCCACAATGGGTGCATCTCGGTGGGAGGGAGATATGGCAGTGGCCTGCATACGCTGTCCCGTCAGCACTATCGGCCCAGAACAGGTCAAAGGTAACTCCCCATTTGTAAGGGGCAGATAAAAAAAAATTCTCTCCAAAATCCTCAGGGTTCCAGACCGCCTCCCAGGCCTGGACCCTCAGGTGTGCTTAATTCTGCCGGTTGCCAGACCAGTATGCCTCTTCTCACCTAGCATACCAGCTCCCCAGCAGATCTCAGGCCAGAGCCGAGGAAACTTTTCCCAGGCATGCCCAGTCTGATGTGGGTGACCTTGTTTGAGGCGGTGGAGGTTCTGTCCCAAAGAAGGCTCTGCAGAAACTGACAGTGCAGGACAGGGCCAGATGTATCCAGGCCCTGGTCTATTTCCTGGGTCAAGGTATTTGAAGTAAATTTACTCAAAGAAGACAAGATCAGTATTATTGAAACCAGTTGTCATCCTTTTAAGCAGCTTTCAAGCAAATTTTCGTTTCCTTCTGAAATTACAGTTCCTGGAGAACTGTCAGGATCCTGGAGCACATTAATAAGATATCTTGTAAAGATTTGTGCGTTGACAGGCTTTTATTACAGGTATGATACTCAAGAAGCTTTTGAACATAGAAGAATGCCCCCAAGGAACTGTATTTATTCTCAGTGAAGCCAAAGAGCTCAAACAAATGTTTAAAACATTGGAATAAAACATTAAACCTGCACATCTAATTGAGGCATTTAGAATGTGCAGAGCGTATTAAATTGTAGTAACAGATACGAATGAGTAGAAACTAAGGTAGCTGAAGAATTTGTGTACTGTTGCCATAAAGCTTGAAGATAGCACTATTATACTAAAAGCATGTCCTTCAGTCTGAAATCATACCTGATAAAGTACAAATCATTAATATCACTAAGACAGTTTGGAATGCAGTTAAATACTCTGTCCCATTACTATACAATCTAAACAAACAGAACACATACATTATAATGTTTTAGATTCCAACTTTTCTTCTGCACTAAAGACTGAAAGTGGCAGGGTCATGGCGGTTGGGGCATTTTGCAAGTCAGCTCACCTTGTGCATATACATAGGAGCTGTGATGATGTCACTAATTTTCCTTTTTAAGACAACCTCATTTTTTTTAAAGCCTCCCCAAGTAGTCAATAGAGCCTGTGTAACAATCAAAATAATACTGATTGGTACAAAAGAACATGAGAATTATATCCATACTTCAACAAACATTTTAGTCCTTTTCCATTTTCAATTATTACTCCTTTGAAATTTGCCAGACCACCAAGTGTTGTTTTGTTCGTAACAAAGCACAATTTCCAAATGTGCAGATTTTTTTAGTTCCACATAATCTGCAGAATTTGAAATGTCAAAGCTATCTGGTACCCTACAGGGAGTCTGAATAGTGGTTTGTGATTTCAGCTTTCCATGACAAGTATCTTTAGACTTTCAAAATTGTTTGTGTCACAACCAAAGAGATTCTGCAGTTTCAATAACACAGACATTATCTTATCGCCTCTTTATCTGCACTGCTAAAGTAATTAAGGCAACATAATTGAATATCCAATAGTTAGTGCATTAAATAAATCTCTGGGGTGAGGATGAAATACAGCATTATTCAATTTCTCCAGCCCTACAGACCCCTCCGAGCTCTCAGTTCCTCAGAGTCTGGCCTTTTGTGTATCGCCCACTCCCTTCATCACAACATTGGAGGCTTTGCCTTCAGCTGAAAGGCCCCACGCTCTGGGATTCCCTCTCTAAACCCCTCTGCCTCTCCATTTCCCTCTCCTCCTTTAAAGCCCTCCTTAAAACCCAGCTCTTTGACCAGGCTTTTGGTCACCCTTCGTAGTATCTCCTTGTTTGTCATGGCATCCATTTTTTGTAAGATTACTTCTGTGAAGTGCCTTGGGATGTTTTTCTATGCTAAACGTGCTATATTAATGTAAGTTGTTAGAAATGTTAAATAGTGTGGTGCGTAAGATTTCCACATCTTCCAAATAAAGTGCAGGTAGGCATCAGTAGAAGGAGGGGCCTTTCTTTGAGATTGGACTAATTTATATATAAACTATATGACAGTAAATGTGCCTGACAATTCTCATCTAACACTAAAAAAGACAGTCCTGCTATAGTACCAATATAATCAACATTCTTTCATACCCCCTCCCTGATCTAGTACCATCCACACAAACTATGGCAAGGCTATAGGCAGAATTTTCCTGAGTGCTTTTCTCTAGGTTAAAAACCATCGGCACACACTCACAGTATTAACAATTTTCTATCCAATCCAGTAGATTTTTTGTGAAAAAGTGTCCAGCAAACATTTTTGGGGGGTTTAGGAGAGAGAAGTGGTGGAGGCTGCAAATATATCCATCACTGTGGTGATGTCACACACAAGTGCCGTGATTCTGCTTTTCAATATGATCACAATTTAGGTTGGTGTGCCTCACTTTTGCTAATGAATGGAAAAAGAGCTTGCCACTTCCTCATGAAGATAGTCTCCTTTACAATGTAAATCTTAAAAATTATTGCTCATATATTACAGCAGCAAGATATCATTACTGCATCCTATTAAATAATGTCACAGTGATTACTGAAATACAATATTGTGGTAGTTAAACATTATGAATCATCAATATGTTTACTACCCTTCTTGTAAAAGAAAATGAAAGATGGGATATTTCACAAATCACCGTGATAGATAGTTTACTTTTCTTAGTACAAGCACATTTACACTTTTCCACAAATATTGGCGCCAGTTTAAAAAATTAAACTCTTAATAATATTCTATTCTTCTGCAAATCCTAGTGAAATGTGATTCTTAAAAGCTCATGGATATGCTAATACTTAAAGTCTTACACATGTATAGGTTAATATTCACATTGATATCACATTAATATTCTAATCAGTTGTAGAAGTATTATGTGAATGAAATTTCTCTGATGTTATAGGTACTGTACTGTACCATTTAAGTGTTGTACTTGTCAGTTAAACAGCTTTTACCTGGACACTTTTGAGGATCAATCTTTGTAGGTTTGAAGCAGCTAAGTCCCATGGCGCCCTGTTACTTGTAACATACTCTGTCCATAGTCTTCTCCAGCACCACTAGTTCCTTGGCCAGCAAGGATTCCCCAGTGACGCCCCTGTCTGCCAGAGCAACTCAGCTTAATGCACTGGCCTCCTCCCCAGTCCTCCTCCATTGTACGTTCGGATACTACCACCAGACTCAAACACTGCTCTGTAACAACCCCAGCCTTTAATCTGTGTCACTACCTCACCAAATACAAACTTCTGCCCTCTTTAGCCAAGAGGTCAGCACTAATTACTTTACAGACATGGACAAGTAAGACAGACCTGACCAATCAATTGCAGTTTGGCAGACTTTTGCAGACCACACATGTATTTAAACACATCCATCTGCAAGGACCTCCTCGAAGTTCAAAAAAGGAAGAAAAATACTGTCAGCGATATGCACAAATTGTTAATCATTGCTCTTGCATATCATTACATCTGATTTCAGAGTTTTAAATCCGTGTTGTCTATTATCTGTGGTTAGGCTCTTTGCCAGCTATGGACTGACTGCCAAGTCACCTTGAACACATTTGCCCTTTTTATATGAATTTTGCAGCTTGCATGCTGATCAGCTAATCAAAGCCTGTAGGAAGCCCAGATGAGTGTCAGGGTCTGCTACTGAAGATTCTCATTACCAAAGAGGACATTCAATTTGCAGCTATCACGAAACATCAATCCTCAGCTGACAAAGACTATAAAGCATCCACAAAGCTTCCTTAAAGCACGTCAGGACTAGAGAAATGTTTCATTTTATACTACAAATGCCAAAGAATGTCCATTAAAAGCAGACTGAGAAGGAGTCATACAGGCCACTGATAGCCAGCACAGATTTAAATAGGCATGATGTGGAGATGCCGGTGATGGACTGGGGTTGACAATTGTAAACAATTTTACAACACCAAGTTATAGTCCAACAAATTTATTTTTAATTCCACAAGCTTTCGGAGGCTTCCTCCTTCGTCAGGTGAACGGTATGGAAATGACATTTTCGAATCCTTCGCATTTTAAAATCACAGAACAATGCCTGGTGATTACTGCCCGTTGCCAAGGCAATCACAGTGAGCAGACAGAAAGGTGTCACCTAAAAAGGCCACCGAATATACAAACCCCCAAAAAAAAGAGAGAGAGAGAAGGAAGACAGTCAATGACCCGTTATATTAAAAACAGATAACATTTGTTCGCTGGTGGGGTTACGTGTAGTGTGACATGAACCCAAGATCCCGGTTGAGGCCGTCCTCATGGGTGCGGAATCGCGTAGACCTCCTCAGAAGACTAACACGGGACGCAACCAACAGAGTACCCTTCGTCGTCCAGTACTTCCCCGGAGCGGAGAAACTACGCCATGTTCTCCGCAGCCTTCAACATGTCATCAATGATGACGAACACCTCGCTATGGCCATCCCCACACCTCCACTACTCGCCTTTAAACAGCCACCCAACCTCAAACAAACCATCATTCGCAGCAAATTACCCAGCCTTCAGGAGAACAGCGTCCACGACACCACACAACCCTGCCACGGTAACCTCTGCAAGACATGCCAGATCATCGACACAGATACCACCATCACACGAGAGGACACCACCCACCAGGTGCACGGTTCATACTCCTGTGACTCGGCCAACGTTGTCTACCTCATACGTTGCAGGAAAGGATGCCCCAGAGCATGGTACATTGGCGAGACCATGCAGACGCTGCGACAACGGAAGAACGGACACCGCGCAACAATCACCAAACAGGAGGGTTCTCTCCCTGTCGGGGAACACTTCAGCAGTCATGGACATTCAGCCACCGACCTTCGGGTAAGCATACTCCAAGGCGGCCTTCGAGACACACGACAACGCAAAATCGTCGAGCAGAAATTAATAGCCAAGTTCCGCACCCATGAGGACGGCCTCAACCGGGATCTTGGGTTCATGTCACACTACACGTAACCCCACCAGCGAACAAATGTTATCTGTTTTTAATATAACGGGTCATTGACTGTCTTCCTTCTCTCTCTCTCTCTTTTTTTTGGGGGGTTTGTATATTCGGTGGCCTTTTTAGGTGACACCTTTCTGTCTGCTCACTGTGTTTGCCTTGGCAACGGGCAGTAATCACCAGGCATTGTTCTGTGATTTTAAAATGCGAAGGATTCGAAAATGTCATTTCCATACCGTTCACCTGACGAAGGAGGATGCCTCCGAAAGCTTGTGGAATTAAAAATAAATTTGTTGGACTATAACTTGGTGTTGTAAAATTGTTTACAAAAGATTTAAATAGGGCATCTCATCAAATTTGATGTCAATGCATCACAACTGATCATTAGACAAACATTTTTGCTTTGATGATAGAGTCACAGTTTTTCTTTTGGAGATGACAGGTGTTGTAATTCCTGGCATCAATATATGTATGACCGAGGCAGACAGATGATACAGACAGAAGAAATAAAATCTACTGAGATATATGTAGTTTATTAAATAATATTTCCAAAATATTTTCTGTAATTTCCCCTTCCATCTCCCCCATCACAGTCAGTTGGAGGAAATTCCATCCTTGTCTTTTCAAAGCTACTCACATTGTTGTCAAATGAATGACTGTAGCAGCAAAATTATACAAATCACTGTACTAGCAGGCTCCTATAATAAGTCCGTTAACTTATAGCCAATTTCTTCTCTTAATTTTCCTTGTTAAATAAAAACAAATAGTTCTAATCACAGAAAATCATCAAGCATAAAGCTTAGGTGTACCACACATATGTTAGGTGCTATCTAGAACATGTGGTTGTCTAACGAAGGACGCAGAGGGATCAAAAACCCGTGAGGCCGACATATTGGAGAAAGTGCCAGGATGCCCCCACCAGGGCCCCCGGCACTGATCCCAAGATAGTTCGTAGGGTCAGGAGAAGTCCCTTAATTTAAGCAAACCAAGCAAGCACCTGTGTCATTAGGAGCACATCTTGAGGCTGGGAATCCCAACGGACTGAATTGGATCTGGAAGGTGGTATCAGGACCCCCACAACAAGAAAAAAAAAGTGCCCTCTCATGCCTGCTTCCATTCAGCTTTTCAGCTGCCAATTTTCTCAAGTCCCTGACCTGGGAGTGCCCGCCCTGGCTACACCCTTTTTTACTCTACTCACCTCGTTTGAGGCAAGCAGAGGCTTTGCCCCTTCAAGGTCATGTGGAAACTCCGGGGAGAAGGCTGGAACCCAGCATCTCCAGAATCCAACCTAATTCACAGCCATTCTGCTGCACTCCTGACGGAGTTACACTAGAAGGGACCTGGATTTTCAGCCTCAGAATTGGGTTACGTTGGCCTGCATGTGAGTGTGCACATACATGTCTGTGTGCATATATGCATCTGCACCACTGAAAATCACTAAACTATCAGGCATACAAATCTGGAGTTTGATTATAACCTGCAATTCAATTATAATTCAATTATAATAACTGACAAATGACCGTATACTAGATACATACAACTGAAAGAAACTTTGCTACTTTACTTCATTTGTACTGGCACGTCTTTAGTTGTGTAAGCCCAAGTGAATATTTTAAATGGATAGTTTTCCAGTAAAATGAAGAAGTGCCCCAGGCTAGTGGACCATGTTAAACAGAGTAGGACTTACAAAAATTAATCCCCCAAGTCCAATATATCTACAGCTTATCCTTTATTACTAAAAAGTTACCTTTCCAATGTACACCATGTGTAGGTTATATCTATAATGCACAGTTCGTTTGATGCCAGAATTGGATGCATGGCACCAATTTTCCCAACTTAATAAATTTCAATGAAGATGTCTCATAAATCTTCCTCATCTGTCATCCCCAAACACTATACACAATGAAACTTGTGATTATCCGTGTCAGTGAGACTGCACATCTGTTTCACATTGGAGAACAACACCTACTGTCGTGGTAACAAGAGTTAGTTTTCCTTCTCTGCTTATCACTGAAAACGGAGATTGCAGACATGCCCCAGCCTGAATTTGAATTTGAATTTGGCTTTTAACAATGAAAGGTTGTGAGTACTATTTACTACCATGTTTCCGTTTACAAGAAAATGTATATCAGATAATGTGTCAATGTAGCAAGCCTCCACAGCCCAGGAAATCCTGGCCAGGGGTAAGCTCGTGACAGGGCAATGGAAGGATCGACAGATGCTCCATCAGCAATTGGGACCCTCAGCAATTGACTGCCCCTCCCTTCCACAATCAGGACAGACCAGATTCAGGGATTGTGCTTGGAAGTTGGTTAACCCAGTTTACCCTGTCGTTCACAACAGGACAGGTCGCTCGGAGAAAGGCCCACTGCTCCAGGATGATCATCCTAAGAGTGGTTCTGAGTGACAGCCGAGATCAGGGGAGGAGAAATTAGTCATTGCAAACTATCTTCCCCCTCCCCCAGTAGGAGATACCTTAAAAAGAATACAGATCGAGGAATGCTTTGCATTGGAAGTGATCTCCTAGGCTTTCTGTCTTCTTCAACTACTTGGGTTGTTCTTTCCCCCAGAATTGGTTTATCACTTCTACAGAAAGATGCTGCATGCCAGTTTTGAAAAGACATGCCTAACTTCAGAATTATTCCTAGAACTAACGCTACAGATTTTGTGATCCATGGTGACCCAGTGAGATTGTTAACAGTGAGAAGCACTACTGCAGAATACAGGTAAAATTTGGAATGCAGCACTTTAGAATATATTGATTTACTGGCTGTATCATCATACATCTACTAAGAATACACTGTTTGGGACTGGCAAGGGGGTAAGGGGGACTGGAGGCGGGCGGGGCGGGGGGGGGACACGATGTAGTAAGTAATATTCACAATCTTTCAGCCAAATTCAAATTCAGGCTAGGGCATGTCTGCAATCTCAGTCTGATTGATATGCACAGAAGGAAAACTAACTCTTGTTTCCATGGGCTCGATTTTACCGTCGGGTTTCCTGTGGGTTTCCAGCGGGGGGGCCCCGAAAATCCCGATATCCAGTCACGTGACCGGATCGCGCCACGATCCCGACCACTTCCGGGTTCCCCAATGACGTGTGGGTGCCCCCGCTGGTGGGAATCCCACAGGCAATTAAAGCCAGCGGGGTTCCACTTGAGAGTACTTACCTTGCTTGTTGAGGTGATTAAATGAGCTGAATCAGCTGTCAAAACAGGAAGTGTGGGATTTTACCTTCAACGCAGACTGTTTCACACACTGGGGGAAACAGTCTCCCTCCAATCAGGCGTGTTGCAGCCAGCAGCCTGTGGCAACTGCCAAGGTGCACTCCACGGGGGAGAGCCCTCACCCACGCAGGAGGCCACCGCGTCACATAGGGCAACCCCTGCCCCCCACCACCCCCCGCCAAGCCAGAGGACAGACCGACACGAAACCGCAGCCCCAGTCCGAGGAACCACCCACCTACCCTGCACAACCCCTCAGACCAACACCTGCCAGTTGGGTGGTGTGTGGACACCCTCGGAGGACGAACAGCATGACCAGCCCCAGCAGCCTCGCAGTCCACGCGGTCCACCGCAGAGACGTGGAGCCCCCCAACACGGTGTTGTTGCACGCCCACCTGCACAGCAGGAGGGAGGGCAACCGCAGAGAGAGACGCGTCGCAGAGGGCACTACCCTCGCCACAGGGTCCACAGACCGAGGCGCAGCTCCCCGGACCTCTCCGAGCAGCAGTGCACACGGAGGCGCAGATTCACTCGACATGCAGTCGTGGAGATCTGCAGGCTCTTTCATGCCGAGCTGCTCCTGGCTGGCCCCAGCAACATCTGCTTACCTGTCGCTGCCAAAGTCACCACTGCCCTCCACAACTTCTCCTCCGCATCCTTCCAAGGTGCAGCCGGCTACACCGCCGATGTCTCTCAGTCGTCTGCGCGGAAGAGCCCTGCAAATACACCTGCACCTACTCTGCAGTAACACAATGGGTGGCATCAGTGGTGGGTCCTCATAGTGATACCCAGGAGCGGGCATTATTGGACACAACAGACAGGATTGGCGGAGACATGGCAGTGGTGGTGCCAAAATAATGTGTGATGTTTGTTGCTCTGAAATGCAATATAGGTAACACCCATGGCAAACCCTCAGACACCCTTGTGCATCCCCTTCATGCTCACGACACATTTGCCTTACGCTGCCTACTGCACATATGTGATGCATGCCCTGTGGCTGCAGCACAGGTGGTGGCAGGTTGAGTGAGGCTGGCCGTGAGGGAGATGCACGAGAGGGTGAGTATGGGATAGAGCCATGAGATTGTATGAGGATTGGGTTGCGTGTTAGTGGCGGGGTGAGTACTGGCGAGGTGAGTAGGTGCAGGTAAGATGAGGATGGGGTTTGAGTGGGTATGAAGGGTGATGTGACAGAGTAGTGTTGGCGGTGCCGAAGGAGATGTGGGGTGGGGGCAGTGTTGTGTCAGACGGAGTGTAGGGGAAAGACTACGTGTTCTCACTGTGGCTGACCTACTGCGGTCATTGGAGCGCCTCCTGCACTGTATGCAGGTGGGCGATATGTTGGTGGCGCAGGTGACCCCCTCTGCCACCTCGAGCCAGGCCTTCTTGGTGGCGGAGGCAGGCCGCTTCCTCCCGCCCACCGGGTGGAAGATCTCTGTCCTCCCCCTCCTCCTCACAACCATCTGATGATACCTGGGGTGAGGCATTATTAAACTGGGAGCAGCCTTCCCCCTGGGCTGCTCCATGCTGTAATTTGTTCCATTGGTTGCAGCATCTGTCAGTGGAGGACTGCCCCTTTAACTAGAGAGCATCCAGCTGACCGATCGTACTGCGCATGCGCAGCCCGCCCGATGCGCAGACCAGCAGCGCGGGCCCCGGTGAAGCAGGTAAGTGGCTCCAATTAGTGGATTGCCTGCTATGATCGCGCGGGCAACCCACTAATTTCACCGGGCGCGGAGGCCACGCACCCAAAACCCAACCCGCCGGAAACCCGCAGGCCTGGTAAAATCAGGCCCCATGACTGTAGGTGTTGTCCTCCAATCTAGAACAGAGGTGTACTGTCACTGAAATGGATAATCACAATCATATAATGGATCCTCATGCCTGAGCTTGTTGTGGATAGTGTTTGGGGATGGCAGGTAAGGATGATTTATGAGGATTCTTCATTGCAACTTCCTGAGACAGGAAAACTGGTGCCATGCATCCAATTTTGGCACCAAATGAATTGTGCATTGCTTCCAGGATCCACAGATGTGACTCCTGATTTGGCTTGAACTCAGCAAAATGAGATCTCTGGAGCCAGACTTCATGACAATATGAGAACCCTTTCCTCCTACTTACAATTGTCAGGAGATTGATAGTGGAAATTACCAACCATGGATAATGTCAAAACATCAAACAAATCCTTAGATCCAATCAGTCCCCAGTCACCCCACAGCAAAATAATTTCGAGATAAAGAGTACTGCAACTAGTTCATGTAATTTAACATCTCCCTCTGTGCCCATTCATGTGTATATATTGCTCGTCACTCCAGACCCATACTCCCAACTCCCATATTTCCTTTTTAGCCATTTCTCACCTCTTCATCTCATCCAGCCATGCCCAATTTTATTTCCCTATTCTCCAGCACCATCTCTCCCTTGATCCCTCTCTCCACACCAGCACCAGCAACCCCCCCTGCCCCCCCCCAACTAATACTCAGCCTACATTCTCTCCTGCTGCCTTCCCAGACACCAATCCTTCCTAAATGAGTCCATGACATCTCTCTGTACCGGCCATGGTATTCTCAGCCATGTCCATTGTAGCACCTGTCATTGGATCTCCCTGAGAAGCAACCCCAACTGGCATACCCTTCGATCCCAGTGACCATCACTCCTAGCTCACTCCTTGGTTAATCTCTCTGACCTCCTCCCCATCCTTCTTACCCATCTACTGCCCAAACTCTGCCACTCCATCATCGATCACCACCTTGCTCATTAAGGGTATAATTTCAAAGTTTGCAGATGACACTAAACTCAGAAACGTAGTAAACAATGTGGCAGATAGTAACAGATTTCAGGGGAACATTTAAAGGCTGGTGAAATGGGCAGACACATGGCTCTTTTCTCTAGAAAAATGAAGGCTGAGGGGTGACCTAATAGAGGTCTTTAAGATTATGAAGATTATGAAGGAGTTTGATAGAATTGATGTCGAGATGATGTTTCTACTTGTGGGGGAGTCCAAAGCTAGGCCATCAATATAAGATAGTCGCCAATAAACCCAACAGGAAATTCAAGGGAAACTTCTTTACCCAAAGAGTGATGAGAATGTCGAACTCACTATCGCAAGGAGTAGTTGAGGCGATGAGCATTTTAAGCGGAAGCGAGATAAGCACATGAGGGAGAAAGGAATAGAAAGATATGCAGATAGGATTAGATGAAGAGGGGAGGGAGGAGGCTTGTGTGGCACTTAAATGCCAGCATAGACCAGTTGGGCCGAATAGCCAGTTTTTGTGCTGTAAATTCTTTGTAACATTCAAATGTTGACATTCTGGGAAGATAAGTTCCAGCTGGCACTGGTTCTGAGGAGATGGAAGAAACTTGTTAAGCAGGTGATACATTGCAGAATGCCTTTGGCAAGCTGCCATTAGTGTATATCTATGTTGAGACTTTAATAAGGAAGGAGAATCACTCCCACCTCCTGCTAGTAGAGACAACACAATTATCATTGGCAGCTCTCTCAGAGAACATCTTCGTGTAAATGCATTTCAAGGGTTTAATTTAAATCTTGGGTGGCATATTTAGAATTTTGCTCCTGACTTCTGATCAACTTTTGCACACGACCAAAAATTGCAACAAATTTGTTTTTAACGCCGTGCCACAAATATCCAGTACTTAAGATGCCACGTTACCTGCTTCACCATGGACCATTGACTACTCACTGCAGCACTAAACCGGGTCCTTCTACAGCTTTATGAAGATGTTTCTTTTAGAGAAGGACTTGCCTCATAGGCAGCTTGTAATCCCCTCCTTGCCCCATTTTAAAAAAAAATTGATAACTTTTTGTGACATATCGTAAAGAATTTTGGTAGACCATGTGGGGAAATGCCTCTCCACACTTGACAGAATTCTGGCTTTAATGCATCACACTACTGCCATTTAAATAGTAAATTAAGTTAAATAATGATTTGAATTATTTTTTTCTTGCACAGCCTAAGCTAACAATGAAATACCTGTTATGCCAATGCAAAAATGATTAAGTAGCACAGGAGTAACATTCTAACTTGGCACTTCTGATGGGGAGCCTCGTCCAACACAGATTGGTAGTTCGGGTGCAGTCTGTGTATGATTTTCTGACTATTTTAAAGGGTTGGAAAATCAGGAACGGTGCGCACCAAATTTTCGATATGCACTCCTGATGAGTGCAGCTGTCACCAGAAGTGCCAAGTCAGAAAATTACTCCTACTTTAGTTCATGCTCCAGTTCCAATACAACCACAAAATGAACCAATTTATTAAACAGGCTACAGTGAAAGATAAAATAAATTGCATTGTACTTAATGTTACTGAACCTCAAGACAAGCGTTCCTAATTTGGGGAGGTCCACAAACTTGGGAAGCGGTGGGTTCTCTGGCAATTCTCTGGGGGTGGTGGGGGGGGGGGGCTCCTCAGGCCAGCCTCCATTATGTCAAAAATCAATTTTTGGAGGTTTTTCTGGGTGCACATCTGCAATATCCTGGGAATTCTGCCCAGTAAATCCCTGAAAAGCCCAGTATATCCTTATGCTGCTAAAGGCAGTGTAGGTTTCATTCTGGGCCTCCTTAAGGCCCCAAGAAGAAAAACACTAAAGGTAATTAATCGATTCCAGATGGATCAATTGCCTTATGAAAGCTGCCCTTGCATTGCTTGCGGGGAGTGAAGAAATTGTTTCATCTTCGGATGTTCCGAGATCTGCCTCCTCAGCAGGGCGGGTGCCCCCCATTAAATTTAAATGAGCCCACCTCCAGGATTTGGGACAGGGTCAATGGCAGACCAAATCACTCTTCCATACTCATACTCCCTTAAAAGTGTCCAAGGAATTTCCAGGCTAAGTTGTCACACTATATCCTCTGTCACAATTAGTTAACCTGTTTGTTTACTGCCAATTTCCAACTGGTACGAGTTTTTTGTATTATATTTAAGTTTGCTTGACTTCTAGAAAAGGTGATGGTCCAGATGTCTTTTCTGGACTCAGTGCATATGTAAGAAGTTTTGTTTGTTAGTAGATCAAGAAAAAGAGAGAGGTAAAGGAGGAGATAGGCTGTTAAAAACAGAATTAGTTTTGTGATAGAAAGTAAAGACATGGATGGCTAAATGAATATTTTGCTCTGGTCTTCACAATAATAAAGGAGAATATGACACCAAGGGGTAGATTTTCACTTTCAGCAGTAGCCGAGAACTGGTGGCAATGGATTGACTGCCTGTTATACACCTCACCCACTTTTCCTTTCCAGTGACCTGTTCTGATGAAGGGCTATGCCTGAAACATCAACATTTTCCCTTTCTTTACAGATGGTGCCAGACTTGCTAAGTGTTTCCGGCATTTTTTGTTTTTGAATTAGACAATACATTTTATATTCTCAGATCCATTAACAGTTTGCTACACTGCATCTGATTACTTGTGTGGGTGCCCGTCCCCAATATCTAAATGACCCTGTCCCTAGGATTTGGAATGGGGTCATGGTGGGACCAAAGTAGCAAGCCGAGGATTCAGTCTGCCGCACTTCCAACACCACCATTGCGAAGCCATATAAGAGTGAATGGTCTGATACTCCGCTCCCACTATGGAGTTTCACTTGATGGCAGTATGGATCGGACAATTGGGTGTGGAGGCCATTGCGCCAGATTTGTGGCACTCCCGATTTTCTGGCCATTAATTTTGAGGACTGAAAGGTCAGGAGTGCCATGAATCAGGTGTACTAATTTGGCACCAGATTCTCCAATCCATAGTCTCATCATGCAAGACAACACACTGGGCATGTGAAAGATTCCCCCCTAGCCAATTTCAGCAAGCGCAGCAGTTGTTGATATTATGATTAGACTCAGCACGCCTGGGCTAAGCAGGGGAGGATATCAGTCAGGGTTTATGCTTCTGACTGCTATCCAGTAATTCCTACTTGAACTGACATGTGTGGATGTCTCAGAACTGTGACTTTGTTATGATGCTCCCACAGTTGAATAGCCTGCTGACACTTATTGGCTAGGCTCACACATGAAGAACAGCCACTTGACTGAGGCGTCAGAGGCCTCATCATCCAATGAAACTGTGTTTCAGCAAGAATCAGTTGGTTCCAAAGAGGAGAAAAAAGAAGAAAATCAAGGTGAAAAAAAAAACAAGATGTTTTGTACTTTATTAGATTTTTTGTAAATAAGGTGTTTGGAAACTTCATATTTGAAGCAGTTCAGAGTTTCATAGTTACCAAATACATTCTTTAAAATTCATTTCAACAAACAAAATATGGTGCGCCACTCACAATGATCTCCAATCACTTCTGCTATAAAATTGACTGGATCATAAGATAAGCAACTGCATGTAGTCAAAGGCTACAGTTCCTGACACCAAATGGAAGTCAGATTGACAGAAAATGAAAGGTCAATCAAACAAAGATATAGCAAGACAGTAGAAAGAAAACCAGGAGTCAATGCAAAACATAATAAAAAGACACAAAGCATCAGCTTGCCAATTCTCCAAAGAAATATCTTTCCATCATATCGTTCTGAAATCTATGACCTCATTATAAAAAGGCCTCTTTTTATTTCCAGTTTGATGTTAAACTGGGTCTTTCCTCAGCCCCGAGCATTCTCTTCTCTGTCAAGAAAGACTGTAATGGGTAATAGTGTCTACTGAGATTTCAGAGACCATTGCTGTTCTGTACATGAGATACACGCTGCTGCTGGCACACATCACGAACAAAGTATCATACTTTTTCACTGACAATGAGATGCTCTGGCTGCACAATGCATCATACAATCATACACCAGGAGCTAGCTGAAGAGAAAAGTGACAAGTGACAATGGATAGCAAGCTGGTTACAAAACAGAAAATAGAGAGTAGGGGTTAAGGGTAGCTACTCAGGCTGGCAAAATATGGGAAGTGGTGTACCACAGGGATTGGTGCTGGGACCATTGTTGTTCACAATTTACATCAGCGATTTGGATTCGGGAATCAAAAGTACAATTTCAAAATTTGCGGACGACACCAAATTGGGGGGTGTAGTTAATACAAAGGAGGAATGCGTCAAAATGCAGAGGACATTATTAAACTTGCAGAATGTGCATGTAATTAGCAAATGAATTTCAATATAGGTAAGTGTGAAGTGATGCATTTGGGTAGGAAGAATAAGGAGGCCACATACTGCTTGGATAATAAGGGGGTTAATTTGGTTAACCCCTGAAAATGGGCCTGGTGCGCGATTAACCTGCCCCCGGTCATTGAGATGCAGGCAGCACGTAACATGATTGCTGCGTGCAGGCACACCTGCTGCGCTGTTGAGTGGCTGCTCACCAGTAGGGGGCCCAGATATCGCGAGTGGCTAGCACCACTGAAAGGCAGCCTGCACCTCTTAAAGGGGAGGTGCACTATGGCTGCAGGAAATGGTGGAAGTCAATGATGAAGTGAATCTGTGCTGCAATATAGTGCAGCATGGTGATGGTAGGACCTCTGGAATTTTTAATGAGCAACAACTTGACTGCTCGAAGTTTGCGGGACTCTTATATTTTCAAAACATAAGATACGGGTCTGAACGGAGATCAGAAATCGCACACGTAAAGCACAGATGCAGGTCCCGTCCTTATGTTTACAAACTATTGAGTTCTTTCAAAATATTGAATAAAGGTTGCTTACATCTACATCCTCCAATCTGCATGTCAGACCTCACCAATCTGCCGATCTGAGTTTGTACAGGGCCTGCATGAGAGCGTGCACCAAGATTCTCTGATGATGCACAAGAGGCCTTGGTGCAAGAGGTGGACAGAAGGAGGGGCATCCTATATCCACAGAGAGGCAAGAGGCCCTCCAGACATAAGCTCCCGAGGCAGTGGGAGGCAGTAGGGGATGAGGTCAAGGCCAGAAGCATAGCGCCATGAACATGGATGCAGTGTAGGAAGTAGTGCAATGATTTGACACGAGTGGTCAAGGCGAGTGAATTCAACTGTCAAGTGGCGTCTCCTACCACCTGCACCACTAGCCACATCCACTGCTGCACGTACTACACCCCCCATCACCCACATACCAACAAATTCTTTCAATCAGTACTCAACTCTTCCAATCGGATGCTTCCTCTCACCCTCACACATTACCACTATTGCAAGCCGCACACCCACACCGCACAGGTCACACACACTGGCAGCTATTCAACCATGACAGCCTCATCACCCAAACATCCTGCAGGACACTCACCAACACATGTCCCGCTTTCTTGCAGGAAAAGGTGGAACGTAACAAGAGGCAGCAAATGGCAGTGGCTCCATGGAACATGAATCTGCTGTCCTCTCTCAGGATGATAGCATTCCTGTCCCACTGCTGCTACTCTGCCAGTGCCCTTGCTGTTGCTTATCACCTAGTCAGCCCATTCCCTGTAGAGTGTTGAAACTTTATTATAGGAAGATAGGAACAGGAGTAGGCCATTTAGCCCCTCGAGCCTGTTCTGCCATTCAAAAAGATCATGGCTGATCTGCGACCTAATTCCATATGCCCGCCTTAGCCCCATATCCCTTAATACCTTTGGTTAACAAAAATCTATTAACCTCAGATTTAAAATTAACAATTCTAGCATCAACTGCCGTTTGCGGAAGAGAGTTCCAAACTTGTACCACTCTTTGCGTGTAGAAGCGTTTCCTAACTTCACTCCTGAAAGTCCTGGCTCTAATTTTTAGGCTATGTCCCCTCATCCTAGCAATCAAGTATAGGTGAAGTCCAAAAACAGGTACAAATGCATCAGCAGTTAGAAGCAATAATCCAGCAACTAACCTATAACTCCAGCATGATCCCTTTAAATAGCGCTGGTGGGGGGGTCCCCCATGCTGTTCAGTTGTGCAAGGTTAAAACAGTGCGTTGGCTGGAGCGTGGAGTTCCAAAATCCCATCTGTCCCTTTAAATCAGCATTGCACACTGATCTACAGCATATTCTCCCTACTTTACACGCTGCTGGCGTTCGTAAAGTGCGCATGCACTAACGCCTTTACCAATATGGCATCGTGCGCACGTCACGCCGGAAGTGTGCACACACATCTCAGACGGCGTTTTCGGTGGTTAGGAGTCTGCGTAACGCCTACACAACAGGCGCTACGTGGTCCAATTTAGCCCCCTGAGAGTCTAAACGGGATAGAGGAGCAAAGGGATCTAGGGGTACAGATACACAAATCACTAAAAGTAGCGATGCAGGTTAATAAGGCCATAAAAAAGGCATATCAAACACTGCGGTTCATTTCTAGAGAGATAGAATTGAAAAGCAAACTTGTATGGAACCTTGGTTAAACCACACTTGGAGCATTGTGCACAGTTCTGGTTTCCATACTATAGAGAGGATGTAGAAGCATTGGAGAAGGTGCAAAAAAGATTCACAAGGGGGATACCAGAACTGAGAGGATATCCTTATCAGGAAAGGCTGAACAGGCTGGGGGTCTTTGAAGGCTGAGGGGGTGACCTGATAGAGGTCTTTAAGATAATGATAGGGTTGGATAGAGTGGACATGGAGAAAATGTTTCCACTTGTGGGGGAGTCCAAAACTTGAGGTTATAAATATAGTCACTAATAAATCCAATAGGGAATTCAGGAGAAACTTCTTTACCCAATGAATGGTGAGAATGTGGAATGCACTACCATGAGAAGTAGTTGAGGTAAATAGCGTGGATGCATTTAAGGGGAATCTAGATAAGTACATGAGGGAGAAAGGAATAGAAGGATATCCTGATAGGGTTAGATGAAGTAGGGAGGGAGGAGGCTCGTGTGGAGCATAAACGCTGGCATAGACCAGTTGGGCCGAATGGCCTGTTTCTGTGCTGTAGTTTCGATGTAACTCGGTAATGTAACCTTCCTTATAGCCAGAGGTGTAAAGTGACAGCCTGCACTGAGACTCAATTCCAAGACCACAGTGAGTGAGCAGCCATGACCCCCTGAGTGTCATCAGATCTTTTCTCCACATTACAATTCCCATTATGTTTCTATACATTTCCATGAGCTGTGCTTTATGAATTATTTGCTTGTTGTGTCCTCAAGGTGAAGGACATCTGGGAATGGAACACTTTTCCATTTTTGGCATCCAATATCGGGATCAAGCACTTTAAGGTCAGGTTCAGCATGTACCAGGTACAGGGTAAATCCCCAACAAAGTGCAATAGGGGAAATATCTGTAGGGAGAGCTCTGGCAGGTACCAATATGTCACTCAGCACTCTAGAGGGGGGAGTCCAACACAAGCAGACACTTCTTTACCAAAGCCCTTCAGATGAGAACCTGGACTAAGCAATTGGTGATTCCTGGATCTCTAGCACATCAAGATGCCTGACACATTACAAGCTGTCCTGCATTTGCCCTTCTGCAGCGCTTAAGGCAAATTTTCATCATATAACTGATGAGGAAACTATGGTGCTGGACAGCATTATCTAGAGACTGGATATAACAAGAAGTGCACATATGTACAGCGTTTGTTGCCCACCATGATTAAGTTCCAGAGAGACAAGCAGTTGCTGCTGAAGCTGTGCACCTCCGACTAGTGGAACCACCATCCATTGGGTACGGTGTGTGTCCTTGATGAGATCAGGATAATGGGAGCAACAAACTTACATATTTTATGATGAGCTATGCTACTCACTTTGCTGTTTGTGAGGAGTTCATGGTATCTGCTGTGCACCTGATGAGGGCGCAAATCCATGTTTGTCAATTGACTAATGACTAACCAGTGACTATCCCCTGGGTCTGGGGTTCAATTTAGCTCCAAGATGACATACCAGGTGATGGAACACTGAAGCTTACCGTGGCGGACTCGATAATCTGATACCTGAGCTAGGCAGATCTGCAGTGCACTGTTAATGCTTGACCAGTCAGCCTGGCTCATTAATGGGCACTGGAGAAGTAAAATTATCACTGGAGGCTGGGATTCATTCACTCACCTCCAGGTAACCCTGCAAGTCAATGCTCTAATGGGCAAGGTGGTGCTAGCTGGACCAACTATGGAATACTTACCTGTGTTCTGAGCTGCATGGCTTAAGTTGGTTAAAGTCCAAACAGTGAGCACACTTGTGGGTCCCAAAGACTTAGCTATTGCCAACCTAAGCTGTCTGGACTTAGGTATGTGGGGTGGGTCTTACAGTTAGAGAGTGTGCACTCTATTTTGGGCACAGAGCTGTATCTGTGTGGATTTCTTTGTAGCTTAGTTTGGAGGCTTTTAAACATGGTGACGGGTTTTCATGTGTGTCAGATACCCAACTGATCCAAAAAAAAGTGTATTAAGATAATTGTCAAAAGAACCAGGGGAGAAATGAAGAGACATTTTTTACACAGCAAGTTGTTATGATCTGGAATGCATTGCCTGAAAGCAGATTCAATAGTAACTTTCAAAGGGGAAATGGATATATATTGAAAAGGAAACATTTGCAGGACTATGGGGAAACAGCAGGAGAATGGGATTAATTGGATAGTTATTTCAAAGAACCAGCACAGGCACGATGGGCCAAATGGCCTCCTTCTGTGCTGTATGATTTTATGGTTAATTTCAAACTCACAGGAGCAGATCCTATTCCACAGTGTGACATTTCCATGTCCCAGATCAGCCATTTTTGTGGCCTCACTGATTTAGACTATCACTTCAGTGCCAACTAGTGCTGAATTATGAGTATTCTGTAATGTGAACCTGTGACCACTAGGAGTTGAGTTGAAAAAGCTCAAAGTCACTTGACATAGGAACTTTTACAGCCATTAAAGAGAGGAGATTTTTGTGAGTTTAAACTTTAAAGAACCATGTTCCTAGTCCTGTTGTATCTGCCCCATTAATGTTGCAGGGCAGATTCCAATGCAGAAGCAGCAACACATTTCTGGCTGTGGATGGTCCATACAGGTCAGCAACATGAAGCCATAGCTTGTGATTTTATTCTTGACCTTGAAGTAACTCTGCTAAAATAAAGATGGTACATGGGACTGCTAGCAAGGTAAGGGATGTGGGGAATGGAACACTTTCTACTTTTGGCACCCAAATTTCCTTGTAATTAGAGCAAATGTCAGGTTAAAAGGTTCTGTCATCAGGGGCCAGAAGTGCCTATTATGGGCAGCCATTGTTTGGAAGCCTAGAAGATTTTACAGCTGAATCATTGATCTGGGAGGTTGGACTGTCTGACAGAATAGACCTGGATTTTGGACTACTGCCTCTGAGGGTAAATATAGACTCTGGAGGAATCTGTCACCGCAGGACCCTGTTGCAAAGGTCAGTTTTAAAAGGACTGCAAATAATGGTGAAGACATCTGTTTATTTTTAAATTTGGATAAGAGTGTCTTGTGTTCTAATACAAGCCAATTCAGTCAACCGTATTGAAATGACTGCACTGACTAATGGAAATCTACAGGATGGTGGTTTAAGTACTATTAACCTCCATGAGCTTAAGATCCCCCATAAACACCTGTCATTAAAAGTCCTAGCCAGCATATGGCTGCCTAACATTTCGTATGCAGTGCACTCTAAGGAAATCTGTGACTATCTAATAATCCTATAAATTTTAAATGTGGACAACTTGAATTCTTCCAAATAGCAAGCTAGAAGTAGGAGAATTACCTCCATTGTGTTGTTCACTAACTTTTTTGTTGGAAATTATTCATTTAATAAAATTGCAGTATTCTGCTTTGAAAGTATACTTCTCGCTTAGAGAGAGAGCAAATCAAGAAGAGGCAAGCATGTTTCAAGGTGAATGACATCAGACAGAAATGATCTAATGGTTTATTTTGATGGAATTTATTTCATCTGGTGTGTACTGTGTGCAGTAAACAATGAAAAAAGGGTTTGACAATGGCTTTTTGAAAAAGATAGTGCCCTTTTTAAAAGAATGTTGCTACACCTTGTCTAGTCATCTTCACAGGTGTCATGCAAAGTGGGCAAATTGCACCACAATCCATGTGACGACAAGAAAGGTCACTTAGAAAGAAGCAACTTTTAATATATAATTTTCTACAGAACATTTTAGCTTTAAAAGATAAACAAAATCATTACATCAATTTACAGTTTGTTCCCAATAATCTTATAGGAATGATTATGTGCCCTATAATAACTTAATTATTTTTTTAAAAAATTGCATTTGGTGCATTGCAGGGAGATATTTTTGAATAGGATATCGTTTAGCATAATGTAAGAAGTAATCATTATCCACTATTTTAAATAGAGTATCACTCAGAACTACTGATCCAAAAATTGAAATGTATGCCTCAATTGAGCTGATTATCTGACAATTTAACAGCATTAGCAGATTGAAATAATGCTGACAATTCCAAAATAAAAACTATTAAGTTATGATAGGGCTATTGTTTTACAGGGAATTAATAATTCAAAAGTTCTCCTATTGCACAGGATTTCAGGATTTTTACCAGTCTTTTGGGGAATTGTATTCAACGATTTGTCCATTTTCCTGTGAAAGCTGCAAATCAGTGGTCTTGTTGATGATGTAATAATCTATTGGTTACCAATTATGATGGATTAAGTCGCTATTTAAGAGCACAACAATGGATGCTATTATGAAATGTGACAAAAAATATTACTATGAAGATGTTAAGAGCTTGAATGTCCAGCAGGAGACTGTGTTAGTTTTTATCATTGTTATGTTTTTCACATGTCACTAAAGCACATATTCAAATAAATCAGGCACCAGTGTTAGAGTTAAATCCTTTCTGCCTTTATCAAAAGCCTTGAATGCAACAGTCTTATCAGTCAGAACTCTTACTCTTGGAGAAGGCAGGGAGCAGAGTGACCAGTTAAGTCACCAGGGTAGGAAAAAGTCATGAGTGGCTTATGATCACTTCATGAGTGGAGATATTTAGGACACATTACATTTATAACATTTGCAATAGCTTTTAAATTCAAGTAAAAAATAATTTTCTTAGGGCAGCTGATGGCAGACGCCTGAAGTGAAAATGTACAGACACTTCTAAAACTCTGAATTTGTTCTCTTTGGAATGAACTGGCACCAATCTGAGAACAAATCTAGCACCAATATTTTCAAATACAACTGGGAGAAAGAATATTCAAATTCAGTATTAATGAGGATGCAGCATATTTCTGCTGCCTTAGCAACTATCTCCACAACAGGTCAGAGGCTAGGTATTCTGCGGCGAGTGACCACCAAAGCCTTTCCACCATCTCCAAGGCACAAGTCAGGAGTGTGATGGAATATTCTCCACTTGCTTGGATGAATGCAGCTCCAACAACACTCAAGAAGCTCGACACCATCCAAGATAAAGCAGCCCGCTTGATTGGCACCCCATCCACCACCCTAAACATTCACTCCCTTCACCACCGGCGCACTGTGGCTGCAGTGTGTACCATCTACAGGATGCACTGCAGCAACTCGCCAAGGCTTCTTCGACAGCACCTCCCAAACCAGCGACCTCTACCACCTAGAAGGACAAGAGCAGCAGGCGCATGGGAACAACACCACCTGCACGTTCCCCTCCAAGTCACACACCATCCCGACTTGGAAATATATCGCCGTTCCTTCATTGTCGCTGGGTCAAAATCCTGGAACTCCCTTCCTAACAGCACTGTGGGAGAACCGTCACCACACGGACTGCAGCGGTTCAAGAAGGCGGCTCATCACCACCTTCTCAAGGGCAATTAGGGATGGGCAATAAATGCTGGCCTCGCCAGCGATGCCCACATCGCGTGAACGAATAAAAAAAAACTATAAAGGAGGAACTGATGTTGGCAGCACCCAAAAAGGTAAGCGGGAGTCTTACCGTAATACCTTGTTGGCTTACTTTGTAACGCCATTTATTCCAATGTGGGCACACATGGCTAGCAGCACAGAACAAACAGTGCCGACGTTTCTAAAATGGCCGGCAGTCCCAAACAGGTTTCTCACAGCAAATATTTATAACATGGCTTCCTTATTCTTTCTACAATCATAGAATGTTACAGCACAGAATGAGGCCATTCAACCCATCATGCCTGTGCTGGCTCTTTGAAAGAGCTATCCAATTAGTCCCACACCCCTGCAATTTTTTCCCTTTCAAGTATATATCCAATTTCTAGCCTTTCACTGTATTAGAATATGATGTGCAAATTCTAAGCTAGGGAGAGTTATAAAAGTAAAGAAATAACAAAAGAATTTGCATTAATATAGCACCTTATCACGTTTCTCAGAAATGTCCCACATACAACGAGTTACTTTGAAGTGCAGTGTTATGTAGATAAATGCAGCAATCATTTTGCACAAAATTTCAAGGAGATACAGACAGGCTAAGTGAATGGGCAAGAACATGGCAGATTGAATATAATGTGGAAAAATGTGAAGTTATCCACTTTGGTAGGAAAAACAGAAATACAGAGTATTTTTTTAAATGGTGAGAGATTGGGAAATGTTGATGTTGGCCTTTATTACAAGAGGATTTGAGTACAGGAGTAAAGATATCTTACTGCAATTACATAGGGCCTTGGTGAGACCGTACATGGAGTATTGTGTACAATTTTGGTCTCCTTACCTAAGAAAGGATATACTTGCCATAGAGGGAGTGCAACGAAGGTTCACCAGACTGATTCCTGGGATGGTGGGATTGTCGTATGAGGAGAGATTGAGTAGACTAGGCCAGTATTCTCTAGAGTTCAGAAGAATGAGAGGTGATCTCATTGAAACATACAAAATTCTTATAGGGCTCGCCGGGTAGATGCAGGGAGGATGTTTCCCCTGGCTGGGGAGTCTAGAACCAGGGGTCAGAGTCTCAGATTAGGAGTAGGCCATTTAGGACTGATATGAGGAAAAATTTCTTCACTCAGAGGATGGTGAATCTTTGGAATTCTCTACCCCAGAGGGCTGTGGGGATGGCCTACTCCTGCTCCTATTTTTTATGTTCTTATGTTCTTAAAAGCTCACAAACTGCATGGGGATTAACAACCCGGAAATCTATTTTTTGGTGTTGCTGGTTTAGGGAGGAATGGCTAGAACACAAGGAACAGTGCCATGAAATCGTCAATGTTCACCTGACCCACCGTAATATCGGACATGAGACCTTTGTGTAACTCTCATCCCAAGAACAGCACCTGTGACAATGAGTAAGCCCTCAGTACCACACTGGAGTAGGAAACAGTAAAGAGTAAAAAGAGAAAGAAAGCAAATACTCAGGAAAGGAACTTAAAGAAAGAAATGAAGAGATTGGGGGACTCTGTGATATGTACTCCCAATACTTGGAGAGACTGCACGGCCGATTTTAACCACCGGCGGAGAACGGGCGCCAGCTGCCCATCGCCTGCCTGTTCTCGTCAGCAGGAGGACGGAGCCATTTAGAGGCTCCGGCCTCATTTCCATTCTGCTGGCCAAACGGGTGCCCGGCTGCAGCACACCGGTTCTGGGAGGGCGGGAAAAAGTTGGAGCCGGCGGTGGGGATGGGAAGGCGATCCCAGGAAGAGTACTCCTGCTCCTTTGATATTTCCTGGGCCATTTTGTGAGCAGCTTCCATCGGTTCCTTTAAGGACCACTGCTTAGGCTGCTGAACGCTTGGTACAACAGGGAGCAGCATGTGGGGCACACGCTCCACTCATTTGTACCTTGAACATACAATCAGGGACCTTATGTACATCATAGAACCCTGATTCAGGTGAGCGCCTGGGCCACCAATGTAAAGGCCCCGGGGGAGTATGGTGGCGGGCGGCATTGGAGCGGGAACTGGGCAGTAAATGCAACACGACAATTTTAGAGCCACTTCCACCCAATCCCGCCTGGTGGACTGAGATAAAATTGGGCCTAAACTATCTGCAGCATTGCTCCTTACCGGGAGTGCAGGATCAAACAAAATAGAGAAAATGGATGATGAAAAGAAAGAATAACATGGAAAAAGATATAGAAATAACGAGATGCGAGGGGAAAAAAAAAATTCAGGGAATAGAGGATAGATGTAAGAAATAAGTGTTTTAGTTAGTCAGCCATCAGGAAGCTGACGAACTGGGTGAATTGAGGTAATGAAGAGTCCCACAATCTGATCCGAGGGGCTGATTTTCCGATCTGTCACTATCTTTAGTACTATTGAAGGTGGAGTACATGTTCTGAATTTGGTAGCAATACTCCTGGCAGGGAAATTAGTGGCATGTCAACTGGCACATACAGCTTGAAGAAAATATATTCAAATATGTGTAATTCTCAACTGCGCCATGCTGTTAAATACCAGATTAAACTTACTCAAGAAGCTATCCAATTGCGGCATAACTATGTAAAGCAGAGATGAAGAAGGCTACTAAACAGTAACTCACAGCAGGCAGCAAACACATATGACTGCAGCCTGCAGAATCACACTGGGGAAATCTATTTACTAAGAAAGCTAATTTGGCCATTCAGCATTTCTCTATTCTTATATCATTTTACCTTGCTGTATTCACCAATATTGCATCCCCATCACATTTACTTTGTTGAAACTGCATTGAAAAGCTATTAATACTGCAGCATGTGGAACCTTTAGGATGACTAAAGATAGTAATTTGTGCAAATGCTTCAAAATTAATTCAGCTCATGTCCTCTATTTTTTTGTACAGACATCAGACCTTGTGGCCGACTGCCAACTCCGCTAGCTGAGGGAGGAGACAATAACACACTCTATGCACCACTGGCCAAGACATGCCAAATGGTAGCAGATGGTCTTTCCTCCACAGACCCAGCACTAATTGCTATCCAGTTGGTTGGCTGAATGGTCAACCATGTCTGGATTGAATTTCTTTCTCGTATGCATGCTTTTTATTTCATGCAAAGCATAAAGGAGGCAGGAGTCACACTTTCCATCTTGGCCACGGAAACAAAGAGCAGCTCAATTTCCTGGCACTGTTAGTTAAGAGCGCTTTCTGTTGTGCAATTTTTTTTTGCATTTCCTCACCATCTCTTTATGTCTCTACTCATGAAGCACTGTTCTGTGCCTCCCCGTATGGGAGCATCTTGCTCCACTCAGCGCCAAACTCCGATGGCCCAGCTAAAATCATTAACTTGTGGACAACTATGGGTTCAAAGCCATGTCCTAACAGACTGTGACATAATTCAGTGAGATATCATACAGCAACATGGCATGCCATAGTGCTGGCACTGTCATTTTGACCAACATCTGAATGTAAGTCTAAAAAAAACATTGGTTCTTTCCTTTACATCAGTGGCTGCCTCTTTAAGTGCATTGGCAGTGCCACTGCGGCTCCGGCTAGATTCTGCTCTTCGGCAGCAGCAAGACGCCTCTTAATGGTGCGGGGAGCCCGATCGCAGCCAGTCCTGAATGGCACATGACCCCTCATCCAGGAAAATGGTTGGAGTCGTGGCGCGATCGCAGCAGCAGGCAGAAGTCCTGCCTCGACACTTCTCTGCTGCGAAAGAGGAGAATCCAACCCTTGGTCCGTGCTGAGTTAGCTGGTCTCAGCCAAGGTGACTCATATTTGAGAGCGTGTGCTTTGGCAAGATAGCAGAAGTCCTCTAACTAATGTGGAGATGTACTCCACTGTTTCAGAAGGGGGGTCGGGGAAGAATGGGAGAAAATCAGAGTGATCGGTTGGGGGAAAAGCCTTTGAAACCAGTTTTCACCTGAATGGTGAATAAATACTCTGGCCTCAGGTATCCTGCGCCAGAATGGTGAGGCTCAAGGCTCCTGAGATATTGGGCCTTGGACCTCATTGTCATAGAGCCAGCACCGGGCCTGCTGGCAAAGACTGGAGGAAGTGCAAAGAAAAATCAGGCCAACGTTAGCATGGAAGCTGAACCCGTGTTCTTTGGTAAATGGGTCCGGGGTTTAGGGGCCCGGAATCTGCAATCGGGTGGAGGGGCCTGGAGATCGCGATCAAGGGTCGGGAAAAAAACAGGGGTTGGGATCGTCATTCGGGTCCTCCTTCGGCATTCCTGCTCATCCTGGCTCCGTATTCAGGTAAGTTACTTGCCTTTTTGGTTGGCAGGCATTCCGAAGGACTGGTTTTCCGAATGTAACCCAAGATGGCACTGGCTGCCTCAGGGCACACCAGTGTTGGAGTGGGGACCTCATGAAGGTGCTCGGCCCCTTATTTGCATATCCAAAGGGCCCAACACCTGCTTCAGGCCTGGGTAAAGGACGCCTCTTGTTTGTCCTTACCCAATATGGTTGGAGATGTGCGCGCTTTTTGCCTGCCATTTTGGGGCCTTATTAGGCCGCATCGTGCATGAAAAACAGGCGGCAGGCAGCCCAATTTCTAGGCCTGTGACTGTTTTTATTGGTATAGATGTTTTAATTCATGTTAAATTGCATGCAGTTTCTGACAGGTAAATGAGTGCTGTAATATATAACGGAAATGGATGATGGATAGTGGATGTATCAGGATGAATTGCATGTGGGAGATCGTACCAGGGTTGGTGCCTTACATAACTCTGTCAAAAGAGTATAAGGCTCATAAATCATTAATGATTCCATGTAAGTGAAAGAACCTAAAGCACCGACAATGGTGTGATGTCCAATTTATCATATGGGGTCCTTTGAAACATGGTACTCAGTGTGGATTATTGAAGGATCACAGAGCCTCCAAATCTAATGTGTGGCACTCAGATTTCCTGGCGCCTCTTTTTCCTCCAGTAGAGTCCGCCACCCCCGCCCAAAAGACCCTATTGCACACCATCACTTTCTTCAAGGTTGGAAGCTAACAGCAGTTAGGATTTTACTTTTCAATCTTCAATACCATTAGGTGCTACTTTCCCTGCGTAGAATGAGAAAAACACATTAAGAGAAGGGTAGGTACAAACCAGAGTTGGTGAGGGCTGATTCAAAAACAGTGCTATGGGAAACATACACTTCAGTAGGACCCATCAGGACTGTCTACATTGCATGAATTCTAAATGAGAGATTTTCAGTTGCAAGGTGCATACATTAAAGCATCACTCACAGTAATAACATTAACTTGCTTAAAAATGATAAGATGCTTCTTTCACATTAACCGCAGGGAATGGCCAAGTGTCATTAACGAATGCTGGGGAAATGCCAGGATCTACATGTGGGAGACTGTAGTCCTGAAGTGGGAGGGAGGGAATCTGCGATCTCTCATGTGAGACTCCCTAAATGCAGGAGCCAACTGTCTGTTATTTCAAACGATATATATAGCATATAATTATTTTTAACTTACCTTTTATCTTGCAAGAAGCCTAATATCTCATCACTACACACAGCAGCAGACATTTAGAGGTCTATTCCAGTCCTCAATTGACAACAGAATGCACAGTGTGCAATTTTAAAACCTAGACTTTCTGCTGCTTTGTACACAAGCTGCTCTCCTGTGAAACAGCCTATTTATCTTCAGTGGGAAAAATATAGAAGCTGCTCATAAATCCAATTCTTTAATGATGTGTAACTCACACAGAGAACATGAAGGCAAGGCTGGAATCTCAGTCTTAATGGATTTTCCTCAGATTGAAGTGTGACTGGGTTACATTAGAAATAAGAATACCAATTTGTTTTCACTCATAATGAAATGCATAAGTATTTTTTTAATGTGATGTTCTGGATCTCTTTTTACCAAATAAAAGGCACGGCCCTTTGTGTTGTTGGGTGAAAAAAGAAACAAAATTAGAATCTAGAAAAGTTTAACTGAATTATCATGTGCAATCGAAATGACATGAAACTCATGTAAAGTGACGCCAGATATTTTAACGGAGGGCATTTTCTATCGCCAGCTGCCCGTTTCTCTCCTGAAAATTCAATTTTCAGGCAGCCCTTTAAATGGTGTCGAGCAGCACTCCTGCCCAAAACATGTGCGAAGCTGTTTAAATATGCAAATATAGAGGTCCTACACAGGTTGTTGGACCTCGATTGCAATTTTAATGTACAAATTGCGCTGTGCACGCTAGTTCCAGTTGTACCAGGTGTCGAGTGGCCTCACAGGCAGTCCTTAAAGAGATTACTGCAGGCCTCTCAGGTAAAGAGCAATTTCGAACCTGCCTGTTCGGCAGAAACCAGGTAGGCAGGCGGGCAGAGAGTGAAAATCGCCTGAGTGACTGACCCACTGTCATCCCACTCTCTTCCCGCAGGGTTCGATTTTAACCTGCTCTTCTGGGCAGGTGAGAAGGACGCCCGCCGGCAATCCAAGCCCGTCCATCCATGGTCCTGAGTGAGGAAGTGGTTGTGGTTTTCCCCCCAGGTCAACCCAGCAGGAGTGCGCCTCCAGGCCCTGCTGGCAAAGTTTAGGCCTTCTCTTTCTCCAGGCTCATCCCCCACCTCAATCGCGAAGCCCTTCCGAAACCCCCTAACTGAACGCCAGGACCGTTCCTTTGGTCGCTAATGGCGGCCTCCTGCCGCCCGACATTGCGCTCCTGCTGACCGGCCAGCTGCCTCTTCCCACTGATTACGGGCAGGAAATTGACCGGGGGCATGCAGATGAGGTCGGGGAGTTAAAGTCACCCAGGCCTCATGTTGGCAGGGTCAGGATCGTTTGCCACCCACTTTGGCCCCACCCGACCAATTCCTGCACTGAGTTAATAAGAACATAAGTACAGAAAAATAAGGAGCAGGCTATATGGCCCCTCGAGCCTGCTCCGCTATTCAATCAGATCATGTCTGATCTTCGACCTCAACTCCACTTTCCCGCCCAAGCCCCGTATCCCTTGATTCCCCTAGAGTCCAATAATCAATCCACCTCAGCCTTGAATATATTCAACAACTCAGCATCCTCAGCCCTCTGGGGTAGAGAATTCCAAAGATTCACAACCCTCTGAGTGAAGAAATTCCTCCTCACCTCAGTCTTGAATGGCCGACCCCTTATCCTGCAACTATGCCCTCGAGTTCTAGATTATCCAGCCAGGGGAAACAATCTCTCAGCATCTACCCTGACACGCCCCCTCATAATCTTATATGTTTCAATGAGATGTTTCAATGTCGCATCATAAGTTTTTGTTGCTTTTAAGATTTTTGTGAGACCAGCAGGAAGAGCATGAAGGCTCCTCCTAACCTCACAAAAACCAACCAGACACTTCCAGCCTGTTCTTAAGACAACCCCCACCCCCAAATAGGCCTTACCCGCCAACCGACTGTGCACAAACTAGCTGATTTTTCACCAGCAAAACCAACAAGCTACAGCAGAGAAACCATTTGGCGCCATACTTACCTGTAAAATTCAAATGAGGCCCACATCTGAAAATACTTCGGGCCTTCTGACTTTGCTGTTGGGCGGGTACTGCAGGCGCAACGCCAACTAGTGCCCATTTTGGGCTGAAGTTCAAAATCCCTCCCCCCCAAAAGGAATCTGGAGAAAAGGAGAAAACAATCTTCACTGGGGACCAACATAACATGGTGCTAGCTAAAAACATTCCTGGATCTGAGCTTTGAAGTGACAACCAATAGAATTCTCAGTTTATTTAGGTACTGGATGGAAGTACTAGTTAAGTCCGGGTACATAATCTGCTTGTAACTAGTGGGGTGCCGCAAGGATCAGTGCTTGGGCCTCAGCTATTTACAATCTATATTAATGACTTAGATGAGGGGACCGAGTGTAATGTATCCAATAAGGTTACATTATCAATCTATTTTAAAGACCTGGCAGTTCATGGCCACCCTTCCCTGCCAGTCCTCAAAACAGAGTCTGAGTGACTCTGAGTCTGAGTGGACGAAAGCAACAGTCGGCGCCTCGCAACTCAATACTGCGTGCTTGTCGAACTTTCCAGAGAATGTGTGGGAACAAAAATATTCTGCTACCAACCAAATATGGAGATACAAAACTGAATTAGGAACTAAAAGATCACTAGGCCTAATTACTGCAACGTACCTGTTAAAAGGTAAGGATGCCATTGTATAAGAAGATAAGAAATAGGAGCAGTAGTAGACCATACAGCCCCTCGAGCTTGCTCTGCCATTCAGTCAAATCATGGCTGATCTTCGACCTCAACTACACATTCCCATCCTATCCCCATATTCCATGATTCCCTTAGTGTCCAAATATCCATCGATCTCAGTCTTGAGAATATTCAACGACTGAGAATCCACAGCCCTCTGGGGTAGAGAATTCCAAAGATTCACAACCCTCTGAGTCAAGAAATTTTTCTTCGTCTCGGTCCTAAATGGCCGACCCCTTATCTTGAGACTATGACCTCTCGTTCTAGACTCTCCAGCCAGGAGAAACAGCCTCTCAACATCTACTCTGTTGAGCCCTCTAAGAATTTTATATGTTTCAATGAGATCATCTCTCATTCTTCTAAACTCTAGAGAATATAGGCCCATTCTACTCAATCTCTCCTCATAGGACAACCCTCTCATTGCAGAAATCAATCTAGTGAACCTTTGTTGCACCCCCTCTAAGGCAAGTATATTCTTCCTTAGGTAAGGAGACCAAAACTGTACACAGTACTCCAGGTGTGGTCCCACCAGAGTCCTATATAATTGCAGCAAGACCTCCTTACTCTTATACTCCAACCCCCTTGCAATAAAGGCTAACGTACCATTTGCCTTCCTAATTGCTTGCTGTACCTGCATGTTAACTTTCTGTGATTCGTGTACAAGGACACCCAAATCCCTCTGAATACCAACCTTTCTTAGTCTCTTATCTTTTAAAAAACATTCTGCTTTTCGATTCTTCCTAGCAAAGTGGATAATTTCACATTTCCCCAAATTATATTCCATCTGCCACCTTCTCGCCCACTCACTTAACCTGTCTATATCCCTTTGCAGCCTCTTTGCATCCTCATCACAGCTTACTCTCCCACCTAGCTTTGTAGCGTCAGAAAACTTGGATACATTACACTCAGTCCCCTCGTCTAAGTCATTAATATATATTGTAAATAGCTGAGGCCCAAGCACTGATCCTTGCGAGACCCCACTAGTTACAACCTGCCAACCTGAAAATAACCTATTTATTCCTACTCTTTGTTTTTTGTCCATTAGCCAATCCTCAATTCACGCTAATATATTACCCCCAATTCCATGAGCCCTAATCTTGTGTAACAACCTCTTCTGTGGCACCTTATCGAATGCCTTTTGAAAACCAAATATACTACATCCATTGGTTCCCCCTTATCTACCCTGCTAGTTACACCCTCAAAAAACTCCAATAGATTTGAAAATAATCGATATATTAACAATTGTTAATTAAACAGGGTCATGATCTAGACTTTAAGGTGATTTATGTGGTTAAATTTACGTTTTCCACTACTTTATAGATATGACTTAGCCTAGTGGGGTCCCCTTATGGCCTGTGGCCCTGGGCAATTGCCCCTAAAGCTTGTACTATAGGCAAGACTGCTTCAAAAAGGTATTTCTTATTTTAAAAAATCCAGTACTGATTGCAGAAGATGTCTTGTGATACCATCAGATGAACAATTCTTCATTTTAACACTCAATAAAATGATCACATTCTTCACTGGACAAACTTTCCATAAGGTATATGGGGGTGGGGTGTTATACTGCCGGGTGGCCATTCCTTGCCTAAGGAAAATGTGGTGGACACCTTGGATACCCATCTGCCTACTGATTCAATTTTTAGGTAGGCCTTTAAATGGGCGCCGGGTACTCCTGCCCAAAACAGGTGCAAATCTGTTTAAATAGGCACATCAGGGTCCTACGCCAGCTGTTTTAATGTACAGTTTTAATGTATAAATGAGTGGAGGATGCACCATGTACACTAGTCCCAGTTGTACCGGTATCAAACACCCAAACCAATGGTCCTTAAAGGGTCTGCTGCAGGCCGCTAAGGAACAGGTCTTTGTTGTTTTCAAGGTTTTCGGGGGGCCAGGAGGAGCTTTGTTTCTTTAGGCCCTCTCTTGCTTTCCTCCAAATCTAATTCACCTTGCCAGCTCGTTCTCAAACCCCCCGGGATCTGTTCACGTCCCCCCTCCGCCCAACCCCCGCCCCCCCAACCCCAGGTACAAACCTGAAAATGGAGCTAATTGTCCTGAACAGGAATTCACATTTACTGATTGAAAACTTGGTATGTAGTGCTAATTTGCTTTAAAAGAAGCTATATCCTACAAATTGTTGTGCTTGCTTGCATAACAGATACTGTATTCCAAAAGAAATTCAATGGGGGTAATTTTAACCTAGCCTGCCCGGCAGGAATGGGGTCAATTTGGGTCGGAAACCCCTTTTTACACCCCAACCCAATTTTAAGCTCCATTTGACTTCATTGGAGACAGGGTGTAAAACAAGCATGCAACACGAACCCACTCCATTCCTGGCCGGTGGGTTAGGTTAAAATTGGGGCTAATGTGTGAAAGCGCTTTGAGATGTTTTGATGAATATCAGGTTCCATATGTACGCTGACGACACCCAGCTCTACCTCACCACCACCTCACTCGGCCCCTCCACTGTCTCTGAATTGTCACACTGCTTGTCAAATATCCAGTACTGAATGAGCAGAAATTTTCTCCAACTAAATATCGGGAAGACCGAAGCCATTGTCTTTGGTCCCCGCCACAAACTCCGTTCCCTTGCCACCGACTGCATCCCTCTCCTTGGCCACGGTCTGAGGATGAACCAGAATGTTCGCAACCTTGGCGTCCTATTTGAATCCGAGATGAGCTTCCGACTACATATCTGCTCCATCACCAAGACTGCCTACTTCCATCTCCGTAACATCACCCATCTCCGCCCCTGTCTCAGCTCATCTGCTGCTGAAGCCCTCATCCATGCCTTTGTTACCTCGAGACTTGACTATTCCAATGCTCTCCTGGCCGGCCTCTCACCTTGCACCCTCCGTAAACTTGAGTTCATCCAAAATTCTGCTGCCCATATCCTAACTCGCACCAAGTCCCGTTCTCCCATCACCCCTGTGCTCGCTGACCTACATTGGCTCCCGTTCTGGCAAAGCCTCAATATTAAAATTCTCATCCTTGTTTTCAAATCCCTCCATGGCCTCGCCCCTCTCTATCTCTGATACCTCCTCCAGCCCTCCAACCCTCCGAAATCTCTGTGCTCCTCCAATTCTGGCCTCTTGCGCATCCCTGATTTTAATCACTCCACCATTGACGGCCGTGCCTACTGCTGCCTAGGTCCTAAACTCTGGAATTCCTTCCCCAAACCTCTCCAGCTCTCTACTTCTCTACCTCTCTCTCCTCCTTTAAGATGCTCCTTGACACCTAAGTCTTTGACCAAGCTTTCTGTCTTAATATCTCCTTATGTGGCTCGGTGTCAAATTTTGTTTGATACCGCTCCTGTGAAGCACCTTGCAATGTTTTTCTATGTTAAAGGCGTTATATAAATGCACGTTTAGTTGTTGTGGATGTGATCAGGCACTAAATAAATGCAAGTCCCTCACCTTCATATCCCATCATTAAACTCGCAATATCAATTTGATGTTCAGACAATGCCAAAACAATATGGGCCTTTTATTAAACATATGATAGTCATTAAAAGTGAAAATATTTTATTGATCTGGTCGCTTGCCAAGACTTTGGGGTCGGTTTTGCAATGGGGGTGGGTTGGCAGCGGGAGTGGGTGAAAGTGCGCATGGCAAACCCGCATGAACAAAACTTACCATTTCCGACACGATCGCATGGTGATTGCTGATGATTAACGTCCTCTCCGGGTTTTACACCCGGCAGCCAGCCTGATTGTCAGGCTGGCTGCCGTCAGGAGCTGCAACGTGAGAAGGGGGTGGTCCAGAAAGGGAGAGAGTGAGACGTCATCCGGCGCTGGAACAGAAGATCGAGGGGGGGGGAGAGTGGAAGATTGGGGGGGGGGGGGAAGAGGGGAAGATTGGGGGGTAGAGGGGAAGATCGGGAGGATATCGGGGAGGTGAAGAGGGGGACATCGGGGGGCTGAAGAGGGGGGTATCGGGAGGACATGGTGGGGGGGAAAGGGGGAGATCGGAGAGGGAGACATTGGACATCGGAGTAGGGTGGAAATGCAGGTTGATTTTGTGTTTTAACTTCCTTCTATAGTTTTTGATGTAATTTATTTAGATTCTTTTTCTCTGATCCGGCCCTTCACGCCCGGTTTCACCAGGCGCGAATCAGAGGCGGTGGGCAAGCCGCCCAGGTAAGTTAAAAATCGTTATAATCACTTAATCTGTCACAGGTAAAGTGCCTTAAGAACCTCAATGAGGTACATTTGGCTCTTTAACTGTCATCCCGTCGGCTTTAACTGCTGGCAGGACTTCCAGTTTCGGGTCACCCGCGCACACACAGGAAACTCAGAAGTCAGCGGGTTGGAGCCGGCTTCCGATCCTGAACAGGATTTCCGCGATTTTCGGAGCTTCCCCGCCCCCAACGCACCCACAAATTCCCTCTAAAATTGAGCCCTTTATGTTTGGAATCAGCATTTTATATAGTCGGAACAGCCTTGCAGTAACCTTTACATCTATTTTTAAAAAATCAATGGAGTTGCGAAAAATGAACCCTGCAGATGTGAAATGCTATGGGTCCACATTGCAGTGATTTATTTTAGTTGAAGAAAGAAAGAACTTGCATTTTTGCAGAGCCTTTCATGACCTCAGGATGTCCCACAGCCAATGAAGTACTTTAACAATGATGTACTAAAAGGCCTTAATTAAGCCACATTTGTGGAAGATTCCTCATTTTCATCATTTACTTCAACAAATAAATTGGCAGAAAAACTACATTTCTTGGTAGTGCAATGGGTAAAGAAGAAAAAAAGAACTTGCATTTATATAGTGCCTTTCGTGATCTCAGGACATCCCAAAGGGCTTTACAGCCAATTAAGTGATTGCACTAGAGAGGGTACAGTGGAGATTTACGAGGATGTTGCCAGTACTGGAGAATTTTAGCTATGAGGAAAGGTTGAATAGGCTGGGGTTGTTTTCTTTGGAACAGAGGAGACTGAGGGGAGATTTAATTGAGGTGTATAAAATTATGAGGGGCCTAGATAGAGTGGATAGGGAGGACCTATTTCCCTTAGCAGAGAGGTCAAGAACTAGGGGACATAGATTTAAAGTAATTGGTAGAAGGATTAGAGGGGAGTTGAGGAGAATTTTTTTTCACCCAGACGGTGGTGGGGGTCTGGAACTCACTGCCTGAAAGGGTGGTAGAGGCAGAAACCCTCAACACATTTAAAAAGTATTTGGATATGCATTTGAAGTGCCGTAACCAACAAGGCTACAGACTAAGTGCTAAAAAGTGGGATTAGGCTGGATAGCTCTTTATTGGCTGGCACATTCACGATGGGCCGAATGGCCTTCTTCTGTAAATTTCTATGATTCTATGATTCTAAGTACTTTTGAAGTGTAGTCACTGTTGTAATGTGGGTACGCGTGCTCTGCACCATGGAGAAGCAGGGGACAGGATTCCACCCACCATTCTGCTGTATTAATCACTGGATTATTAGGGTCAGGCAAATAATAGAGACAAGAATCACCCTGGGACACTCTCATCCACCTAACAACAAAAAACAGTTCCGCAGCAGGACCTTGATTGGGGAACAGTGCATAGGACTGAAAAGGGCGAGGGCAGAAATAACTAAAAGATGCTTTTACTTTATGAAAATGCAGCCGTTGGCAGATACGTTGATCCCCCACTGTCGACGGCACTCAGGAAATATAGGAATGTAGGAATTACTAGATTAAAAAAAGATCATGTCCATCTAGTTCGCCTTCTACCATCCTGGTAGTCCCATGACACAATGATAATGGAGTGGTTGACAAATCATGGCCATCAATCTCTATCAATTAGTCTACAACAGACCCAGACATGAGATGAGGAAAATGCCAGTGGTGGAGAGCTTTGGGAACCAAAGGTCCAAAGTCACACTCAGAAATATAAGAGCCTTCCAGCAGGAGCAGAGACGGGAGTGAAGTGCTGGGAGAACACTCTGGCATGGTTCTCCACAATGTGATCTGCAAATTAAAAGCACCTAAACACTACTGAATGGCATATGGGCTAAAAGGTGCAACATTACCTGAGATCATCGCACGGCACTTAGAAAAATAAAGCTTATACGAAGAAAGCCTTATTCTTAAGAAGTATTTAAACCTAGATATTACTGTGATGATATTAGACCACACTAATTAGTACACCTGTCTGGCATTCCTCTGTCCATTACTTTAGCAGAGGTGTTGGCATATTTAAAATAAATGTGTTATTGCTTATGTTAAGATAGTGGACAGAAGAAGGTCATTTGAGCACATTATTCATCCCCAAATATCAATAATATAGGAATGAGCCTTAGGATTCCCGCCGCCAAGTCAGCAGGGTTCAAGCCCCCACCCCCCAGCCCAGCGATTGGAGACAAAACTGAGAGTGAAATGCATCCCCCCTCCCCCACCCTCCCCCATCATAGCCCCGGTGAGCAGGAGACCAGTGATCCGCCCTCTGAATACTGCCTTAACATTCAACGAGGTACTAATGTCTGGTGAGATTGGAATGTCGACCCCACCTCCCCCACCAACCCCATCATATCTAGCTGGTTCCCCTGGTCAGGCTAACGTCCTGATCTCATAAAAAGGGGTCTTCATTACAAAAACAACTCAGACCCCATGATATGCTGGCTGTAAAAGCGTAGCCTCATGTGCTGCTAGACACAGAAGGGAAGAAACAGATTATCATCAACAGCCAATTTTAGGCTCTAGGATAATATACAGGAATGTGCAACCATCCATTAAGGCAGCAAACTTGTCACAACTTTCTCCTGTAAAGTTTACTCTAAAGTTTAGCTGTATATAGAACATTAGTGCATTTCCTAAAGTGGAAATCTTTGAATAAATTAAGTTTTCATAATCTTAAATGTTGCAGTGGTCCTCCGAGTGTCGATGATATTCAAGATTAGTTTAACTGCGAGTGTTACAAATGTTAGCCACAGTGCTCTGAGAGACCTCCCTCAAGACAACGAGTTAATAGATTAAATGGAGAGCAGCTCTTAACGGTCAGTCGTTTGAGATAATATTCAGCATAAATGGTTTCTGTTTCATCAGACAAGCAGACAGGGCGGATTCAACAGCACTTGAATTAACAACTTCACACTGAAGTGCAGTCTCAAGCAACAACGGGAACTGCATAACAATTCACCGATCAGCACTATTTAGACTTTTTTTTATTCGTTCATGGGATGTGGGCACCTCTGGCGAGGCCGGCATTTATTGCCCATCCCTAATTGCCCTTGAGAAGGTGGTGGTGAGCCGTCTTCTTGAACAGCTGCAGTCCGTGTGGTGACGGTTCCCACTGTGCTGTCAGGAAGGGAGTTCCAGGATTTTGACCCAGCGACGATGAAGGAACGGCGATATATTTCCAAGTCGGGATGGTGTGTGACTTGGAGGGGAACGTGCAGGTGGTGTTGTTCCCATGTGCCTGCTGCCCTTGTCCTTCTAGGTGGTAGAGGTCGCAAGTTTGGGAGGTGCTGTCGAAGAAGGCGAGTTGCTGCAGAGCATCCTGTGGATGGTACACACTGCAGCCACAGTGCGCCGGTGGTGAAGGGAATGAATGTTTAGGGTGGTGGATGGGGTGCCAATCAAGCGGGCTGCTTTATCTTGGATGGTGTCAAGCTTTTTGAGTGTTGTTGGAGCTGCACTCATCCAGGCAAGTGGAGAGTATTTCATCACACTTCTGACTTGTGCCTTGTAGATGGTGGAAAGGCTTTGGGGAGTCAGGAGGTGAGTCACTCGCCGCAGAATACCCAGCCTCTGACCTGCTCTTGTAGCCACGGTATTTATATGGCTGGTTCAGTTAAGTTTCTGGTCAATGGTGACCCCCAGGATGTTGATGGCGGGGGATTCGGCAATGGTAATGCCGTTGAATGTCAAGGGGAGGTGGTTAGACTCTCCTTTGTTGGAGATGGTCATTGCCTGGCACTTGTCTGGCGCGAATGTTACTTGCCACTTATCAGCCCAAGCCTGGATGTTGTCCAGGTCTTGCTGCATGCGGGCACGGACTGCATCATTATCTGAGGGGTTGTGAATGGAACTGAACACTGTGCAATCATCAGCGAGCATCCCCATTTCTGACCTTATGATGGAGGGAAGGTCATTGATGAAGCAGCTGAAGATGGTTGGGCCTAGGACACTGCCTTGAGGAACTCCTGCAGCAATGTCCTGGGACTGAGATGATTGGCTTCCAACAACCACTACCATCTTCCTTTGTGCTAGGTATGACTCCAGCCACTGGAAAGTTTTCCCCCTGATTCTCATTGACTAGGGCTCCTTGGTGCCAAACTCGGTCAAATGCTGCCTTGATGTCAAGGGCAGTCACTCTCATCTCACCTCTGGAATTTAACTCTTTTGTCCATGTTTGATCCAAGGCTGTAATGAGGTCTGGAGCCGAGTGGTCTTGGTGGAACCCAAACTGAGCATCGGTGAGCAGGTTATTGGTGAGTAAGTGCCATTAGATAGCACTGTGGATGACACCTTCCATCACATTGCTGATGATTGAGAGTAGACTGATGGGGCAGTAATTGGCCGGATTGGATTTGTCCTTTTTGTGGACAGGACATACCTGGGCAATTTTCCACATAACATAACCATCAAGACAACAGCATTTACATGTATACCCCTTTCTTTGTCTTCCAGCTCCAGCACAAAACTGTCTATGTTTAAGGTATCAAAACTGCAGTCACGTCACCATTCTCTTGCAACATCCTCCAACTCGTGCCATTATGGGCCTGGTTTCTGATGGTTCAGGAATCATTTCAAAGTGTACATAGAACAAAGGTTGCATTACACAGCAATGCATCTCCCCGAGTTGCATTGGGCATCACTTGTGTAGGTGTATTAGCCAAAGACTATTGAGTGAATGTACACACTTTACAGTCAATTCTTATTAAGAGCAGGTTAATTTAGCATTAACAACATGTTTATAGTAGGAGCCTCTCTCCTTCTTTCTCTGCCTCACTTTTTCTAATTAATCCCACAAACTGTACCTGGGGGACATATCGCTGCTAAACTGTTTGCTTTTAAGGGGTTGTCTAAAACTTTACAAACATACCCAGTATCACTCAGGAGAGGGGATAATTCCTACTTCTGATTTTCTAATCCAACATAAATATCAACATCATTACTTGGCTGACCACTTCAGCAGTTTTAGGCTGAAAGAAATGGGTGCCAAAGTTGGGGAATGTAATGGAAAAAACACTGCTGGTCAACAACATCATGCAGGGTCTGACTGGTGTACTGTACCTGTCCGTTCAAGTTTTGCAATGCAGCTTGGCTGAGGGAGTTGATACTTTTTATATGCCTAATGATGATGACAAGTGAAATGTGAGTAATCATTAAGTATGGGGAAAAAGGCAAAGGAAGCTAGTAAACAATTGGAAAATCATTGAATCATATAGCACAGAAGGAGGCCATTCAGCCTACCATGCCTGTGTCGGCTCTTTGAAATAGCTATCCAAATTAGTCCCATCCTCCTGCTCTTTCTCCATAGTCTTGCCAATGTTTCCTTTTCAATTATATATCTAATTCCCCTTTGAAAGTTATTACTGAATCTGCTTTCACCACCCTTTCAGGCATTTCAGATCAGAACAACTCACTGCATAAAAAAAAATTCTCCTCATCTCCTCTCTGGTTCTTTTGCCAATTATCTCAAATCTTTGTCCTCTGGTTACCGACCCACACACCAATGGAAACAGTTTCTCCTTATTTACTCCAACAAAACCCCTCAGAATACCGTACAATAGAGTAAAAAAGAAGAGAAAGTAAAATGGTTAAAAAGAAAATGTAACTATAAATATAAAACAAGATCAACAGCTGCAGCCCAGAAATCAATATGGCAGAGAGATTTAACAAAAGATAAAGAGCTGCAGAATAGAAATGCTATACAGCAACACATGTCCTCTGAACCTCTTGATTAAAGACTTCCATTTGTCACAATACTTCTCCAGCTGTCGATTTGCTCAACCATTCCCTCACCTCCACCTTTGCCCTCTGTAAAACTTTTGTTACCTCCCATCCTGGTCAATCTCCCTGGTAAGGTGCACATCTTCACTCCCTCAAGTCCAAGGGGCGCCGACTTCAGCGTATCTGGCGCACAATCGAGTCCTGCTCTCCAATTTCATCTCCCTGCCCGGCCACTGTCGCAGGCTGAATCGGATGACTCGCAATCTCGGCATCCTGTTCGACCCTAAACTGAGTTTCCGATCCCATATTTTCTCCATCACAAAGACCGCCTACTTCCACTTCTGTAACATTGCCCACCTCTGCCCCTGCCTCTGCCCATCTGTTGCTGAAACCCTCATCCATGCCTTTATCATCTCCAAACTCGCCTATGCCAGTGCTCTCCTGGCTGGCCTCCCATCCTCTACCCTCCCTAAACTTCAGCTTATCCAAAAACTATGCATCCCGTATCCTATTTAGCAACAGGCCCTGCTCACCCATCACCCCTATCCTCACTAACTTATGTTGGCTTTTGGTTCCCCAACACCTCAACTTAAAATTGTCATCTTCATGTTTAAATCAATCCATGATCTCAACCCTCCCTAACTCTGTAACCTCTTCCAGCCCTACAACCCCTCCCAAAACTTTCCATTCCTTGGATTCTCGCCTTTTGCGCATCTCCCTTCACCCCAATTGCAACGACTATGTCTTTATCTGCCTTGACCCGACACTCTGCAATTCCCTTCTTAAACCTTTCTGCTTCTCCATCTCCTTTAAGACTTTCTTTGACCAAGCTTTTGATCACCCCTCCTAATATTTGCTTCTTTGGCGTGACGGACATTTTTTCTTTACTCCTCTGTGAAGCACCTTGGGACATTTTTTCTACTTTAAAGGCACTATATGAATGCAAGTTATTGTTATTGTAACTATCGACCATTCTATATAGTCTATACATGATCTTACCTTCTTTGCTCATCACCTCTTTTCTTTACCCCCAATTCTTTTTCCACTGGGATATACGAACATATGAACTAAGAGCAGGAGTAGGCCATTCGGCCCCTCGAGCCTGCTCTGCCATTTGATAAGATCATGACTGATCTGATTGTGACCTTAATCCTACTTTCCCGTCTACCTACTATAACCTTTGACTCCCTTGTTAATCAGGAATCTATCTAACTTAAAAATATTCAATGACCCTGCCTCCACCGCTCTCTGGGGAAGGGAGTTACACAAAATCACGACCCTCTGAGAGAAAAAATTTCTCCTCATCTCCGTCTTAAATGGGAGACCCCTTATTTTTAAACTGTGGCTCCTAGTTCTAGTCTCTCCCACAAGGGGAAACATCCTCTCAGCTTCTACCCCTTCTAGTCCCCTCAGGGTCTTATATGTTTCAATAAGATCACCTCTCATTCTTCTAAACTCCAGTGTAAACAGGCCCAACTTGTCCAACCTTTCCTCATAAGATAACCCCCTCATCCCAGGAATCAGTCGAGTGAACCTTCTCTGAACTGCCTCGAAAGCTATTATGTCCTTTCTTAAATAAGGAGACCAAAACTGCACACAGTATTCTAGATGTGCTCTCACCAATGCCCTGTACAACTGTAGCAAAACATCTCTACTTTTATATTCCATTCCCCTTGCAATAAATGACAACATTCCATTTGCCTTCCTAACCACTTGCTGTACCTGCATACTAACTTTTTGTGATTCATGTACGAGGACACCCAGAAATCTCTGTACCTCAGAGTTGTGCAATCTCTCTCCATTTAAATAATATACTGCTTTTCTATTCCTCCTGCCAAAGTGGACAAGTTCACATTTTCCCACATTATACTCCATCTGCCAAATTTTTGCCCACTCACTTAACCTATCTATATCCCTTTGCACACTCCTTATGTCCTCTTCACAACTTACTTTCCTACCTACCTTTGTGTCATCAGCAAATTTAGCAACCATACATTCGGTCCCTTCATCCAAGTCATTGATATAGATTGTAAATAGTTGAGGCCCAAGCACTGATCCCTGTGGCACTCCACTCATTACATCTTGCCAACCTGAAAATGACCCATTTATGCCTACTCTCTGTTTCCTGTTAGCTAACCAATCCTTTATCCATGCTAATATGTTACCCCCTAAACCATGAGCTCTTATTTTGTGTAGTAGCCGTGTTGAGTCTGCCTGATTGCATTGAGATTTTTTAAGTGCCCTGCTATAACATCCTTAATAATAGATTCTAGCATTTTCCCTATGACAGATGTTAAGCTAACTGGCCTGTAGTTTCCTGCTTTCTGTCTCCCTCCTTTCTTGAATAGAGGAGTTACATTCGCTATTTTCCAATCTGATGGGACCCTTCCAGAATCTAGGGAATTTTGGAAAATTAATACCAATGCATCTACTATTTCTGCAGCCACTTCTTTTAAAACCGTAGGATGAAGTCCGTCAGGACCTGGGGACTTGTCAGCTTTTAGTTCTAATATTTTTTTCAAAACCCTTTCCCTGGTGATTGCAAATGCTTTAAATTCCTCCCTCCCTTTCACCTCTTGATTCACAATTATTTCTAGCATGTTATTTGTATTCTCTACAGTGAAGGCAGTCGCAAAATATCTGTTCAATTCATCTGCCATTTCCTTATTCTCCATTATTATCATGGTCTCAGTTACTGTTTCCCATCACCTTTAGCCAGGAGAGCAGCATGGTCTATTCTCCACAGACAGTGATGCTCCATGACCATTATATATAGTGATGGTTTGCTTCTGTGGATCAGATCTCATTATTGTCCTACTATCCCTCGATATCTTTGCTTGCTGAAAATTTGGGGCCGTATAGAAGCCATCAATGGGACTCACAGCAGCTTTCAGCTGGTGATAGTTCCATTGAGACCTTATAAGGGTGTATTCAGTGGCATTCCTGGGGTAGCTGAGGAACCCTCCCAGACACTGCCTTTTGCTGTAGGAGGAGTCAGTGGAAATCTGCCCATGAACTCTATCCCCAACCTTTACTACACAGAAAATGGCTGCACATAAGAAATGGGGTTGCATCCCAATTCTGACAATGGGTGGGTATTTCGCCCACTCTCTGCCCTGGGCCCAGATTGGAATTTCGGGGCTCAAGTTTCTCCAACAGGCAACATGGCAACTCTGCATGTTTCCCAAAAAGGTTGATCTTGACTATTCCAGAAACAGCGGTTGCCTCTCTCCAAACTCCTCAATCTGGTGACCCTGCCCTTAGAAGGAATTTTCAAGCTGCGCCTACATTGGTTTATAGAAGATGTATGTGTGCATATTTATTCCATACATATCTGGAATTTGAATAAGTGGCAAACCCACAGGCCTGTGCATGCAGCCCCAATAAATAATAGAATGGTCTCTGTGTGTTTCACATTGGCAGTTTCATTTCTGAATTCTATTGATTCACATCTATTATTGGATTTCGCTACCACAAAGAAAGAACTTGCATTTATATAGCACCTTTCATGACCTCAGGACATCTCTAAACACTTCACAGCCAATGAAAGACTTTTGCAGTATAGTCACAGTTATAATGTAGGAAACGTGGCAGCCAATATGCGCACAGCAAGATCCCATAAACAGCAATGAGATAATGATCAGATAATCTGTTTCTTAGTGATGTTGGTTGAGGGATAAATATTGGCCAGGACACTGGGGAGAACACCCCTGGTCTTCTTCAAAACAATGCCATGGGATATTTTACGTCCACTTGAGAGGGCAGACGGAGCCTCGGTTTAATGTCTCATCCGAAAGGCGCCACCTCCGACAGTGCAGCACTCCCTCAGTACAGCACTGAAGTGTCAGCCTAGATTATGTGCACAGGTCTCTGGAGTGGGGCTTGAACACACAACCTTCTGACTCAGAAGCTAGAATGCTAACACTGAGCCAAGGCAGGCTGTCTACACATTGATAGCCATGCAAAATTCATAACAAACATATTTACTCAAACTCAGCTTTGAATATATTTATTACTCTAGAGGTCTATTAATTTCATAAACAAAAACAACAGGCTTTATGAGGCTGATTTAAAGATTGCCAGGCTGCAAGGAAATTTCAGAAATTTCTGACATTCATGGTTGCACAGATGAACCTGAATAAGCATCTTGAAAGGTCATTACCTATCCCCACTGGAAATCACCAAGATTTTTGATATGTTATTTCTTTAAAAGTTGCAAAGAGGCCTATGTTGTTGATCAATATTTTTATTATACACTTAGATCTTTTCTCTTATATAAACGAGATATTGTCTTTCATTGAGGGAGATTTTACAACACCCTATCTAACAGGGAGGTAGAGCGTATCTTCACTGCACTCATTTGAAGAAGGCTTCTTTTTTTATAAAAGTCATCTCCAAATAGGCATTTTGATGCCCTGTTTTATGTCCCAATGGCTGATAAGTAAAGTCTCCACCTCCAAATCACACACCTTCTTGGTTCAAGTTTCGATCCCAATGTTGTTACATACGAACATCTGAAAATGATGGGCAGCAAAAGACCAGCTGGTCCATCCAGCCTGCCCCACACTCATGACGGCTGGAGCATCATGACTAAACACTTCAACCCCCCCCACCACCCCTCAGCCATGTAACCTCCTGGGAGAGGCAAAAAAACAGAAAAACCCAGGGCCAATAAGGGAAAAAATACTCTGGAAAATTCCTCTCCGACCCCCTCAGGCGATCAAAACCAGTGTTAGTTTATCTCGGTTCAGTTAGTTGTAGGGTACTACATTTGGCGGCAGCACCCCTGGTGTAGGAAAGAGAAAAATCAACCCCGATTCCCATTCCGGATTGAACATAAGAACATAACAAATAGGATAGGAGTAGGCCATACGGCCCCTCGAGCCTGCTCCACCATTCAATAAGATCATGGCTGAGCTTCGACCTCAAGTCCACTTCCCCACCTGATCCCCATATCCCTTGATTCCCTTAGAGTCCAAAAATGGAGGCAAAATGGAGGCGGGAGCTGCCAGCTCCACTAAGTAAGTGAATTTTCCAGATTGCTTTCCAATGACCTTGACTGGAAAGCGCAAGTGGATACTATGTGCAAATAGGATCAACGCTGGCTGTGATGTCATCCACAGCTGAATAACCTGCTGAATCTTTCTGTCAAGTCTCACATTTGAAAAATGGCCACTTTAGGGAGTTACTGGAGGGTGACTATGACTCAGATCTGTACCCCTGGGAGCGAGTTCAGGAGAGAAGGGGAAGGGAGAAAAACTGGAGTGAAAAAAATTACCTTGTTTAAACTTCAGAAATGGCACTATTTTAAAATTGCAGCAAGGTCATGATCCAGTGGCATACTGAATACTGTTTAGCAAGCGGCTTGACTTTAATATGTTTTTGGCTTGCAACCCAAATATTCTGCTACCAATACATCTTTAAGACAGAAAAGCATGCTGTGGCCCATGTAACAAAGGAGTATTTTTATATTCTGACCTACAATGTGATAAAAAGAAGTCCAAAAATAACTGCGATCACATAGCATGGTCAGACTTTTTATGCACACCGCACATTTTTTCCACTAAGGGCTCTGTGTTTTCTTAATGATTTTTTTTTCTATTTCCAGCAATGCTTCTGTTTCTTTAGTTTCCTATGCCTTAACCCTATCTGGTTCTCCTTATGCTGTCTCACTCCCTTCTCCCATTCTATTTCCCAGACTCCCCTTGTTTCAGGCCCCAAATAACATGCTTGCTGCGACAAAGCAGCTGCCGACACTTCCCAACATTTTCTGGGGGGTAAAAATGCGGAAACTTGTGTGCGTTTCTCAAGCCAGTACAGGGTGTGGAGCCAGCAGCAAAATGGAGGCAGGAGCTGCCAGCTCCACAAGGTAAGTGATTTTTATAACACTCCTTGTTGCCCAGGAGGAACAGGAATGCTCCTCCCGGCTTCTCAAGGAAGCCTTCGACCTCCCTTCTGCCGATCGCAGCCTCTCTCTAGCCCCTGCCACAATTGACGACCTCCCTCCTCAACCCTCGATTTGCAGCCTGCCCCTACGATCGCGATTGCCGGGGGGCCATCCCCAGGGTTCCCGGCTGCGGCCGCTTGCTGTTGATTTTCCCGCCCAGCTGCCGGCCAGCCCGTTAATTTGGCCGGCTGCCAGGCTGGAAATGGAAGAAAAAAAAATTATAATGAGGTCCGACCGTTAAATTCGGCAGCACTTCCACATCCCTGACCTCGATGGGTTCCCCCCCACCCCGCACTTCCCCACTCCTCCCCCGCCTCCCCATAAATATCGGGGCCATAGTGTCTGTCAGCAGTGAAGGGCGGCCCTAAATTCTCAGATGGAACTGACGAAATGCTGTTCGATCATATAATGCAGATGAGGGAGGCCTTATTTGGTGCAGAGTGGCACAAGACTCCAAGGAGAACAGCACAGGGGCAACATTGGGAATTGGCCAGGATAGTGAGTACCAAAACCAACAGCCAGCCAGAGCCAGAAAATGAACCAGTCACACCATCCAAGAATACCCAGTAATAAACGTATCTGCCATGTACAATGATTCCCCTCATACTGTGCTAAAGTGTCTGAATTGCTTGTTATCGATAAGCAGGAAGAAGCACAGTGCACTTTACACCCCCAGCCTTCACTTGGAAGTATCCCCTCAGCTACAGCCTTATGGCCATGGAGCCCACAAAAAGTCTTGCATGGAATGGAATTGCTCAATGAATGCCTGTCGTCGCACCCATTATGGTCTGCATGCTGAAACCTGGGTTACTGAATGTCATGGTAACCAAAGGTAATTCTCACTTTAAAAAAAAGGAGCTCATTAAGATATGGGATGTTAGTGCAGGGGTAACTCTTCTCACTTGAAGCACCAAGTATCAGCATCAAGCACTCCCAGACAGGTATAGCATAACTGCATGCTCTTCCTATTCTGCATCAGTGCTGGGGCTCAGTTAGTACAAGGCTACCAGGGAACATGAGTTGTATGGGATTGATTTTTATCCCCTTTTGTAGTGCCTGGGTCATTCACAGACTCCCCCTATATCTGACACCTTCAATGAGGAGGCAAAATGACTGCCTTTCTATTACTAAAGCCCCTTTTCTTGCTCCAGGAATGGCAGCTAAATCACTGTCACAGGTGTGTATACATTACTCTGACATTTCAACCTCCAATGCTCCTTTGCTTATGTTTGCATCTCTTACCCTTATCTTCTAGAGTCACTTCTGCAAAATAAACTGAAGTCAGTCTATACAACAAACTAGTGGAAATTTATCAATACCTCTTGTTAGATTAAAAAAATTCCAATTTTCTCCCTTCCCTACTTGTCCTTCAGTGGAATACAGTTCACTGGGTGCCAATAACCTCATTCAATTTTAAACAGAAATGTTTTGAGCAGCTTTTAATTTTGCCCTGTCGCTGATTCATATAATAAATCCACACCAGCAGTAATGTATTATTGCTTGTGTGGACATCTAATAGAAAATTGCACACTGGACAGCAGCCTTTGAAAAATGGGCAATATTGACTCCCTGTGCCTGGAAATGTATTAAGAAGTTGCATCAAAATTCCACTGAGGGACCTGGTGATGTATTATGATCACAGCAGGAGCACCTTCAATAAAGCTGCAAACATATTTTTGCCACAACATAAACAAAACAGAATTTGGCCCAGGGCATGTTCCAAAAAGGTAAACTCATATCATTATTCCTTGCAAATCACCTTACCCTTTGCAGAAGATCTGTGTAATCCAATAAAAACGTCACTATGATTGCTGCAAACTACTCTTGGCTGGTGACTAGTGTTTGCCGTCAACTTTTATCATGCTTGAGTATATCAGAAACTCTTCGAGAGAGATGGGACAGCTCAGTGGTGCCAAAACAGGAGATCTGTAACTAAGGGCTCTGAAAAATCTTTCTCAGATTTGAAGATCTTTCTAGCATTCCACAGTTTTCAATCTTTTTCTCACACAAATGTGGCCCTATAAATTTCTGTTAAATGACTCACTACATCATCCACTGAAGAGGAACAATGAGGTCAAACTTATGGACAGGATTTCTACTAAATGCTACGATTCACTCATGATCATGTGATTTCAACCTGTGCCAAATTCTCAACCTGCTTGTATGTTGTGAAATAAAATGGATTCAGGATTTAGAAGTTGGTGGCTTCACCAGTTGTATTTGGTCTGCCATGTGTGCTTCCGTGTGTATCAGAAAATGTGAGTTCAAGAGAGTGTTGGCCCGATTTTAACTTGAGGCGAGCGTTGGGTGAGCAAGGCGAGGGTCAAGCATACCCCGGCTCACCGACGCAAGGTCCAGGCCATTTTAATTCTCGGGCGTCATTTAAATACATCAGGCCCGACTCCTGCTCCAACCCAGCATCAATGACATCAGGCTGGTGGGTGGGAGTTAGGTGAGTGCAGCAAGAAGCCACAGCCAGAGACCTGCAGAAACGGTCCCCAGCAAGTTAGGTCAAGGGGAGGACCCAGGGGATCACAGGAAGCCCGGGAGAGGAGAGGTCCAAAGATTACTTGTTGAGGCCAGAGGGACACTCCTGCTCCTCCTGATCCCCAAGGATGCTTTTAAAAAATAAAATAATTGTACCTTTGCGGCCCTTTTCTGGGCCTACTGATCCTCCGTGCCAGGTTTTTCTGGTATGGCTGGCAACAGGCTGCCAGTGAAAATGACGTCGGGGTGCGCGTGCAGCGTGGTTCCAGTGAGTGCCATGCTGTCAATAGTTTAACCCTCCGCATGTCCCGTTTTCATCAGACGTGAGGGCGGGGGCGGTTAAAATTGGGGCTTATGCGTATGATTATGAAAGTATGAGTCAGTGAGTGTACGAGTACCTTTAAAATGCAAGAACATAGCAAGCCTGAATTTAAAAAAAAATATTGTCCTACCTTCATGTATCACTCATTTCAGGCTCATTTTACTCGTCTCATAAGAACATAACAACATGTGAAATAGGAGCAGGACTAGGCCATACGGCCCCTCGAGCCTGCTCCACCATTCGATAAGATTATGGCTGAGATAACACTGCGTAAGTGGTGGACCTCTTATTTCCAAAGCCCTCAATAAAGTGAGTTAAATGAAATATTTCCATAGGCTTAACTACACATTTACTTATATCTTCCAACTACTTTTTAAACTACTCTTTTACTGTTGGCAGGCCAATGGCTAGTGTTAAAGATAAATGATAAACTAACGTTAAAGATAATGATAAACTAACTGTATGCCATTGTTAGTAGTGGTGGAGTGAACTACACCATGTCTTGTCATCTCTGGAGTCTGGGTTCGAATCCAGTTCAGACTGATGGCATGAATGTCACTTCTATCTGCCAACTATGTGTTCTATGCAAAATGGGTATCAACCCAGTTAACAGCACAAAGCTGCCCACAGTTTGATACAGAGTGATATGTCATTTAGGAAGTCCAAAAGTATAATTGCAGTAGGGAGTGGAAAAATAATCAGACTGCTGTGTAGAGGTGCTCTTCTGAAATTGGAGTTAAGGCAGATTGTTAAGGGGAATAAGATGTAGCTTTACTGTGCACCACGCTGTGCTGTTCTGATCTGGCTATACTTCATATTGAACAGGTGGGGTGGGAACAAGGCTGGAGAGATATATACCGTTCGCTAGTACTGACATCCATCACTGACAAGCACAAAGAAAAGGTTAAAATAAAGCTTCAGTATGCCATTGTTTGAATGTGGAAAGGTTGCAGGCCTTAGATAGAAATTTGTTTATTCCAGTGGGCCACCACAATTTAGTTATACATCTCATGAAGTATTATGTCCTAAAGCAGAAGTTTTACCGTACTAGAATTTCTGGGATTGTCCTGGCAATACTCCAGTTGTGTTGCATCCCTTTCTGGTTCATTTTCCCAGAATGAAGCTCACTTCATCATGGGTGCATAGAAATAAAATGTCCCCTTGGCCGATGTATATGCACACACTTCTGCGGAGCATTTTGGAAAGAGGTAACAAATACAAAATTGTCACTGGGAATGTGTCCCTGAAACCAGGATTTCAAAGTTGAGCAGTTGCATGTGCTTGGCCAAGTTTCAGATGCACAATTCTAAGTTTACGCTTTGAATTGAATTGCGTGTAAATACCCTGCAATTAATTTGCTTAAATTAACACTTGACAAAAAACAGCAACACCATCAAGTATTGAAGAAGAAGCATTATTGAAAGATTCACTTTGACTGTTGCAGACATTCATTTGCTGTAAAAACAAAGGCAACCACAGGACTGCAACAGTTATTTCTGCAGTGGAACTCTTGATCTCCCACTGTAACGTCAATGGAAACCCCCAAGAGACAGCGTAAACAATTATGCCATTTTTCCGGGGCTTACACTCGTCTTCTGCCGAAGTTATAGCAAGAGATCGGGGAACCCCTGTGGAAATTCTACCCCAATGTATGTAAAGGAGTGTGCAATTAAACAATAAGTGGCACAATAACTCCAATGTATTTGGCCACATCTGTCACTGTGCTGCTGGTCGACAAGGTTCCCCACTGCCAGCACATACTTTGCCTCAGGACAGCCACAGCAATATAAACCTACTACGACTGCTAACAAAGGGGGCGAAATTCTCCTAGAATGATGCAAACATTGATAATATGGAGTCAATTAGTGTATTTGTGTTAATGACAGATTAGTGCACCTTTTCCATGCTTCTAGAATTGGTCCAAGGAGTAATCCAGATTAATGCATGTTAATGCCCAGAATTTTTTTTTTTGGTGGGGGGGGCCCTTCTTAAATGCCAATTAAAGGAAACATGGAAATTTGCTTATGCTTACCTTCCAGCCCATATTAGCAACACCCACTATAAAGATGGTGCTAAGGCAGGAGAGATTCGGAACAAAGCTGAAGACATTGTAAAGATCAACTCGACTCTTTAGTGGCAGTGTAGGTGCATCAACAGTTTGAAGATGCTGGATACATTGGATGAGGAGGAGCAGAAAGACAGGGGGCACGGAGATCATAGAAGGTGGACCAACAGAACTGTTACCATATAAAGCATCATGACTACCAGAGATGACAGAGCTACCTCAACCTCACCAAGGAGTGCTGCGCCAGGAGGCCACTGATGAATTGTGCCGTTTCCTGCAACCGCAAATCAACATCAGCATCACAGTGACAAGAATGGTAAAAGTGACAATGGCACTGAACCTTTCTGCCACGGGCTCCTTCCCGGCAACAGCATAAGACTTAGCCAGGATGAGTTATTTGGGGTTCAACACCCACTTGACAATCATAGTTGTTAGTGAATTACAACATGTTCTGTTCCCCACCCCCCAACCCCCGCCCTCCACCATATACAGAGCAGTTCTTCGTCCCCCCGCCATCAACTATGACTTGCAGATCTTTATCCGCTAGTGATAGTTTCTGCTGTCTGTACTGTTCCCCCATTTCTCCCTGATATTGTGTAATCACCAGCTGCATTGGTCCACAGTGCACTATTTATGTCAGCTAGTAACTGTTCAGCCAGCTATGCAGAATTCTTGCAAATGCTTTCAGATTGGTCACTCAGTTGTTTGTTACTTTTATGTATTTCCGTGCACCCAACCTTTCTGAAAGCAGACATTTAATGCACTCCCGGTGCACTAGGAGCAATTTCACCCTCCTAATGGATCATACTGCTTTCATAAGAGGTTGTTCCTATGACCAAACCGGCCTTAAAATTCCCTCAAGAAGCAACAACACCCCTTTAACTATCATTCAATGTTTAGCAATAATTACAGTGCGTGTATAGGTATGATTTTGCCATATATATTATGACTACACTTGTAGCTGATTAACAGAATCAGATCTCCTACAAGTTTAGGTGTTTGACCATCACACCATTATAATTCAGTATGTGTTAACTCAGAGGGTTTATTTATTGAAGTTAACCTGTGTAATGTAAATCCTTTAAAATGAAATCAGCAACACCTTTAGGTTGCATTCTCAACAAAATCTGAATAAAATCCCTTTAACCAATTCACAATAAATTGATACAAGTACAGGTATGGTTACATAATGATGATAAATGCAGGGCAATTGCAAGAATTCTTACTTTAGGCCACTGAAATAAACTTACTATCATGAAAAGTTCACCACAGTTCATCGTAAGATGTATTAATTGCAATTTGGTCATGGATTCTGCAGCTGACCAGTCCAGACATTACCACAGCCCTCATTATTTTCAAACCTTTCCTCCAGTTGGGATACAATGCATTCCAAATGCTCAGAAAAGACATCTTCTCCCCCCTTTTTGGTCATAATCCAAGTGTTATTCATTTATTCAAGCCAGCTCTGCCTCCCCTAGCTGAAAGAACATGCAACCTCACACTTTCAGTTCAATAGAGTTCAGAAATGACAGCAGCGTTTTACTTTGGATGTACTGAACTTTGACCTCTCCATTGTGGCTTTTGGTAACCGGAACAAAAGTATAAATGTTTCTTACCTGGCACAATTTCAAAAAGGAACTTCCTGGACTCATCTCCATTATACGAATGCTCAGTGGCGTTATTTCCAGGCAAGAAAATGGTCCCCTGTAAAACAGACCAAATGGGATTGAGAAAAAAAAGGTGCTGCTCAGAACAGGCTGAGAAAAGAACCAATAGCAAGTTATGCAATTATGTGCAAGTTTACTGTTACAAACTCTACCAATAATCAGGAACTGAATGCAATGTCATGGTTCTCAATGTTAACTGAGAAATAAAAATAAGACATGCATTTATATAATGCCTTTCACGACCTCAGGATATCCCAAAGCTCTTTACAGCCAATGAAGTACTATTGAAGTGTAGTCATGGCAGCCAATTTGCACACAGAAAGGTTCCACAAACAGCAAGGTGATAATGTATTCTTTAATGATGTTGGTTGAGAGATAAATATTGGCAGGACACTGGGGATAATTCCCCTGTTCTTGTTCAAATAGTGCCATGGGATTTTTTTACATCCACCCGAGAGGGCAGACAGGACCTTGATTTAACATCTCATCTGAAGGAAAGCACTTCCGAAAGTGTACCACTGCCCCAGTATTGCACTGGAGCGTCAGCATAGATTTTTGTGCTCAAGTCTCTGGAGTGGGACTTGAACTCACAACCTTCTGACTCGGAGGCTATAGTGCTACCACGGAGCCACAGCTGACACCATAAATACCTCCAGAGATCAAGCTGAGTGGATTACCTTAGACAGACTAGCAAGTGGGTGTGGAGACATCCATCTCCCCACTGCCTGTGACATTCTATTCATAACAATTACTAATAGATCTCCAGTGGTGTTGCTCATGGGTAGTCCAAGACCTTATGTTTACTTTATGTCACACAAGTATTAACATGGTGGTAGTTCGCCCACCACTATTATTGCAAATTTGTTGAACATAAGAAATAGGAGCAGGTATAGGCCTGCTCCGCCATTCAAAAAGATCATGGCTGAACTTCTACCTCAATTCAACTTTCCTGCCCTATCCCCATATCCCTTGATTCAGCTTAGTGTCCAAAAATCTATCAATCTCAGTCTTGAATATACTCAACAGTTGAGCATCCACAGCCCTCTGGGGTAGAGAATTCCAAAGATTCACAACCCGATGAGCAAAGAAATTTTTGCTCATCTCAGGCCTAAATGGCCGACCCCTTACCTTGAGACTATGACCCCTGGTTCTAGACTCTCCAGCCGGGGGAAACAGCCTCTCAGCAACAACCATGTCAAGCCCTCTAAGAATTGTATACATTTCAATAAGATCACCTCTCATTCTTCTAATATCATTGAAGCAATATATCACATAAGTGACATGAGTTAAAAAAAAATTACACGTTACCCATTTCATTCATCTCAGATACAAGCCCTGGTGTGGAGGATGTAAACTGGAGAATCGGATATGGTGATCAACGTGCTCGAATTGCCATACTCCTGACTTCCTGGCCATTAGTTTTAATCACTGGAAAATCAGGAGCACCACATAGTCGGCATGCTGAGGCATTCTCTCATGTACACTGCGGAGGAACAAGACTCCGCGTTGGGAGCAGATGCTTATAATTTTGGGGATATAACGGGGGGGCATATTTCCACAGGGATTGTCCCACTCCTCTGCCGCAACTTTGATGGAAGAGCCATGCAAACCCTGGAAAAATGGCGTAAAGAACTTCAGGAACGTTTTCCCAATGTCAAGTCTCCAATGACCAGTACCTTGAACAGGTGATTATTCACCACAATATGGGGCTGACTTACTGACTGACTGCAGCTGCAATGTCTGAGCTTAGCATCAAAGTGCTTTGTCTCAGAATTTTTTACACAACAGATTAAACTATATGAAACAATGGGAAAAATTATTAAAACTTTTTTTGTTGCTTTAGGTCACTTTGAGATGTGACACTTAACGAGTGTAAACAATGTGATATTGAGTGTGGCATATGCCTATTAGATGCAAGACTTTCAATTATGTAGGTTGATAGTAGGTTTTCAACTGCAAAAAGCCATTTTGTTGCCCAAAGAAACCAGTTGGCACTAGCTCGTGATGTCACTTGGTCATTGTGATTTTCTTTCACTAATATTTTTCCAAAAACATGATATAAATTTAGGCTCATACTTTTATACAACAACATGTGTCAAAATAGAGACATCGGCTCTCATCTGGAATCAGAACTTTTAGAAATAAATGTGGAAAATAATTTCACACAACACTAAACACCAAAGAAGATCTCCATCCTCTATACTGTGCGTGACCAATGCTTTTCTTCATGTGGAAACCAATGTATCAGCAATTATGACAGCTTCATTTCTTCACTGCTTACAATTACTGAATCTAAGGATTCTCCTCTCAGTGGCAGTGTCCCACAGGACAGGACCTCCGCCTGTGCTTCCAGCAATGCCGTAACCCTGACCAAGTATTTTCCTCGGCCAGGGTTTATCAAGTATTCATGGCTACTGCTGGTGAGATTCCTGCCACCAACAGAGAGCCCGCCATTGCCTGGCTGCAAAATTGTGGTGTAACTGTAGCGGCTAGGCAGCCAGAGAACGAAAAGGTCAGAAGTGCCGCGAAGATCTGCACAACAGCTGACCTGTAAGCATTGGTAAGGTAAATGGGGGTTGGAATGGAGGGAGAAGAGGCCACCACAAGGCCCTCTCCCTCCATGGCGGGGGGGGCCTCAGGGCCATTACTGACGCTTCCCGGGGCCAACATCACCTTTGACATGGCAGCCTTGGGAAGTGATGGTAATAAAGGCAGATGGGAGGGAAATCTGCCTGAGATCCAGGCCTCACACCTCCACTGCCATTTGCATGCGGTGGGCGAGAAAGGAGCAGTTGGTAGGGGCGGGGGAATTAATTGCAGGCCAGGCGGTGCAGTCTACCGCTACCTCATCGAATGTTACATCATTCACCACCGCTGTCCTGCCTGACCGCAGAGGGGAATCCATCCCAATATGTAAGTGGACAGAATAATAGCGGATAAAATTTAATGCAAACAAGTGTAAGCAACAAAAACATAGAGGTCAGAAAGAGAAGTTAGGTAGTCAGCAGTCGATTGGGAATGGGGTCAAGGGAGCAGGAGGTGGGTCTCATGGACAAGATGAGTTGGAGAGGGTATGAGGGAAGACAGGCGAGAAACTAAAAGGCAAAGGTTAAGGGCTAAAGCAGGGGGGAGCATGGAGGCAAGTTTGGCTTGGTGGGCAAGGGGCAAGGGAAAATGGGGGGGGGGCAGAGCAGCAAAGGCCGTTTGAATGAATGGTCTTAATGGAGGCAAAAACCCTGGAATCATTTAAGAATCAATTGGATGCTGCAATGGGAGAGACTTTAGGAACTTTCTGGATGGATGAATTAAGATGGGCCACAATGGTCTTATGATCTTGTGACCTACATGAAACACACCAATTGATGTTATTTAAAAAAAAATTCATGTTGCAATTTTCCATATTTATTTCAATCACAGCACATAAAAGCAGTCCATGGCTAAAAAAATCTCAGAAGATCTTATGTGCTGCCCTATCTTGTGAGATTGGGAATTCCTGCCCTCTGCAGCATTTGGTTCCATATCGCTACAATAACGGAAGTGAGAATAGGAATCATTGCATAATGACTAGGCAATACAATGATGCAGAGAGGAAATCCAAGAGATTCCTCAATAAGGGAGCAGATGTCAGGGAGTGTTTACTGATATAGGGAACTGATAGGCGAGAACAGATTATTCAGAGATTGGCCAATGTGATTTTCAAAACTGTAAGAAAAAATTAACAGTAACTCTTTACAAATAGTTAATGAATTCACACCCCAAAGTAAAATATTATCCAAGAAAGAGTTATGTCCCGTGTTAACGGGGAAAAAACTCCAAACTGATTTCTGAATCTGAACTGCCCTGAAGTGCCGTATCAGTCCTTAATCTGCCCCATTTAGCACAGTGCTATCATGAACATGCGTGTCTGTGATAGGTAGATTGGTGAGGGAAAGGTCAAGTAGGTTATTCCCTCATGTTGTTTGTGTGGATGTTACATGTTTACCAAGTACACACGACATGTTTGCCCACAGTTTATTCAAACTAAATGTGCATTACTAGGAAACAGTGCAATCTCACAAAGAACAGATTACGTCACTGTGGTAAGTTATATATGGACAACTGGATTTACATGTGCTGTACTATTGATGTTGATTATAAGCGAAATCAGCATTAAAGTAATCAACAAAAGTGATGCAGAGAGCATATCTTAAATAAGACATTGCACATATCCCTGCATCCAGTTATATTTTTTTCAAATATGTATCCAAATTGCCACTTGTGGTAAAGCATTCCATGTTCTGAATGACCCTGTGTGAAAAATATTCTACCTTGTTCTTCGAGTGATAATCCCGAGTAAATACCTCCTTATTACTGATTTGCCAATCAGTGGAAATAATGGTTCATAATTTGCTGTCAAAATAACGGTGAGGTTAATGGCACTCGCCGTTATCTTTGCACAAATGCTACAGCAACTTCAGGCGAGGGCAAATACGTCGTTAAATGAGGAAATCCAAAAGTTACTGTCCGAGATGCACTGCTCTGCTGTTAGCTTCACGAAAACGGCATCTCGCTGCCTTCCTCACCATTGAAATGCATTGAATGGCGTGAAGTTGCTGTATTTGCGTGGTAGATATGAACTAAACTCGCCACAGAAAGTTAGGTCTTGTACATTTCAGCCTAAGTACCCTTTTAGCGACGTGATAAGTGTTAATTACTGCCAATCAACCTCCCTGGCACTGAAAATTAACTATTACAAGTATAGAGTCTCATTCCTTCAGGTTTTAATTGTTGTTAGAGATTTTAAAAATGTAGAATTTTAAATTTAATTTTCTTTTTTACTTGCCCTTTGTCACTTTTTCCTCTCTCTTAATCCAATCTTTCTTTCCCTCACTTTATTTCTCTTTCTGTACCTGACTTGACATTGAATTCACCCACTCTAATTTACACTTCCTTTTCAGTCCTTGCACTGTTAATTTCACAATCCTTTAATCTGATTGGTTAAGGAGATATATAGTTGCTTGCCCTGTTCACTCAGGTCCCAGATGCTCTGTTTCCCTCACTGCGACATTACCAGCTCACACTTTCAGCAACTTGCCATGTAAAAAATGTAAAAACCTAAACGTCCAAGGGCAAGTCTAACTAACGGCAGATTAGTACATCCACACAACAGCAAAGTATGGCCCAATCTTTCATTAGTTATTTTCACTATTTACTTTCTCAAACCTTTCAGAATTTTGAAAACCTCCATTAAGTCCTCCTTTAATCATCTTTGTTCCAGTGAAAAGATCCCCAATTTTTCAAGCCTTTCTTCACAATTCTAACCTTTCATTCCTGATATCATCTTTCCCATCCTTCCCATGATGTGTTCCCAGAACTGTATGCAATATCCCAATGTTTTGTACAAATTCAACTTCACTTCAACATCACTTCCTTGCCTTTGTATTCAATGACCTTGCATAAAATTCCTGTTAGGATTTGGAATTCCATTCACATTGGCAGCAGAAGTTTTGATCAAATTCTCTGTGGTAAACTTGCTCTTGTCTGAGGGATGTTAAACAATGCAGCATTATTGGACTGATGATGCTCTGCTGAAAATATGATTGATGCTTGTTCCAGTAGCTCCCTCCCTGTCTCTTCTCTGTTCTCATCCAAGACAGGTACATCTAAATAAACTGCATGATAAAGTAATAGTCAAGAAGCAGCTTTGGGGCTCTCTATGTCGCATGGCTAAACGCATCATGCAGTACAGATTGCAAAGGTCGCAGGCTCTGTACTCAGTTAGCTGATTTCAGATAGGTGTGATGTTGGGGATGTCACGGTTGACTTCAACTTCCCTGGACTCAAGAGAGGAAAAATAAACCAGTATCCTTGCTCCTGATTGCTGTTCAGTGACCTCTGCTGGAATGCATGGAGCATGTGTGTGGATGTTGGGTGAGGATAGAACTCCTATTGTCAAATAGCCCACCAACTTTCACTGTTTCCATTCATATTGGAAGAGTAGCCACTTGAGCAAGGGACCGGAGAGCTAGCAGGACTTTTGCAGCTGTATCCCAAGAGACTTCCCCTTTAGGGAGATGAAAAAGTTGGAGGTGCTGCTGAGAATCAGCTTTGCAGATTAAGCGGTCATAAATAAAATGCTCCCATTGTCTGGCTCAGCTGGTGTCCTCGGATCTTTAGTACTTTATCATTTGTAAGGAAGCTTGGCTTTTAATGCTCACTACTAATACGAGTTCATGAGAAAAAGAGTCCATGGTTTGGTATGTCAACCCAATTTTTAATTATCAAACAAGTTCACGGCAACTTTTGAAAGCAGCAATTTACTGTGCACCTATACCTGACCTGGCAGTATTTGATTATGACACTGGAGCAGGAGTAATTTTACAAAACTGGAATGATGGCCTGAAAATTATGATAGTGCATCCCCGAGCTTCCAGCAGTCAGGGACTTTCAGCCACCGACCTTCGGGTAAGCATACTCCAAGGCGGCCTTCGAGACACACGACAACGCAAAATCGTCGAGCAGAAATTGATAGCCAAGTTCCGCACCCATGAGGACGGCCTCAACCGGAATCTTGGGTTCATGTCACGCTACACGTTACCCCACCAGCGAACAAATGTTATCTGTTTTTAATACGACGGGTCATTTGCTGTCTTTTCGATGTTTCTGCCTCTTTTTTTTTGGTGGTTTGTATATTCGGGGGATCTGTAGGTAACACCTGTCTGTCTGCACACTGATTGCCTTGGCAACGGGCAGTTAAAAACACTGTCTGTAATCACCAAGTATTGTTCTGTGATTTATAAATGCGAAGGGTTCGAGGATTTCATTTCCACATTCACCTGAGGAAAGAGGAAGCCTCCGAAAGCTTGTGAATTTCAAATAAAATTGCTGGATTATAACTTGGTGTTGTAAAATTGTTTACAATTGTCAACCCCAGTCCATCACCGGCATCTCCACATCAGAGCTTCCAACAGGTACTGCTGGCAGGCAAGGTTCCCCACTGGAGTAGAGAATCAGAAAATCGGTCAAAATGGAAAAGCGTTACATTTCCCTAGCACTAATATCCCCACTTCGAGTGCAAAGGTCCCCCATTTAAAAAAAAAACTAACAGTTGGTGCAAGCTTAATTAATCCCCAACCACATCATAGTAATAACAGCTTCCTGCTCTGAGCTTGTCAAAAATTCAATTTTTCTCTTCCATACACACAAAGCTTCGAAGAGCCCTCCAGCCATCCAGCTATATGATGTTAACATTTCAATACAACACTAAGAGACTTTTCCCTCCAGTAGTTCAACAGACATGGACCATATTTTAACACACAGCAGCCATCTTCCTTCTACTGTAGTAAGCTACCCACAAAAATCATAAGAGCTCTGAGAATTTCAACACAAAACATTTTTTTTAAAATGCTACAGACACGGCACAATTACATGAATAAATCTGTGCAGTGGAACTAGACTTGAATAACCCATTGTTACTGGGTCAGGAGATCTAATTCTCTCCCGAAATAGTTTTTAGCCTTGAAATTCTACGGTTCGCAATCCAGTGGTCACCCTGAGATTGTGCCTGATGGTGTCCTCCAGCGGCAATTAAGTGGGAGGGCACCTCATTAGCATGGGGCACGGGCCACTACAGATGCTACTTAGTTGCCCATCTGCCCCATCCCCACAAAAACTCTGGCCTTGGTGCATCCTTGGGGACGGTGGATTCCCTAGGTCTCTTCGAACCTTGGCTACATTCTCCTCAGCCACCTGAGAAAGGAGATGGAATAATTTTTTTTAAAAATTGAATCTTTGGGCGTTCAGGCTGCTTGCTTGGCCTGGACCACACCGGTGGGGTCCACGTGCCCCGTTGTGGAGGCCGGTATACTATCCGCCACACAAATGCCTGATCCCAACTGAGGAGCAGGAACTCCCAACTTAGGGAATCCCTACCCCTGGTCCTGACCCATGCCTGTAATTTGCCTTGTAAGGGGTGGACAGAAGTAATAAAATTAAAAATAATCCAAAATGTTCCTACATTATATTGACTCTGACCATAATCTGAGCACTGAGGCAGTCAGGAAAGGAACCCTGGCTGTAAATCCCGACTTGGAAATATATCGCCATTCCTTCATCGTCGCTGGGTCAAAATCCTGGAACTCCCTTCCTAACAGCACTGTGGGAGAACCTTCACCACACGGACTGCAGCGGTTCAAGAAGGCGGCTCACCACCACCTTCTCAAGGGCAATTAGGGATGGGCAATAAATGCCAGCCTCGCCAGCGACGCCCACATCCCATGAACGAATAAAAAAAAAATCAGAATTGTTACCTTTTTCACTCATTTACATACATCTCCTCCTCCACTTCCCCTCCCCCCCACCGAATTAAAAAAGTGCATCTGCAGCATTAATCCTTTCCCCTGTTAACTCATTGCATTTCTGAAACTATGACAGCCCCTTCCATCATGTCATGGCCAAACAGGAGCAACCTGATTGGCTGAATCCAGTCCCAGCTGTACATGGACCTCGTTATCACAATCAGCAGTTGGAACAGTGGCAGAATTGTGTTTGAATGTACAATTGAATGCCACTGAATGTACAATGTCAAGTGTACATTCTAGATCAAGATAAAGAAGCATTAAGTGAGGATCACCACTTTTTTTAAAATTCCGAATGCTAGCATTAGCTGAATGATCAAGATCTACAGAATAGGACATGACCAAGGCGGCAAAGAACAAAAAGAGTTGAGATAAATCAGGACTCAAGTGATGCCAACCTTGAGTTTTAAAAATCTGAAGGTTGTGGAAACAGGCAAAAATTGCAGGAGGTAAGGAGGTCCACAGTTTTCTTCCCTATATGATTGTGTGCATTATTATTAAACTAAGCTGAAAGTGCACATATTGTATAAGGATCCATTATAATCTGTATTCAATCAGAGCATGTTATGCTACAGAGACCCAGACTGCATTAAATAAAAACAAAACTGGACATTTATGACAACAGACAACCAAACCAATTACAATTAGCATTTCTAAACTCTCAGAATTTGAAAAGCTGAATATATTTCAATTACAATTGAAATGAATTTCAATGCTTGTCTGCAAACTTATATAAAATAACCATTTCTGTGTAGAGAAAAAAAGAGGAAAATTGAATTTTTGCAGACTCCCTATGTGAGTCGGGGCCTTCATTCCTAATACCAAGGATCCTAAAATTCCAGTCCAGGCCAAGGCACGTGGAGCTGATCTCTGGATGGGGGACCGGAAGATGGGGCGGAACCCAGTTCCATCGGGATTCTGGTCTCACGAGAAATTCCGGTGGAGGGACGTGGGGGAATTTTCAGTCCGCAACCCCTATGTCAAGGGGGTGTGCTGGCAGGAGTTCCCAGTCCATCTTGGCAATTCTGCCCATTACGCTCTCAGTAGGCCTAGTCAGCTGAGGGCTGATGAGAGTTCCATGGAAAAGCCTCAAAAATCTCCCAAACAAAAATAATTGATCCCAGAGGGGACCAACTATCTATGTTTGTCAGCAATTAGCTCCTTCAGGAACTTATCGTAGTCTTCAGCCCAGGAAGGGCCTCGGGGCACCTTTACCTCCTTACAGGGACGGGTTGGGGTGCAAGGGCTGGCAGCCCACCCCGACAATGCTGACAATCCCATCTCACAACTTGGGATGAGGTCTACATCTTCAACAGTGGACCTCCTCTGCTGTACCTCTGCCGGTGGAGCAGGTCGATCAGAACTTCAGCCCCTAGAAGTTTAGTTCACATTTCATATACTGCACTGAACATGCCGCATTAGCTGAACGGTTTTTAATTTATTATTTCTGTTGGGAGTATCACCATAAGTTAATTGAGGTGTACAAAATAATGAGGGGCCTAGATAGAGTGGATAGGAAGAACCTATTTCCCTTAGCAGAGAGGTCAATAACCAGGGGGCATAGATTTAAAGTAATTGGTAGAAGGATTAGAGGGGAGCTGAGGAAATTTTTTTTCACCCAGAGGGTGGTAGAGTCTGGAACTCACTGCCTGAAAAGGTGGTAGAGGCAGGAACCCTCAACTCATTTAAAAAGTACCTGGATGTGCACCTGAAATGTTGTGACCAAGTGCTGGAAAATGGGATTAGGCTGGGTGGCTCATTTTCAGCTGGCGCAGACACGATGGGGCGAATGGCCTCCTTCTGTGCTGTAAATTTTCTATGATTCTATGATAAGGCATTTAATACCACAGAATATTTTGAAAACATTATAATAATTTTAACAGCAATAAAGATTTGCAAAATCACTACGACAAATGTCTCAAATGTTCATCTACATTTTTTCAATTGTGATGAATCAACTTAGCACTTCATATTGCTTGTACCATTCTTTATAGCCAACTAGTACCAATGGTAACTTTCAATGTGTACATTAAGGGAGAGAAGATGGTGGGATGGTCCTTGGCGCTTTCCTTTCCACCCAGCAGTCGTATTAAACAGCACACATGTGGATGGTCAGATACAGCACTAATTAGATTAACTGGCCGACACGGCTCCCTACTCATGCTGCCAGCAATACTTCTTACAGGATCAGCATGACATTTCCTTTTCCCATGTTAGCTAGTGTCCTTGTGGCTTCACTGAGAAAGATTGCTCAATCAGTGCTGTAAACAGAGCTGTCAACATTAGACAAAACCTAGATGTGAGATTTTCAGTCGCGAGCTGTATACCGGAGGCGTTGACTCCATGATAATTATCTTAGCTCCAGTTCTATATTTCATCTATTTTCCATTCTCATTCCTTTTCTTCCTCCCCTTAGATTATACTTGTTTCATTATGTTTCCTTTCACCTCCTTAGGCATTCTTTCTTCCTTACTGTATCTTGCGCCCTCATCCTTCTCCTTAACTTTATATGCTAAGTCCTTTCTTTTTCCATATTTTCTTACCAGTTCCCTATTTTCATCAACACTCAGAGCCAAAGGTCAGACTTGTTTGATTTGTCCAAAGACAGCCTGAACCAACTGACTCTCCATTAAGCATACAAGGGGGTAGATTTTGTCTTTATGCGATAGTGTAAAATGGGCGGTAGTGAGTCGGCAGCCTGTTTTACATCTCTCCCGATTTTATTTCCATCAACGGGCTGCCGATTCGCTATCAATCACACAAAGTCAAAATGCGTCCCATGATGAAAATGATATTCCTTCATCGTTCCATTGTCTCTGTACACATCCTCAAACTCAAGTCTCCCTTCAAGCAGTCACAGAGTCACCTACACTGTTTTGCCATTAAACTATGGCAGCAGTGAAATGTGTCACTCCCCTTCTAAAGGTTCACTTTCTAAACGTGTGTTTTCCTTCCACAGAAATTAAATATAAAAAAATGAAATTAAAGTTGATCCGTGACTAACCCGCGCCCGATGCTTCCTGCGCAGGCAGTATGTGGACTTCGTGTTGCCTGCTAATTAGAATGATTCCTCCGTGCAGCCAGCGCTACCCGCGGTGCTGAGAGGCTATACGTAGAATCAGGAAGCCTGAAATGGGTGTGGCCAGCGCTCATCACAGGCAGCCTGCGCCTCTTAAAGGTGCAGATGCACATTTTAAATGGCAGGTGCACAGTCCGCTGGAAGGAGGGAAAGATGGCAGGAAGTGAGCCAGAAAAGATTGTGGGAGGAGGGCGATGTGTGAAACGAGAAGGAGCATTAGATATGCAGAGACCCCCTTCATCGGGATCTCCAGCGGGACCGGTATGAGAGCATGCCCCACACTTCTCAGGCGATGCATTGGAGGCCCCGGTGGATGGGATGGACAAAAGGAGGGCGAACCTGTACCCGCAGGATGGCAGGAGACCCTCCAGACTCCAACTCCGCAGGCACTGGGAGGCTGTGGCCCAGGAAGTCAATGCCAGGAGCATGGCACCACGCATGTGGGTGCAGTGCTGAAAGAAGTTCAACGATTTGACATGAATGGTCAAGGTGAGTGAATGCAAGTGTCAAGTGGAACATCCGACCAACTGTACCAATGCTGCACGCATGACACCCCGCATCACCCACCCACAAACAAACACTGCCCAGCGTATGCAATGCTGCACTCGGCATGCTGCATTTCACCCTCACATAGTACCAAACTTGCAGGCCACACAACCACCACTCACAGGTCACACACACTGGCAGCTATTCAACCACGACAGGCACATCACCCAGATACCTTGCAGGATACTCACTGACAAACTTCCCTCTGTCTTGCAGGAGAAGGTAGTGCATAACAGCCAGCAGCAGGAGGGACCTGAGGGAGGACATGCACGTCTACATGTCCTCACCCCCTTGGAGGAGACTGTGCTTCGGATCACTGGGCAGGCCATCGCTGCACCCGTGACCACAAGCCACGTTGGAGGTCCCGATGAAGGGGGTCTCTGAATATCTAATGCTCCTTCTCATTTCCCACATCACCCTCCTTCCACAATCTTTTCTGACTCACGTGCTGCAGATTGTGTCAGCACACATGTCTTACTTGCTCCTCTCCACACTCCACAACTCAACCCGTCTCCCATTGTCATTTCAGATACCCAAGAACTGGAGCTGGCACCGTCCGAGGAGGAGGGGGAGGTTGACACTGACACTGAAGCCGCACCGTCACTTGATCTGACACTCGCATCTACCAGCTCAGAGACTGACACTAGGTTAGAGGAGGGATCTGCACGTCATGAGACACCGAGCACAAGTGCGCAGGAGCCGTGGCGGGGAGAACGGAAACCACAGGTGCCAGCTCGCTGGAGGGCGAGGTCGCTCACTAGTTCTGTTGCCGAGGAGTCAGATGAGGACTTCGATGGGCCAGGCTGCAGAAGACGGCTGATGGGCGTACACCACCAAATGCTTGGTTAACTGGAAAGCCTGCCAGAAAGCCTGCGCACAATGAGAAGGGACATGGAGGAGTCCAGCTTGAACTTGGCACAGGGCCTTGCGCAGAGCTTGGAGCCCATCCTTACCCACCTGGAACGGATGGTCACCTCCATCAGCACATCTGTAGAATTCACCATGATGCAGCGTCTGATGGATGATGTCACAACTTCCACTGCAGCACAAATAGCTCCCAATGCAGCACAAACCGATGTGATCAAAGGCCTGCAAGCTATGGTTGAAGCTCAGACTGCTTTAGTGGAAGCTCAGACTGCTGCTACCGTGACTCTGGGTATCACAGTGGAATGGGTCTCCCAGTGCATCGCAGCACTCCAGCAATCCATTCTCCAGCTGATCACCAGGAGTGTGGCAGTAGCGCCATGGCAGTCGGACCTCCTGTCCTCTCTCCGGATGACAGCATTCCTGCTCCCACCGCTGCCACTCCACCAGCGCCCCTGTTGTTGCCTATCAGCCAGCCAGACTACTGAAGCCCATGCTGAAATGGTGCAATCTGAAGCCTGGCCCTCCCGGCTCAGAGCTACTTAAGGTCGTCCTCCAAGGCCGTCTGCACGCTCCTCCTTTAAAGGCCAGCAGCCTCCCATCACCCATGCTCCAGCCACTGGGGATGCAACACGTAGGAGCACTAGGAAAGGAAAAGGCACACGAACAAAAGGCACTGAGGGAATGCACAAGGGTGAATAGTCCAGTTTTGTTTGCATAATTTCATTTGTTAATTGATAAGTGTGACTTTGAATTTGCATTTGGTGGTGGTTTTTATTTGTGCGATGAGCTGAGGGGGAAAGCAATGTGTAATGAGATGGAGGGCGATTTGATGGTCATGTGAGAGAGGACAGGTGGGGAGTGCAGGACTGTTAGTGAGTTGGGAGATGTCGTTCACATTATTGATACCGGGCATGGATCAGGCGAGCAAGCAGAGCCTTTCCAGACAAGCCACGTGTTCCTTGTTGACCCCTCGCATCTTCCTCCACTTCTTCCTCCTCCTCCTCCTCCTCTTCAGCCTCAGCCTCTTCCTCCTCCTCAGCCTCAGCCTCAGGCTCTGGCTCAGGGTCTTGTCCAATCATCGGTGGCAAGGGCTGGTCCCTCATAATGGCGAGGTTGTGCAGCATGCAACATACCCCACGAGTCTTCCCACCTGCTCACCGGAGTACTGCAAGGCTCCTCCAAAACGGTCCAGGCAGCTGAAGCGTTGCTTCAGGAGGCCTTTGGTTGCTCCATGATGTTGCGTGTGGCGGCATGGCTCTCATTGTAGGCCTGCTCTGCACATATGCGTGCATGCCACACTGGAGTCATGAGCCACCGCACGAAGGGATAGTCCTTGTCACCCAGTAGCCAGCCTTTGACTTGTTGAGCCGGGTGAAAGATAGCTGGTATGTTGGACTGCCGCATAACGAAGGCGTCATGACTGCTCCCAGGGTAGTGGGTACCGACCTCCGTGATTCAATGCGTGTGGTCACACACTAGCTGCACATTCAGGGAGTGGAAGCCCCTTCAGCTGAGTTGATATGTGGAGCACGCAGGGCAATATGTGTGCAGTCAATGGCACCCTGCACCATGGGGAAGCCGGCAATGCGAGCAAACCCTCGTGCTCGCTCATTCTGCTTGTCTCTATCAAGAGGGAATGTTCCTCATCTCGTACAGTGTGTCTGCAACCTCCCTTATGCAGCAGTGCACTGCAAACTGCGAGATGTTGCACATATCGCCAGCAGAGGCCTGAAATGATCCAGAGCCATAGAAGTTCAGCGCCAGGGTTACCTTCACAGCCACAGGCAGTGCTGTCCTTGCCCTGCTCTGAGGCTGTAGTTGTGGCTGCAGCAGTTGATAGATCTCCTTCACAGCCTCCTAGGTGAACCTCAGCCGTCAGATGCACTGCTCCTCGCTCGTGTTGAGGAATTGGTCCCTGAAGGCCCTCATTGGATATGGCCTCCTGTTCAGTGCCCTCTCCTCCTCCTCCTCCTCCCTCTCCTCGCAGCTTGACCTGCTCTGCATGGCCTCTCTGCATGCTCCAAGTCATGCTCCATGCCCAGCGGGAGTCCTAACAGACCACCCATTGTTGCCAGGAATCTTGTTCAACCACAGTTGTAACTTTCCGAACTGTAAGGTAGTATCAGCCAAACCACACTCAAATGTACTCTAGCAACTCTCAGCAAGTGTAGGGAGCTTCAAAAAATACTTCCTAATCTACCAGCAGCCAGAGCAATAATTCAGCAACTAACCTGCAACGCCTGCATGATCCCTTTAAATAGCGCTGGTGGGGGGTCCTCCAGGCACTCTAAGACATGTTCAGATGTGCATGGTTAAAACTGTGCGTTCAGTGGAGCTATAAGTTCCAAAATGGTGTCTATCACTTTAAATCAGCGTTGCACGCTGATTGTATGCATTTTCTCCCTACTTTACATGCTACCAGCGTTCGTTCTCTGCACATGCGCTAATACCTTTACCAAGATGGCATCCAGAGCACGTCACGCTAGAAACGGTGCATGCGCATCCAAGACGCCATCTTGGCACTCCTGGAGGCCGCGTAGTGCCAAAACAATGGGCGCTAGACGGCCCAATTTCTAGCCCTATTACTCACAGTGCACCGATCCATGAGAGGGCATAGGACATCATCGTCAGCGGCAAGCTTATAATTTTGACCTATAAAACTGAGCTTAAACAGAATCAGAGAATGGTTCCTCTGGTGGTACAGTGGGAAACTGCACCACCTCCTGCATTTCTGAGCCATTTAGAGTTTCCAATACGCTTTCGGCAAAGTTAAGGTGGAGGAGGGGAAATTCCCAGTCATAGTTAATTTTGAAACAATTTAACAATCAGATTTGGCAACAGAGGGTACTAATATATATCTATAACACCTGGTAATTTCTCTAAGAAATAAAGGAAAATCCTGCAATTTTTGCAACAGTCTTCTGCTGTACAGCAAGAGAAAGAAAGACTTGCATTTCTATAGCACCGTTCACAACCTCAGGACGTCCCAAAGCGCTTTACAACCAATGAAGTACTTTTGAAGTGTTGATGTGGAGATGCCGGTGATGGACTGGGGTTGACAATTGTAAACAATTTTACAACACCAAGTTATAGTCCAGCAATTTTATTTTGAAGTGTAGTCACTGTTGTAATTGATGAAGCCTTGGGTACCTGCAGTTTGAAGTTATGACAAGACCATGCCCCGCTGCACTTTCAGTGCAACTACACGTCTATATTGTTTACTTTTTACGAATAAATGAAAATGACAGGCAGGAAAAGACCAGCTGTTCCACCAAGCCTGTCCCACACTCATGATGCCCAGAGCTTCACGACTAGTCCCTTCCTACCACCCAGCAGCCGTGTTTTTGAGGCGGTCAGCTTTTTTTGCTAGTTTTCTAGGTTGATGTGTTGGCATTTAATGACTGTTGCAAATGCATGTGTATGGACTTTGGGTCATGACAGGATCAAGCTCAGTTGTGATGCTTCTGATGGTCAAAAAACCTGCCAACACTCACTAGAATCACACATGAAAAATAGCTGTTTAAATGGGATACACTGACATATGTCACTGGTTTGAAGAAAGTATGGGAGAAAATTGGATGGAAAGCAGAGGAGAATTGGAGTCTTCAGCCAGTAGGAAATCACTTTCTTAAGTACGATCCTATGTACAATAGCAGCATTAGAAACTCAGACAAATGTCAGCCAAAGGAAAGATATTTATCTGGTCTGGAATTAAACCAAGATCCCAGAGATAAAAGAATAATAATCTTCTGTACAATTTCTATCACTGAATTATCCTGTTTTTGTTTGGCGATAAAGTGCCATATTCTACTACAAATAAATGATATAGAAATTAGAGGGATTATTTTTCCAAAACCATGACTCTGACTGGGAGCAGTAATGTACTAAGTAACCACTCTCCAGTCAAAACACTTTTACATTTTTAAGAGCTACTAATGTTAGCTGAGCAGAAAATAAAGACATTAACCTACCCAATTTGCACAAGCCTTTTCAGGCTGTTTTACTGGAGTGGCATTTCATTGATTTGGGCTACATTGCCATTCTATAGACCTGTTGCTAATTCTACCATTTTATAGTCAAACATTTGCTTAGCCTTTAAGTTGTAAGTGAACCTTAATGTTTATGACCCTGAGTAAAACAGTCCTGGCACATGCTTAACAAAGCAGCTCTCACACCAGTCATTAAAAACAGATGCTGACAAGTCTACTCATTTCTGAGCATGTTCTTTTGATAGAATTAGTTGAATGTAATTATCTCCCTTCTACTGCTTATTTTATCTTGCAAGACCGAGCATTCTGTTCCCAACGTCTAGGCAAAGACATTTTAATCGGCGACACTGACCATATACTCAATTTCTACAAGCAGTCAGGTTGCTGGCTTTTCTTTGTAATATATATTCACTACTCGGCTAAAGGTACATTTTTGTCGAAGGATTAAATAACTTAAGATGCTCTAGGTCAATGATTCAATTTTATATCCTCTCCCTACTTTTAAGTCCCATTTCAACCTTGTAGAAAGTACACTTTCCAAACACACAGCGAATAAAATATACTTGGGAATGACTACATGACAATTGAGCGATTCAGACCACAACATAAACCACAAAAGCATAGCCTGAGTGGTTTATAACTGATCCTGAGATTAGATTTATTGACTTGAAATCACTCCAGTCTGTTTTTTTAAGATGTGCTCCTTTTTGTGTCTGGTCTCAATTGATGACCTTTAATCACTGCAGTTTTAATGGTTACTGGAAGTTTATTGAGAAATAATTTTTAGCTGATTACTGAGAAACTGTTTAATCAATATATACGATATACCCTTAGCAGTAATAATTTATATCAAGCTATGTAGTCTATCTTTATACCAGCTGTACTGCAACCTCTGTGGTCCTAATTGGAGGAAAATATTACCAACAGATATTGGACAGAAGGGACAAAGAATTCTGCTAAAAGTTTTAAAGAAATGTTAAATAATATTTTTTAAACTCTTTGGTGTTATGACCTTAAACAATTAAAACATTGTACATTATTCTGAACCTTGAATGAAACCATGTACTATTATAAATGTGTTATTATATTTTGAGCAATGTAAAGCCATTGAAATTACTGACACAGTGCGTAACCTCCATTATTCATCATAACGGAGTACAGTACAATATAGATAAAGTGGCATTTAATCAAGAATCCCCAAATTTTGGTTTTACATGTATAGTATAGCAAGACCCTTGGCAAGGAATGAAGATGAGTACAATGCAAAGCCTATCCACCATCTACAAGGCACAAGACAGGAGTGTGATGGAATGCTCTCCACTTGCTTGGATGAGTGCAGCCTGTGGGAGAACCTTCACCACACGGACTACAGCGGTTCAAGAAGGCGGCTCACCACCACCTTCTCAGGGTAATTAGGGATGGACAATAAATGCTGGCCTTGCCAGCGACGCCCACATCCCATGAATGAATAAAAAAAATACAATTAACAAAAGAAACATTATGTAGCATTATTCATCAAGAAAAGGAAATGAAATAGTAGCTGAGGCGAATAGGATAGGTGCATTTAAGGCAAAGCTAGATAAACACATGAAGAAGAAAGGAATAGAAGGTTATGCTGATAGGGTTACATGAAGTAGGGTGGGAGGAGGTTCATGTGGAGCATAAACACCTCCACAGACCAGTTGGGCCAAGTGGCCTGTTTCTATGCTGTATATTCTATGTATTTCTATATGTAAATAAAAGGAAATTAAATACAAATAAAAGCCATGCAGTGAGCCAATGTTTCATGCAAGGATTAGTTCGGTGAAAATTTTGCTGGATATCGTGATGGCAAATAATTGGAGTGAGGATAATGGAGGTTCCACTGTAATTATATTAAGTACTATAAAGAAGGACTGACATGGATAATAAAACATGCCACTTAAATATGACGTAACTCTTGTTCAAAGTCAATTATCCAACTCAAACGTAAAATGGCGTCTCCTCCATGGTTCAGCAACCATTGTCCTTTATGTGAGGCAGTATGGTTCACTCATTCCTCTTCATTAAAAGTACGCAATTAGATTAACTCTGGTCAATATTAAAAAGATCATAAACCTAGTAGCGACATTTGTCTTGGATTTCCCAATATCTGATGCCAGAGAACATGAATCCATCAATACATTTTCACAATCTGTTTACAAGTTTTTTGAGCCCTATTTTAAGAACCACATCTGCAATTCCCTGATCAATACATTTTTCTGCTCCATCGCATTAATTAATTCAATCAGAGGTTAAAGCTTGAAAACTTAAAAAGTCTCAGATAAAGATGTTAATGCTCCAATAGTAATGCTGCTCTCGGATTAACAAAACAGTCAATTTGTTGGACGTGCCTCAGTTATTATGTGAAGTCATTAATCACAAATGATGCAGTACGGCACTTGCTCATGTATGTTTATTTAAAATAAAGACAGTAGGGCTATTAGTAATATTACGTGGCTGGGCTCCGCTACAGTGCAATAACTGAAACAGTTGGTGAACCTTTCTGACATTCAGTAACCCTATTAACAAGTCAATGGAAAAAAGCCTATCCCTAGTCTCTGAGCAGTGACCTCGCTTCCTACAGACTGATTTTGCAATGCTGTTGTGTTCTAATAAAGTAATTAGAAAATCTCTAGAGACATGTCCTAGTAACACACCACAGCATGATTAGGTCAATGAGAGAATCAGTCCACTGAATGCACTAAATTGTTTTTTTAAAGTGATGCTCCTCTAGAAGTGTATTGTTCCTCCTTTTGCATTTATAGGATAGTTATGTCAAGGTAAAGTATCTTGCAAAATGACATTGAAAACACAATAGAACTTGATTGCATCAGTGCAACAAAGATCAAGTCTGTATCTATTTTTAACTCAGTTTTTAAAATCAATTTGAAAGTGTTTGTGCTGCAATATGGCAGAGTTTTTTAAGAACCTGACCGTAAACTATCCATTTAAGGAAAAACATCCTTTTAAATGGTGGAAGCTGTGCATCATATATGTCACCTTTCCAAGCTATCACAACCAACTAAAGTAACTGAATCTACCAGTTCTCCCCCTTTACAGGCATGTTGCTCTCTTACTATGTCTCTCACTGTGTGAAATCTTACTTCACTTCTCTGCGTTCTGCGGAACAGCTCCCTCTCCACTGAGCTTGCACATTAGCAGAAGTAGATCAGAGCCTGACCACGTGGACATACATCCACAGATGAGCATCTGCAGAAGCTGTTATTTTTAACAGAGGAGGTGACATTTAAAACCTTTCTCCATTTCCACACACTCCATACAGACTATAGCCAATCCAGGCAACAAGTAATTTTTTTTAAAAAACAGTTAGTGTGTTTTTCTTTTTACATGAGAAAGCATTTTTCATCATGGTAATGTAATTTCCACGGAGATAAAGAGGCCTATAGCATGCACTGGTCATCCAGGCAGCTAAAAGTGTGTCAGACGTAACCTTGGAGGACAGAGCAGGAAAATGAGCAGCACTTCCCACCAGTGCCTCGTTAACTATTCTTATTACACCTCATTTCTAATGACGCATCAGTGTATCCAAAATTTATAGGCCAGGAGCTGTGCCACGGGACTTGAGGGTGATAAATGTCATACTCCTATTCACCAAGAGATAGGCCTGCCAACTAGTTAGACTTATGTTAGTAGTAAGACAATTACTAGAAACCATAACTAGAAATAAATAAATAAATTCTTAGACCAGAAATAATTAATGTTGATTTGTTTAATTAACCTGATAGAAGCTTTGAGATAACCAAAAATATACACATGGGAATGCGGTAGATGTAGTTTATATGGACTTGCAGAAAGCCTTGATAAAGTACCACATAAGAAATTGGTTGAGAAAATTAGAGGCCATGGCATAAATGGAAAAGTGACATTATGAATAGAGAGATGAGTGAAAGACAGAAAGCAAAAGACAGAAAGCAAAAGGTGTCAGTCAACAGACGATTCTCGGTACAAAAGGCGATGGACAGTAGGATGCCCCAAGGATCAGAGTTGGGATCACTTTTGTTCTCAATCTTTTTATAAAAATTACATCTTAACTTAGAAACAAAATATAGATATTAAAGTTTGCTGATGATACCAAACCTGGAGGAATAGAAAACTGCCAGGAAGAATGTAGGAGACTACAGGAAGATTTAAACAGGCTTGGAGATTGAGCAGAAAAGTGGCAGTGTAAAAAATGCAAAGTGATACATTTTGGGAACAAAAATAGGAATGGAACTACATCTTAAATAGTAATTTTCTCAAGGCAGTGGAGGAGTAAAGGGATCTAGGTGTGCAGATTCATAAACTAATTAAGAAGAAATGAGATTTTAGATTTACATCAAGAGGGATTTAATACAAAACAATGGTTAGGCCACCTCTGTAAGACTTTGTGCAATTCTGAGCTCTACTATAGGAGGGATGTAATAGTCCTAGAGAAGTTAACCAGGATGATGCCAGGGCCTGTCTATGAAGAAAGGCTAGAGAAACTGGAGATATTATCTCCTGAACTCAAAAGATTGAGGGGGGATTTGATAGCGGTGTTCAAAATGATAAAAGGAAAGATAAGGTAAACAGAGATAGATTCTTACCATTGGTAGGATAAGCACCAGATACATAACGGTTAGAACACAAAAAACCTTTTCACATAGGTTACTTATTGTGGAGTACCTTGCCACAAATGGTGATTGATGCCAAATCAATTACAGCATTCAAAAAGGTATTGATAATTGCTTAAAGAAGAATATGCGAGTGTATGGAGAGAAAGCAGGGAAATGGGAGCAGCTTGGGGAGAAAGTAGGAAAATGGCACTGTGTAAAATCAGCCTCCAGCTGATGCCTAAATTCTGCACAGGCAAGAAGTCTGTATGGCCTCCTGCTGGGTCAAAATTCCTGTTTCTATTTCATTGCACCATGAGATCTTGCTTTGTGCAAAATGATTATCGTGTTTGCTGCATAAAAAGTCATTACACTGCAAAAAATAATTCTTTGGATGTGAAGCACTTTAGGAGATTTCTGAAAGCTGTAATGGGATGCTATGTATATTTGTGTTTTTTCCATTAATGCACGCTACAGCTTCAGTGTTTCGTGCTTTGTGTTGGGAGGAAGGGTCAGGAGGGGTTATTCTATTTCTAATCGGTTTCGTGTTAATTACAGCTGTCACTATGGAGATCACCTAAGAGTGCATGTAATTTCCTTGACACACATGACGTTTATTCCATTGGATTAACAATCATGACATAATTATGACATAGTTGTCAAGTGATAATTTGCAGTTTATTACTGAAAAAGGCTATAGGGGAAAAATTCGATAAGGGTCCGTTTTGGGTGGCGTTAGCGTGATGCGCAAACACCCCGCGCCTGACGGACCCTGGGCAGGCAGGACGCAAGTTTGGACCCAAGGGAGCACTGACCTGCAACTGTTCCTTTCCTGGCCTTGCATGTGGAATCAATGCAATTTGCACTTTCTACCACCAGAGGGAGCTCAATCTCTTAAAGGGAGGATGTTTCTTAGAAATCTCTTAAAGGTGGCTTGTACCTGTTATTTGCTGAAAATAACAGTCTACTCTCTGCATGGAGTCTGAACAGAGATCAGACATTGCATACATAAAGCACAGATGCAGATCCCATCCCTATGTTTAAACACTGATGAATTATGGTAAAACATTGAATAAAGGTTGCGCACTACAAAATCCCATATCCTCTAATCTGCATGCCAGACCTCACCAATCTGCCGATCGAAGTTGGTACCAGGCCTGCGAGAGTGCATGCACCAAGGTTCTCTGTTGATGCACTAGAGACCGTGGGTGCAAGAGGTGGACAGAAGGAGGGACATCCTATATCTGTGATCTGTGGAGGGGTGGGGGGGGGGGGGGTGGGGTGCAAGAGGCCCTCCAGACATATACTCAAAAGACAGTGGGAGGCAGCGGGGGACGAAGTCAATGCCAGGCGCACAGCATCGTGAATATGGATGCAGTGCAGGAAGAAGTTCAATGCTTTGACATGAGTGGTCAAGATGAGTGAGGTCAACTGTCATGTGGCGTCTCCTACCAACTGCACCTCGCACTACACCCCCCCAGCCCCCACATACCAACAAACTCTTTCCATCAGTACTCAACTCTTCCAATCGGATGCTTCCTCTCACCCTTACACATTATCACTGTTTCAAGCCACCCACCCACAACTCACTGGCCACACACACTGGCGGCTATTCAACCATGACAGGCACATCACCCAGGCACACGTCCCACTTTCATGCAGGAGAAGGTGGTGCATATCAAGAGGCAGCAAGTGGCCGTGGCATTTAGCCCCTCGAGCCTGTTCCACCATTCAATAAGATCATGGTGGACCTGTAACCTAACTCCATATATCTGTCTTAGCCCCATATCCCTTAATACCCTTGGTTCACAGAAATCTATCAATCTCAGGTTTAACATTCACAAGTGAGCAAGCATCAACTGCCGTCTGTAGAAAAACGTTCCAAACGTCTCCCACCCTTTGCATGTAGAAGCATTTCCTAACTTCACTCCTGCATGTCCTGGCTCTAAATGTTAGGCTATGTCCCCGCGTCCCGTATTCAAATGTAGGAGATCTCCAAAAACAGTTACAAATGTCTCGGCAGCCAGAGGCAATAATCCAGCCACTAACCTGTAAATCCTGCATGGTGCCTTTAAATAGCGCCAGTGGGGGGTCCTCCAGGCACTCTAAGACACGTTCAGATGGTCGGGTTAAGACTGTGTGTTGAGTTGAGCGTTAAATCCCAAAATGGTATCACTTTAAATCAGCATTGCCCACTGATTGAAGCCATTTTCTCCCTACTTCACAGAATTCCAGCGTTCGTTATCAGCGCCTGCGCTAACTCCTATACCAAGATGGCATTTGGCGCACGTCACACAGGAAACGTGTGTGCGCATCCAAGATGCCATCTTAGATGTCGGAGAGGCCATGTAGTGCCGAAACAATGGTTGCTATGCGGCCCAATTTAGCACCCTGAGTCTTGTAACGGATTTCTGTTATAGTGATGTCATACAAAACTCTGCTGCCCATATCCTTTCCTGAACCAAGTCCCAATCACCCATCAGCCCTGTGCTCACTGACCCACACTGACTCCCGGTCCACCACTGCCTCAAATTTAAAATTCTCATTTTTGTGTTTAATCCCTTGCCCCGCCCAATCTCTATAACTTTTGCCAACTCTACCACACCCATCGAATTCTCCATTTCCCTAACTCTAGCCTTTTGCGCAACCCCTCCCTTCACTCTCACTCCACTTCGTCTAGGCTGGACACTCTGGAATTCCCTCCCGAAACCCCTCTGCCCCTCCAACTTCCTCCTCCTAACATCTACTATGGCTCAGCCTTCATCTTTGTCTGATTACGGCCCTGGTATTAATGAAGAGACGGGGAAGATGCGGGGAAAGGGCTCCCAGCGGCTGGGAAACCCAGAAATGTGGGTAACCAGGGAGTCCTGCTGAATTGAGAGGCTGACTGCTGTGCAGGAAGGTACGGAGAGAGGGAGAGATCAGAAAGGACGGGGTGGGCGGAGGGGGTGTTGTTCAATCTCACGGTGGAATGGGGGGTGGTGGAGCCTCCAATCGCGCGGGGGGTGGCCCTCAGGTCTCGCGCACGGGGAGGGGAGGGGCCTACGGTCCCCCGCTGGGGGGGTGCCCTCCGAACCCCCACCTGGGGGGGTGCCTTCCTATCCGCCGCTGTGGGGGGGGGGGGATGGCAGGTGGATTGCATCGCACTCAGGGCGGGGGGGTGGCAGATCGTAGGGATGGAACCAGATTTGTTTTGGGGGGGGGGCCAGGGAAGCACTCCTGCTCCTCTTGGCCCGCAAGCACGTACACGCTGGATCCGGCCATTCTCGTCTCCCTCCAGCTGCCTCAATAAAATAATTAAATTCAGGATCTGCCTCTGGAGAGCAGGTTAGTCAACCCCCCAACCCGTGCATGTTAAAACTGGAAGAGGGCAGATTTCCCATATTTTAAATTTTAACCCCTCCCCACATCTCCTCCTCCACCACCCCCCTACCCCATCTGACTACCTACATTTCTTAGTCTCTCACCTTTTAAAAAATATTTTGTTTTTCTATTCTACTTACCAAAGTGGATATTTTCATATTTCCCCACATTATGCTCCATCTGCCACTTTCTCACTCAATGGCTTAACCTGTCTATGTCCATTTGCAGCCTCTTTGCATCCTCCTCACGGCTAATATGTTATCTCCAATCCCATGAACCATTATCTTGTGTAACAATCTCTTGTGTGGCACCTTATCAAATGCCTTTTGAAAATCCAAATACACTACATCCACTGGTTCCCCCTTATCGACCCTGCTAGTTACACCCTCAAAAAACTCTAATAGATTTGTCAAACACGATTTCCTTCTCATAAACCCTTGTTGACTCTGCCTAATCATGTTATGATTTTTTAAGTGCCCTGTTACTACATACTTAATAATAGATTCCAGCATTTCCCTGACTACTGATGCCAGGCTAACTGGCCTGTCATTCCCTGTTTTCTCTCTCCCTCCTTTCTTGAACAGCGGGGTTACATTTGCTACCTTCCAATTCACAGGGACCATTCTAGAATCTAGGGAATTCTGGAAGATCAAAACCAATGCATCCACTATCTCTGCAGTCACCTCTTTTAAAACCCTTGGATGTAAGCCATTAGATCCAGGAGATTTGTCAGCTTTTAGACCCATTAACTTCTCCATTACTTTTTCTTTATTGATTTTAATTACTTTAAGTTCACTCTCATTAGACGCTGCGTTCCCCACTATTTCTGGTATGTTTTTTGTGTCTTCTACTGTGAAGACAGATACAAAATATTTGTTTAATGTCTCTGCCATTTCCTTGTTCCCTATTATAATTTTTCCTGTCTCTGCCTCTAAGGGACCCACGTTTACTTTCGCTAATCTCTTCCTTTTTACATACTTGTAGAAGCTCTTACAATCTGTTTTTATATTCCTTGCTAGTTTACTCTTGTATTCAATTTTCTCCCTCTTTATCAATTTCTTGGTCATTCTTTGCTGATTTCTAAAACCCTCCCTGTCCTCAGGCTTACTACACTTTTTGGCAACATCATAAAACTCTTCTTTTAATCTAATACTACCCTTAACATCCTAAATGAATATTTTGCATCGGTATTTACGGTTGAGAAAGGCATGGATGTTAGGGAACTTGGGGAAATAAATAGTGATGTCTTGAGGAGTGTACGTATTACAGAGAGGGAGGTGCTGGAAGTCTTAACACGCATCAAGGTAGATAAATCTCCGGGACCTGATGAAATGTATCCCAGGACGTTATGGGAGGTTCGGGAGGAAATTGCGAGTCCCCTAGCAGAGATATTTGAATCATCGACAGCTACAGGTGAGGTGCCTGAAGATTGGAGGGTAGCAAATGTTGTGCCTTTGTTTAAGAAGGGCGGCAGGGAAAAGCCTGGGAACTACAGACCGGTGAGCCTGACATCTGTAGTGGGTAAGTTGTTAGAGGGTATTCTGAGAGACAGGATCTACGGGCATTTGGAGAGGCAGGGACTGATTAGGAACAGTCAGCATGGTTTTGTGAGAGGAAAATCATGTCTCACGAATTTGATTGAGTTTTTTGAAGGGGTAACCAAGAAGATAGATGAGGGCTGTGCAGTAGACGTGGTCTACATGGACTTTAGCAAAGCCTTTGACAAGGTACCGCATGGTAGGTTGTTACATAAGGTTAAATCTCACGGGATCCAAGGTGAGGTAGCCAATTGGATACAACATTGGCTTGACGACAGAAGACAGAGGGTGGGTGTAGAGGGTTGTTTTTCAAATTGGAGGCCTGTGACCAGCGGTGTGCCTCAGGGATCGGTGCTGGGTCCGCTGTTATTTGTTATTTATATTAATGATTTGGATGAGAATTTAGGAGGCATGGTTAGTAAGTTTGCAGATGACACCAAGATTGGTGGCATCGTGGACAGTGAAGAAGGTTATCTAGGATTGCAACGGGATCTTGATAAATTGGGCCAGTGGGCCGATGAATGGCAGATGGAGTTTAATTTAGATAAATGTGAGGTGATGCATTTTGGGAGATCGAATCGGGAGAGTTATAGAACAAAGAGATCTAGGAGTACAGATTCATAGCTCTTTGAAAGTGGAGTCACAGGTGGATAGGGTGGTGAAGAAGGCATTCAGCTTGCTTGGTTTCATTGGTCAGAACATTGAATACAGGAGTTGTGATGTCTTGTTGAAGTTGTACAAGACATTAGTAAGGCCACACTTGGAATACTGTGTACAGTTCTGGTCACCCAATTATAGAAAGGATATTATTAAACTAGAAAGAGTGCAGAAAAGATTTACTTGGATGCTGCCGGGACTTGATGGTTTGACTTATAGGGAGAGGTTGGATAGACTGAGACTTTTTTCCCTGGAGAGTAGGAGGTTGAGGGGTGATCTTATAGAAGTCTATAAAATAATGAGGGGCACAGATAAGGTAGATAGTCAAAATCTTTTCCCAAAGGTAGGGGAGTCTATAACGAGGGGACATAGATTTAAGGTGAGAGGGGAGAGATACAAAAGGGTCCAGAGGGGCAATTTTTTCACTCAAAGGGTGGTGAGTGTCTGGAACGAGCTGCCAGAGGCAGTAGTAGAGGCGGGTACAATTTTGTCTTTTAAAAAGCATTTGGACAGTTACATGGGTAAGATGGGTATAGAGGGATATGGGCCAAGTGCAGGCAATTGGGACTAGCTTAGTGGTATAAACTGGGCGACATGGACATGTTGGGCCGAAGGGCCTGTTTCCATGTTGTAAACTTCTAACATTTCTAGTTAGCCACGGTTGGATCACTTTTCCTGTGGAGTTTTTATTCCTCAAGGATATGTATATTTGATGGGAATTATGAATTATTTCTTTAAATGTTCGCCATTGCTTATCTACTGTCATATCTTTTAATCTAATTTCCCAATCTACCTTAGCCAACTCACCCCTCATACCTATGTAATTGGCTTTGTTTAAATTTAAGACCCTAGTTTCAGACTTAACTCTCAAACTCAACATGAAATTCTATCATATTATGATCACTATGCCTCAGAGGATCCTTAACCATAAGATTACTAATTAACCCTATCTCATTACACAATACTAAATCTAAAATAGCCTGTTCCCTAGTTGGTTCCTCAACATATTGTTCTCGAATGCATTCCATGAACCCGTTCTCCAAACTACTTTGTCTAATTTGGTTTGCCCAGTCTATATGAAGATTAAAGTCCTCCATGGTTATTGCATTACCCTTGTTACATGCTCCTCTAATTTCTTGCTTTATGCTCTGTCCAACAGTATAACTACTGTTAGTATAACAGTATAACTCTGTCCAACAGTATAACTACTCCCATCAGTGTTTTCTGCCCCTTGTTATTCCTTAGCTCCACCCATACTGATTCTACATCCTGATTTTCTGAGCTAAGATCCTTTCTCATTACTGCCTTTATCTCATCCTTTATTATCAGGTCTAACCCCTCCTTTTCCATTTTGCCTATCTTTTCTAAAAGTCAAGTACCCTGGAATATTTAGTTGCCAACTTTGGATAACCTGCAACCACTTCTCAGTAATGGCTACTCGATCAAACTTATTTATCTCTGTGCCATTAATTCATTTATCTTATTACGAGTGCTTTGTGCATTCAGATATAGCGCCTTTATTTTTAACTTTTTGCTATTTTTCTCTGATGTGACCTTAGTTACCTTTGTTAAACCTGATGTGACCCTGTTACCTTTGTTAAATGCTCTGTCCCTTCCTGACACACTCTACTTGTTTTTACCCAAATCGCTACTCTGCTCTACAGCCTTGACTTTTCTCTTTAGATTTATAAATTTACCCTTACCTGAACCACCTCCCCACCACTTATTAGTTTAAAGCCCTATCTACACCCTAGTTATTCAATTCTCCAGGACACTGGTCCCAGCCCTGTTTAAGTGGAGCTCCATCTTTCCCCAATACTGGAGCCAGTGCCCCATGAATTGAAACCCCTGCTTCCCAAACCACTCTTTCAACTGCATATTTAACCATCTAATGGTGGATTTGGGCCGTCAGAAAATCTTTTGTGGAGAACCAAGATGTGGAGGAATGACTGTAGCACGGAGCCAGTAGAGAAATCATTCAGCAGGGTTTAAAAACAAGGCTGGAGGCTGGGATCTCCCTATCCCACCTCATTATAATAATGCTAGATGGGGAAGCAGCAGGAAATCCTGGGGCAACACAGGCAGGATGAAGAGAAATGGATCTGTGCCCCATTTTCCTCTTCCCTGTGTTTGGGGAAACACTGGTTCCTCAGGGTAAGGAAGAGGACAGTCTAACCGAATAGCTGTAAAAACTGTAGAGCGTGCTCTTTTAAACAAACTCATCTCCAGCCTCTCAAAATATCATCCGATGCCCTTTCAGTTTCAATGTTTCTTGACTCCCACTGCCATGCCCCACACTTAAAGAATAATTATTTAAGAACTAGGAGCAGGAGTAGGCCATCCGGCCTCTCGAGCCTGCTCCACCATTCAACAAGATCATGGGTGAACTTCTACCTCAACACCATTTTCCTGCACCATCCCCCTATCCCTTGATGCCTTTAATATCTAGAAATCTAGCGATCTCTGTTTTGAATGTACTCAATGACTGAGTATATAGGTATTGGAGGTCAGCCACCTCCTAGAGAAGTGTATCCCAGTAGGGAGTCAGCATCTTCAGGAGAGAAGAGAAGCTGGGGGTGGCGGAAGCAAAAATAATGGGCCAGAAATCGCTCGGAATGACGAGGCAACGAAGGAGAGGAGCGAATTAAATTAACAAAATTACTTATTACAGGCTCTGTGGCGTCAAATTGCTTGAGTTTGAACTTCAAAAAAAATTGTGCACTATCGACCCAGCCTCTGAGCAGCGTGAATTGTGAGAGGAGAAGACAGGTCCACAAAATCTGTCAGGGAGAGACGTCACACCCACAGATTCAGGCTGCATTGCTCAAGCAAGCAAGCAGACTTCATTCATTTAAAGTTAGTATTCTGTATGTCATTGTAAATAAAAATTTAATATTTTATTTTATAAAAAGTCAAAGAAATAACTGAATTAAATTAAAGCGAGCGAAAGGAAAAATAAAAAAGAATTTTTTAACTTTTTAATTTAAAAAAAATGTTTTTAATTGACCATAAACTATTAAAATAAGGAGTAATATGATGACTTCACATTTTTAAAAGTTAATTTTTAGTTGTTTGACAGTCATTAAGACTTACCGCGCTGCTAAACCTTAGTTTAGACCTCAGTTTTTAACAGTGCCTGTTTGGTGGCATAATTAGTTACTTTCCAGCTGGGCAGATAAGTAAGTTTGCGATTTTTCAATGATTTCCCTCATTGCAGTGTGCGATGTCCCTTTAATTCGAAGCTGTCATTTCGCTGGCGAACCAATAGGAGCAAATTCCGGATTTCCGCGTTTCACTGCGCACGTGCGAATGCCGGAACTTGCTCCTCCATTTCGCCACTAACAACAAAGAGCACTGTTGGGTTCCTCCGTTATTTTGGGAGCGATTTCTGCCCCAACAAATTTCCCAGTCTGTCTTCATGAATCTTCTGATAGATCAAACAGAAGAAAACATTAACATTCAAAAAGCCCAAGTAAACGCAGAATTTCATAGTTTGTCCAGAGATGAGCATGACCCGGAGATGAGCTTCCGACCACATATCCGCTCCATCACCAAGGCCGCCTACTTGCACCTCCATAACATTGCCCGTCTCCGCCCTTGGATCAGCTCACCTGCAACTGAAACCCTCACCCATGCTTTTGTTACCTCTAGACTTGACTATTCCAATGCTCTCACCCGGTCTGGGAACGCCTTGATTTTAAAATTCTCATCCTTGTTTTCAAATGCATCCATGATCTCGCCCCTCCCTATCTCTGTAACCTCCTCCAGCTGTACAACCCTCCGAGATCTCTGCGCTCCTCCAATTCTTGTCTCATGCACATCCCCGATTTTAATTGCTACACCATTGGCGGCCATGCCTTCAGCTCTCCTCCTTTAAGATGCTCCTTAAAACCTACCTCTTTGATCAAGTTTTTGCTCACCTGTCCTAATATCTCCTTATATGACTGGGTGTCAAATTTTGTTTGATAACGCTCCCGTGAAGCGCCTCGGGATGTTTTACTACGTTAAAGGCGCTATATAAATGCAAATTGTTGTTGTTGTTGATACAACCCAAGCACTGGTTTTCAGAGTCAATGATGTTGTCCATATAGTCTGCTCCATGATACAATGAGTTGAGAGTTTGGGCTTATGAAATCTAATATTAGGAGAAAACTGCTGGATAGGAGAAGGTTAAAGTATTATCTGAAAGGCATAATCTTAGTCCATAATATGACTTTGGCCAATAAATTCGGATGCACAGCGCCCATTTTTAAGATGCTAACTGGTCTGGTAGGCTCCCAATATGGCCATAAGTGCGTGTCCTTTACCCACTCCTGAAGGAGGTTTTATGGCCTTTGTATACGCAAATAAAGGATCTAACGCCTGTTTGAGACAATCACGTCAAAATTGGCCTGCCTAGGCAGCCCATGCCAGTGCCGGCTGCACTCAGGGAAACCAGGCCTTGGGACCTATAAGGTGAGCTTTTTACATTTACTTACCTGAATGTGGAGTCGGGAGGAGCAGGAGCTTCCTCTCCTGATATCTGATCCTCACTCCCAGCCTTATCTCTCGACCACCAGTCCGACTCCCTCGATCCCCGGCCCCTGTGATTCCTGACCCGACCCCAATCTGAAAACCAGCCCAAATCGCAGCCCCACATTCCTGAGGGCCGCGGCGAGACTAGCAGCAGCCCGATCTTCTTGTCCTCTTAGCCAGCGGGCTGTTGTGCTTCGCCAGCTCCATTATAATAAGTCAGGAGCGCCTCGGGCCTCAGCATTCAGGCGCACAGTATGTTCCCTGCGCCCCTCATGCACCCACAAATGGACCTGCCTGAATTTCTAGGCCCATAACTTCATAACAGGTCACTAAAAAAAATTACAATTGGATCCTCATGTTATTCAGTTGGAATAGGTGCACTGCTTATATTACTTTGCCTAAACCCCATCGGGTTTCAATGTTACTTTAAATGATTAATCAGCTCCTATCTGAATAGGAGCTCATTGTCTATCAGGAAAGATTGAGCAGGCTGGGTCTCTTTTCTCCGGAAAAGAGAAGACTAAAAGGAGACTTGATAGATGTCTTTAAAATTACGAAGGAGTTCGATAGGGTGGATGTGGAGAAACTGTTTTCACTTGTAGATTAGTCCAAAACAAGAATATATGCTAGCCACTAACAGATCAAGTAATGAATTTAGGAGGAATTTCTTCGTACAGAGTGGTGAGAATGTGGAACTCGCTGGCACGTGGAGTGGTTGATGCAGATAGCGTTGATGCATTTAACGGGAGGCTTTTTTTAAAATTCGTTCATGGGATGTGGGCGTCATTGGCAAGGCCAGCATTCATTGCCCATTCCTAATTGCCCTTGAGAAGATGGTGGTGAGCCGCCTTCTTGAACCACTGCAGTCCATGTGGTGAAGGTTCTCCCACAGTGCTGTTAGGAAGGGAGTTCCAGGATTTTGACCCAGCGACGATGAAGGAACGGCGATATATTTCCAAGTCACGATGGTGTGTGACTTGGAGGGGAACGTGCAGGTGGTGTTGTTCCCATGTGTCTGCTGCCCTTGTCCTTCTAGGTGGTAGAGGTCACGGGTTTGGGAGGTGCTATTGAAGAAGCCTTGGCGAGTTGATGTAGTGCATCCTGTGGATGGTACACAATGTAGCCATTGTGCGCCGGTGGTGAAGGGAGTGAATGTTTAGGGTGGTGGATGGGGTGCCAATCAAGCGGGCTGCTTTGTCCTGGATGGTGTCGAGCTTCTTGAGTGTTGTTGGAACTGCACTCATCCAGGCAAGTGGAGAGTATTCCATCACACTCCTGACTTTTGCCTTGTAGATGGTGGAAAGGCTTTGGGGAGTCAGGAGGTGAGTCACTCGCTGCAGAATACCCAGCGTCTGACCTGCTCTTGTAGCCACAGTATTTATGTGGCTGGTCCAGTTAAGTTTCTGGTCAATGGTGACCCCCAGGATGTTGATGGTGCGGGATTCGGCGATGGTAATGCCGTTGAATGTCAAGGGGAGGTGGTTAGACTCTCTCTTGTTGGAGATAGTCATTGCCTGGCACTTGTCTGGCATGAATGTTACTTGCCATTTATCAGCCCAAGCCTGGATATTGTCCAGGTCTTGCTGCATGCGGGCATGGACTGCTTCATTATCTGAGGGGTTGCGAATGGAACTGAACACTGTGCAGTCATCAGCGATCATCCCCATTTCTGACCTTATGATGGAGGGAAGGTCATTGATGAAGCAGCTGAAGATGGTTGGGCCTAGGATGCTTGATGCGTACACAAGGAAGAAAGGAATAGTGTGACATGGGGACAGAGTGTGAAAAGGTAATTAGAGTGTGGAGGCTTGTCTGAATTATAAAGACCGCAAAGACCAGTTGGGTCAAATGATCTGTTTCTGTGCTGTAGATTCTATGTAATAAGTGAAAAAAATAATATACTTTAAAAGGTCCCATGCAATTAGACCACAATTAATCATATGCTAACCTAACGTTGCCCAGTAGAAATTACTGATTGGCCACAGGTATGGCTACGGTGACACCATTTTAGCCATGTGCACTAATTTTAGTAGAAAATGCCTTATGTACACTCAGACAATACATGTAAATGCACTTCACGTGTATATTTACTTAACAAATCTACCACCACTCAGTAAACAAAAAAATAAAGCATTCACAATGATCAATAAACATTCGCACACTCTGCTTTTCATCTTTCCATTTACCAACAAATGCACAAATAGGTTAAAGTTCACTTGCATATGCCGTACGAATATAAGCATTGAGATCATATGCCCAACGACGGTGTCTAGTACTAATTTTTTATTTACTAATCAGAAATACAATTGGCGATATCTGCATTCCCAATTAGTCACTAGTTAGTGACTAGTAGCCACTTAGTGGCTAGTAGCTAATGCACTGGACAACATTGGAACAGGGGTAGGCCATTCAGCCCCTCGAGCCATTCAATTAGATCAAGGCGGATCTGTATGTTAATTCCACCTACCCGCCTTGGTTCCGTAACCCTTAATACCTTTGCATAACCAAAATCTATCAATCTCAGTTTTGAAATTTTCAACTGATCTATCCTCAACAGCTCCTTGGGGGAGAGAGTTCCAGATTTCCACTACCCTTTGTGTGAAGAAGTGCTTCCTGACATCACCGCTGAATGGCCCAGCTCTTATTTTAAGGTTTTGCCACCTTATTCTGGACTCCCCCACCAGAGGAAATAGTTTCTCTCTATCTATCCTATTAGCTCTTTTGATCATCTTAAACAAGTATATCACCCCTTAATCTTCCTTACTCAAGGGAATACAAACCTCGTCTATGCAACTTGTCATCATAGTTTAACCCTTTTAGCCCTGGTTAATCTGCGCTGCACCCACCCCAAGGCCAATATATCCTTCCTGAGGTGCAACATTTATACAACACTTTGCTAACCAATGCTGTTTTAACTACTTTCTGGTGCTTGTTAAATTAATGCTACACTGTAACACTCTGCTCCCATGATAAAAGGAAGCGTTAATCCAGGAAGGCTTCAGACTATTTCGTTATCAAAAAAGAAACGAGCCTTCTCCTTCTTCATGATAAAAAAAAACTCATCAGGCTTTCATTTTAACTATCTTTATATAAGCAGAATGATCTCATCAGTTCAGGTCATGCCATCAAAGTAAAACATTTTTTTACTAAATTCAACTTGAGATATTGAGTAAAGAATAGGGCAAATCAAACAGTAGCATCATTTGTATGTGCAGCAAACCTGAGGGAAGCAGAGGGCTTATTAGTCAGGTTAGACTTGTTACTGCAGCAATAGAGAAACATTCAGAGAATATGGTTTGGATTCTATGCCAAAAGATAGGTTATAGTTAGAAACTGCAAATCCAAAATTTATGCAGTATAACTTGAACTGAGGCCTCACCTGCAGGCTCTGGTGGATGGAAAAGATGCCACGACACTTTTAAAGAAGAGCAGAGGATTCTCCTGGCCAACATTTATCCACAGAAATACATAGAAGATACAACTCAGAAACAGGCCATTCAGCCCAACCAATCCATGTTTACCCTCCACGCAAACAAATAGTTTTAAACACATTTACCCATCCTGTCCCCAATTCTTCCAAGCCCTTATCCTTTGTCCAGCTATCCAATCTAATCTTGAATGTTCACATAGACTTCAATTTTTACTCCCAGGCGGGAATACAGCAAAGCGAGCGGTGGACCCATCTGGGAGCAGCAGCAGACAGGCTCCGACGATTTTACCGGCTGGACCTCATTTGCATGTCGCTTGCTGACTTGCTGACCAAAACATCCGGGACGCCGGTCAGAGGTAGCCACCGGGGACCAGAGGGAATGGTACCCAACGCTAAAGGAAGTAGATGGGGAGGGGGAGGGGGAAATCCCAGACCAGGGTAGGCCCAAGGTTTCCTTTTGGGGCCCAGAAGAGCACTCCAGTCCTACAAGGAAATTTTAAAGAAAATTTACCATCCAGGGCCTCTTCAGATCCTGGCTCCTGTTCCTAGCACATTTGGCCAGGCAAGGAAGCCACCACTGCTCCCCCACTCAGGCTTCAGGTTAAAATTACAGATCGGGCCCTGATGACGACATCGGGTCGCATATTTAAAGAGCACTGCACTGTCTTGGGATGGGTTTCTATTCTGCCTACAATTCAAAATTGCGGTTGGTTGGGTTGGTGCGAGAAAAGACTGGGCTGCTTCATTTTAACTACCAAAACCTTTTGCGAAAACCAGGCGGTGGAGTTAAAATCAAGACCATAATTTCTGCCTCAGTGAATTCCGCAGCCTCAACTCTCTATGTAAAGATGTTTCTCCTGCCTTTGTTCTAAATCTTGTATTTAATCCTGTATCTATGGCCCCTCAACTACTGGCTCAGTCTGCTTCTATTGACCCTGTCCCATCCTTTCATAATTTTAAAAACTTCTATCACATTGTCCCATAGTCTGAGTTCTTCTAACAAAAAAAATGCACATTTTTTGTTGTAAAACCTTTCTTCATATTAGTATTTCCTTATACCAGGCAGCATCCTAGTCAATTTGTGTTGTACCCTCTCCAAAGCCTCAATATCCTTCCTATAGTGTAGAGCCTAATACTGCACACAGAACTCATAACTGAGATCTTATTAAGGTTTTATCTGGGTTTTAATTAGCTCTCGGCTTTTAGATTGTATGCCTCACGATATATGAATTTCAATATAGATAAGTGTAAGGTGGTGCATTTTGGTAGGAAGAATAAGGAGGCCACATACTGCTTGGATAATAAGAGTCTAAATGGAATAGAGGAGCAAAGGGATCTAGGGGTACAGATACACAAACCATTAAAAGTAGCGATGCAGGTTAATAAGGCCATAAAAAGGCATATCAAACACTGGGGTTCATTTCTAGAGGGATAGAATTGAAAAGCAGAGAAGTTATGTTAAACTTGTATAGAACCTTGGTTAGGCCACACTTGGAGTACTGTGCACAGTTCTGGTCTCCATATTACAGAAAGGATGTAGAAGCATTGGAGGGGTACAAAAATGAATAACAAGGATGATACCAGAACTGAGAGGATATCCTCATCAGGAAAGGCTGAACAAGCTGGGGCTCTTTTCTTAACAAAAGAGAGGGGTGACCTGATAGAAGACTTTAAGATAATGGTAGGATTTGATAGGGTAAACGTAGAGAAAATGTTTCCACTTGTGGGGGAGACCTAAACTAGAGGTCATCAATATAAAATAGTTGCTAATAAATCCAATAGGGAATTCAGGCGAAACTTCTTTACCCAAAGAATGGTAAGAATATGGAATTCGCTACCACAAGGAGTAGTTGAGGCAAAAAGCAAAGATGCATTTAAGGGGAAGCTAGATAAGCACATAAGGGAGAAAGGAATAGAAGGACATGCTGATAGGGTTAAACGAAATAGGGAGGGTGCAGGCTTGTGTGGAGCATAAATGCTGGCACAGACCAGTTGGGCCGAATGGCCTGTTTCTGTGCTGTAGTTTCAATGTTACCTGTAATTCCATTAGTTTTTTTTTACAGCCTTATCAACCTAAGGTGCTGCCTTTAACGTCCTGTGAATCTGTATCCTGAAGTCTCTCTGCTCTTCCACAGCACCATGCCTACTTTCATTCAGAGTATTGTGACTGCTGTTATGTTTTTCACCAAAATCTATCACCTCACACGTATTGACATTGAATTCCATTTGCCACTTTTTAGCCCATTGCCCCATCTTATCAATATCCCTTTGCAGCTTCCTTTGGTCTTCTAAAGAGTTAACTATGCTTCCTATTTTGGTATCACCTGCAAATGTCCACTCCATTTGCTCCAGGCCTATATCCAATCATTGATATGCACAGTGAACAGAAGTGGTTCCAGAACTGCATCCGATAGGATCCCACGGCCCATTTCCAACCATTCTGAAAAACTACCCTAACTCCTACTCTAATTTCTCTCGCATTGCCCCTTTCCTCTTATGGAATTAGAACCATAGAAAAGATACAGCACAGAAGGGACCATTCGGCCCATCGTGTCCACACCGGCTCGAAAAACAACCAGGTGCCCATTCTAATCCCACCTTCCAGCACCCGGTCCATAGCCCTGCAGCTTACAGCACTTTAGGTTCAGGTCCAGGTACTTTTTAAAAGAGTTGAGGGTCCCTGCCTCTACCACAAATTTGGGCAGTGAATTCCATACACCCACCACCCTCTGGGTAAAAAAGTTTTTCCTCATGTCCCCTCTGATCCTTCCACCATTCAGCTTAAATCTATGTCCTCTAATTCTTGAACTCTCCACTAGGGGAAACAGGTACTTCCTGTCTACTCCATCTGGGCCCCTCATAATTTTGTACACCTCAATCAAGTCTCCCCTCAGCCTCCTCTGCTCCAAAGAAAACAACCCCAGCCTATCCAATCTCTCCTCGTAGCTGCAATTTTCAAGCGCTGGCAACATTCTTGTAAATCTTCTCTGCACTCTCTCCAGAGCAATTACGTCCTTCCTGTAATGTGGTGACCAGGACTGCGCACAATACTCCAGTTGTGGCCTTACCAGCGTTTTATACAGTTCCATCATTACATCCCTGCTTTTGCATTCATACCCCGGCTAATGATGGAGAGCATTCTGTATGCCTTCTTCACGACCTTATCTACCTGTACTGCCACCTTCAGGGACCTGTGTATATGCACTCCAAGGTCTCTCACTTCCTCTACCCCTCTCAATATATTCCCGTTTACTGCGTATTCCCTTTTACTGTTTGCCCTCCCGAAGTGCATTACCTCACACTTCTCCGAGTTGAAATCCATTTGCCACTTTTCCGCCCACTCCACCAACCCATTGATATCTTCTTGGAGTCTACAGCTATCCTCTTCACTATCAACTACACGGCCAATTTTTGTGTCGTCTGTAAATTTGCCAATCATGCCCCATACATTCAAGTCCAAATCATTAATATATACCACAAACAGCAAGGGACCCAACACTGAGCCCTGTGGCACACCACTGGAAACAAATCTCCATTCGCAAACAGCAAAACAAATCTCGTCTTCATCTGTCTTACCTTGAGGTTTCTTCATAAGGATTGACATAATGGACACTGGATTTTTGTCTTTTCGTCTGTTGATTCCTCACAGCACTATGATATAACTTGTGGTCTTGTTTTCAATCTAGCAAGACCTACTGGCTTCCAGCAATACTTAGCTAAATGTCCTGATTTTGTGTAGCCATAACATTTAACCTTCCTACAAAAACATTGGTCTGGACGATAATTAGTTTTGGCAAACTTCCAACATAGGAACAGGAGCAGGCCATTTAGACCCTTGAGCCTGTTCCGCAATTCAATGAGATTACGGCTGATCTGTGACCTAACTCCATATACCTGCCTTAGCCCCATGTCCCTTAATACCTTTGGTTAACAAAAATCTATCAATCTCAGATTTAAAATTAACAATTGAGCTAGCATCAACTGCCGTTTGCGGAAGAGAGTTCCAAACTTCTACCATCCTTTGCCTGTAGAAGTGTTTCCAAACTTCACTCCTGAAAGTCCTGGCTCTAATTTTTAGGCTATGTCCCCTAGTCCTAGACTCCCCAACCTGCGGAAATAGTTTCTCTCTATCTACCCTATCAGTTCTCCTCAATATCTTGAAAACTTGGATCAAATCACCCCTTAATCTTCTAAATTACAGGGAATACAACCCTAGTTTGTGTAATCGCTCCTCATAATTTAACCCTTGGAGTCCAGGTATCATTCTAGTAAATCTATGCTGCACTCCCTCCAAGGCCAATGTATCCTTCCAAAGGTGCGGTGCCCAGAACTGAACATAGTATTCCAGGTGTGGTCTAACCAGGCTTTGTATAGCTGTAGCATAACTTCTACCCCCTTGTATTCTAGTCCTCTAGACATAAAGGCCAGCATTCCATTAGCCTTTGTGATTATTTTCTGTACCTGTCCGTGACATTTTAATGATCTATGTACATCGACCCCTAAGTCTCATTGGACCTCCACTGTTTCGAGCTTTTCACCATTCATCTAACGAAGGAAATACTTGCCTTAGAGGTGGTGCAACGAAGGTTCACTAGATCAATTCCTGGGATGAAAGGGTTATCTTATGAGGAGAGTTTGAGTAAAATGGGCCTATACTCTCTGGAGCTTAGAAGAATGAGAGATGATCTCGTTGAAACATATAACATTATGAGAGGGCTTGACAGGGTAGATGCTGAGAGGTTGTTTCCGCTGGCTGGAGAGTATAGAACTAGAGGGCATAGTCGCAGGAAAAGGGCTCGGCTATTTAAGACTGAGATGAGGAGGAATTTCTTCACTCAGAAGGTTGTGAATCTTTGGGATTCTCTACCCCAGAAGGGTGTGGATGTTGGATCATTGAATATATTCAAGGCTGATTTAGATAGATTTTTGGACCCTAGGGGAATCAAGGGATATGGGGATCAGGCAAGAAAGTGGAGTTGAGGTCGAAGATCAGCCATGATCTGATTGAATGGCGGAGCAGGCTCGAGGGACCGTATGACCTACTCCTGCTCCTATTTCTTATGTTCTTATTTAGAAAGTGCTCTGATCTATCCTTTTTAGGTCCAAAGTGGATGACCTCTATTTGCCACAGTTTTGCCCATTTGCTTAATCTATTACTATCTCTCTGTAATTTGATACTTCCATCTACATTGCTCACAATGCTGCCTATCTTTGTGTCATCAGCAAACATGGTTTAGCAACTTTGTTCACTCCAGTGCTGTTGGATCCTATGGCATGTAACTCAACATGCAGTCTCCATCCCAAGTTCTATCTCAAGAGCTCTAGCAGATGTGAGTCTGTCTTATATGAACAGTTTCCTCTGTATCGACATTTCCTTCAAACCACAGACAAGGCGATCTCTTATTGCATCAATGAGAAACCTACCAAAGTCACATGTTTCGGGCATTTTTCTCAGTTCTGCCATAAGCTGAGAAACATATTCATCATCCCTCTGCCTCCACTGGTTAAACTTGAACCATTCCACAATAACCAGTGGTTTCAGGCTCAGATGCTCTTTGACCACTTGGACCCACTCCTTATACATTTTGTCTTTATGCTGGACAGGAATGATCAGATTCTTAATCAATGTGTATATTGCACATCGGCAGAAAGCAAGCAAAACTGCTCTCTTTTTGACATCCATTGCAAGTGTATTTGCCTCAAATTAAAAATGTAACCTTTCTACATACTCACTGCAGCTCGACCCCATTCGATACTCTCTGAATTTTCCAACTAATGCCAACATGATCTAAACAAAAGTTAGTGACAAGGTAGACCACTATCTAATTAACAAAGACGTCCAATATTTAATCATTTTAACACTGCACTGTCCTTTATCCTCGTCGCCACTGTTATGTCGGAATGGACACTTGAATTTGTGTGGTAATAACTAGCTGTTTTTATTTCCAGTCCTTCCAGAAGATTCCGTCAAAGAATAACAAAGTAATACAAGAGAAGACGTTGGAGTGTAATTGCTACTAGGGCCCCGATATTAGCGGGGTGGCGGGATGGCAACCGGTGGGGGTTGGGGGGGTGGGGGCGTTTGAGCATGTGGCAAACCCACATGAACCAAACTTACCGTTTCCGACATGATCGCACATTAATTGATAATGGTTAATGTCCTCTCTGGGTTTCCTGCCCAGCAGCTAGCCTGATTGGCAGGCTGGCTGCCATCAGGAGCTGCAACGCGAGGGGGGTGGTGGCGAGAAAGAGAGAGCGAGACGTCATCCAGTGCTGGAATGGAAGACCGGGGGGAATGAGAGATCTGGCGCTAGACTGGAAGACCGGGGGTGGGGGAGGGAGAGGGGAAGATCGAGGGAGGAGGGAGAGGGGAAGATCGGGGGAGGAGGGAGAGGGGAAGATCGTGGGGGGGGGAGGGAGAGGGGAAGATCGGGGGAGGAGGGAGAGGGGAAGATCGGGGGAGGAGGGAGAGGGGAAGATCGTGGGAGGAGGGAGAGGGGGAGATGTGGGAGGAGGGAGAGGGGAAGATCGTGGGAGGAGGGAGAGGGGAAGATCGTGGGAGGAGGGAGAGGGGGAGATCAGGGGGGAGGGAGAGGGGAAGATTGGGGGGAGGGGAAGATCGAGGGGACATCGGGGCAGAGGGGAACATCGGAGTGGGAGACATCGGACATCAGAGCAGGGTGCAAAGGAAGGTTCATTTAGTGTTTTCACTTCCTTCCAGGTTTTTTTATTTAATTTATTTAGTTTCTTGTTCCCTGATCAGGCCCTGCACACCTGGTGAAACCAGGCATGAATCAGAAGCGGTGAGCAAGCCACCCAGGTAAGTTAAAAATCTTTCTAAGTACTTAATCTGTCACAGGAAAATCTGCCTTAAGTACCTCAATAAGGTACATTTGGCTCTTTAACAGTCATCCCGCCGGCTTTAATTGCCGGCGGGACTTCTGTTTTCGGGTTGCCCATGTACAGGTGGGTCCCTGGGAAACTCGGAAGTTGGCGGGTTGGAGCCGGCTTCTGAACCCGAAAGGGATTTGCACGATTTTCGGAACCTCCCCGCCCCCAACGAACCCGTATTTGCCTCCTAAAATGGCCCACAAGGTGTTTACTCCCATTAAGGGGCCATCTAGTGTTCAGTTAACAATACGCACGTACCATACATATCACTGCCCCACTTGTTGTTGGAAGTGAGGGTGGAAGGGGCAGAGGAGAGAGGTTTAAGGATATGGTTGGTAGTTGAGTTATTTTTGCACTCCAGGATGATTCTGGAATAGTGGGTGGTTATGACAGATGAGAGTGAGGCCCGATAACGTTTTATGTGGTGATGGCTGGTTCAAGCAGTTGCGCGCCAGATACACTCAAGTCTGTGCCCCTTGGCCTTGAGGGCACAAAGTTGAGGGCCATATCAGGGGGGAATGACCAAGGCAGAAGAGGGTAAAAACTTTGCTCAGGAAAAGGTGGAGTGTGGTTGAGCAAATTGATGACTGCAGAAGTATTGTGGAAAATGGGGGACCAAAGGCTAAGTTTGAAAATGCAGTTCTAAGTGACTTAGGGGGGAGTTTTTTCCAGGGGCAGTCAGAGAAGAACGTGGGGTTGGAAAGGACTTGGGACAATGAGTGGTTGGGGATACAAGGAAGTGGTCAGAGAAGGTCTTGTCAGTGATTGAAACCAGGAGAGAAGAGAGGCCACGGGAGATGGCAAGGTCGAGGAGGTTGCATGAATATGGGTAGAAGAATTTATATGGAGGGAGAAGTTTAGTGAGGACAGGAGGGCAGTGAATTCAGAGAAGTGAGGACATGGGGATCTGAGATGGAGATTGAATTCATCGAGGATGAGGAGTCGCTCGATGCAGAGGGAGGAAAGGAGAGAAGATATCTCAGGAAGAAACTTGCAGTGGGCTTGAGGGAGCAGTAGACAATGAGGATTTTAAGGGAGAGGCGAAAGGGTTGGAATAAGGTGACGTGTTTGAAGGAGAAGGTACTCGAGGTGTAGGGAGAGAAATTTAAATTTAACGTTTAGTGCTTCAAGTCAGTCACCTTTAGAAAGAGAAACCATTTTGTAATGTTTTACATTGCTCCACATTCAGTTTTCTATAGATATTCCAAGAACAAGTGCTCTTCAGTTTTTGTACTGCCTTAATTAATTAGAATACCTTTAACTTCCATCGGAGGCAACTGAGTTGAATGAGATGGCTAAGTCATATGAAGGAAGGTTTGCGTGAGTGTAAAGTGTTCAGTGAAAATTATCTTACTGGAATCCAATTATAACAATGGCCATAATTAGTCTTGGTGTATTAGCAAACTATGAATAAATCTGTACTACGAGGCCCCATAAACTATGCCAGAAGAATTCTAGACAGGCAGCAAGAAATAGAACTCAAGCTTATTCAAAGCAACTTTTTTTTCAAACAGAACATAAAGCTGTAATTGTCCTTTCTGAAAAGTAGAGAAATAAAGTAACCACTTTAAACCATTTGAGATGCAGCCGGAAAACTTTAAAATCACAACCTGACTTCACTTAATTCTATTTTACGAAGCTACAAGCCTCAGCACAAAGATAGTAAAGAGTACCATAGCAACAAATTATATCTTTCTCCAAAACCCTTATCGGGCTGAAAATGCTGCTTTAAACCTCGAATGAAAGGATTTACAGGTGCCCATTCTGGACCATAATGGGCTAAAGTAGAATAGTCATTCTTTTAAAAGACTAACAAGGACCTCTCTCCTTGTCCTCTTCTTTTACCTTCCGGCTGAAGAACCCTTTGCGATGGTATTATACTAGACGGAAGCAGAAAATGTTTCAGTTCAAACTGAGCATTTATCCAGATTTTGTTTTTTTTGGGGGGGGGGAGGGGTGGCGGATTACAGGGCAGTCAAGGTTGAGCAAATGCAGAAGTCATCTTGAAAGACATTACTGGTTTTGGGAAAAGAAACGATCATCCCACTGCAAATTATCCTGTCCTCAGATACAGCTAACATGTTATCACATTGACAGACACTATCAGAACAGAATGAACTGTTGCACTCGAATTGGCCATAATTGTAACGTGAAGTCTACGCAGTATCACACAGGAAAGGTGAAAGTAGGGACTTCAAGAATTCAGACTCCTCTCAAACCCCCTCCCACGTTAAGAAAGGAAGCTTAAAAAAGAAATTGGCTGATTTGAACACAAAAACCACTTAAACCAGTTTGGGATATTTATGGGAAGGATTTGAATAAAGGCCACCATAAACCAGCAGAGAACGAAGACCTCTGATCCCTCTCCCCTTCCTCAAACATATGCCAAACTACCAAAAAATTGTTGTAGACCAGTAAACCAGCAAGGAATTCAGAATCCTCCCACACACATTACAACAATCTGAGAATTTGGATACAGATTCCTTTTTATAAAGAACAATAGAACATTTTTAAACTCTACGGGGCCAGAATTCCTCAGGGATTCCACCAGTCACCTGCTGTAACTCCAGTGAGAGGCCAGTGGAACCCCCCTTAAAATGACAGAGACCCGGTTGCGCCAAATATCTTCTGTTTCTGATTTGCCTTGTAAGGGGCAGGACCTCCATCCACCTCCTACAAAGAAAATGACGCCTTGGTGATGGAGCCAGGGGCAGCAACTCCTTAAGGTGGAGTTCCCACTCCTGAGTTCAGTCAGGAGCCGGTGTTATCTGTGGAGGCCAATACACCTGTGAGATGAGGCATACTACATGGGCTGATGTGGGCCCCACCTATCGAGTCCAGGCCAAGAAAGCAGCCTAGGCCACCAAAGAAACCTCAGATGATTTTTTTTTTCATTCTCCATTTAGCTCTTTTGTTCAGAGGGCCGAGGGGGAACATGACTAGGGTTGGGGGTGTAGCCTGAGCAACGCTCCTTCCCTCCCAATGGCAGGCAGTGGATGCCGCAGTGGAACTTGCATCTAGCCGTCCCATGCAAATTAGCTTCTATCCCACTGACCTCGCCCGAGTGAGCCAAATGAGCGGGAACTCTGGTGTAGGGAGTCCCTGCCCCTGACTTCACTCTCTTGGCATCGTTTGTCTTGTAAGGGGTTGGCGGAGGTTCTGCCCCTTACCTTGAAAATGACGGAGACTTTCAGCCCCATTATTTTTGGTGGGCGTTGTTCAATTTGTCTATATACCCTAGAAGAGATCATTAAAACATTTTCTATGAACTATTTTAATGATTTTATGGCAGAAGGAATGTTCCAGAGTGTGAGTGATATTACTGGGAGTGGAAGACCTTTCAGCAGTGTTGTTTAATTTTAATAAGTGTGGAATGTCGCTTATTCTCCCATTTCTTTTAAATACCATCCAAGTTCCAGTGTCTCAACGAGAGCTATTCATAACTAATACAGTTATAGGGATGGAACTAGAAGACATAATTACAGTGTGGCATTCATAAACAATGGCAAATTCCTAAACTGATGTCATGACTCATTACCAGTCTCTTCTGTGGTAACAATCTGTCAGGCTATGCCCTGTAAAATTAAAAGATGGCTGGAATGATAAATTCCTGGTTGAACCCAAGAAAATTAGCCTTAAAATCATAAAAGCTGACTGTAAACAAGGAGGAACGTTCGAAGGGCTGACTAATATTGGTGCTTACGTTAATTCATATTAAGCCACTCCAGTTTCAAAATGTTGCTTTCTTTGTTTGCACAGCTAACTATTAAAGTCAGTGTGATTCCATTGGCGAGACGAGGTAATAGTTTAATCGTATTATAAGTGTCAAAACCGACAGTCACAGGTTGTGACTTTTTATGGTAAATATGCTCTGGAACATTTTTGAAAGTGAATTCTTATATCTCAAAACTCTCTTTTCCCTTCCTCTTACAATCTACAACCTTTTAAACCAGGGTTTGGCATCAGATGGCTACTATTTCTTTCTGTATTTTGTCTCTTTCCTACTCTTTTCGTCTGAATAATAAAAAAAATCTGTCTCACGATGTTTTGTATCTTCAGGTGTTAAGTCACAATCAGCTGTATTACCCTTTCACCCATGTCACACTCAGTAAGTTTGACCTACAAAGACAAAATAAATTAAAAAGCTAACATTCTTTTGTTTTTTTTAATTACTCTATGTCATTTATTTTAAAAAGGATAACAACTTTCTGGCAGCGAGTTTAAAGCAGTAAATTCAACCATTGAGTTCCACTGAGGTTCACAAGCTGCTCTCATGGAGTATGACATCATATGAACCTCTCGATTGAATTAGTCCCTTGTAATTCAATGCCAGCCATCTATTATCCTATATTTATATTAACGCAATGTTACAGTATTAGAAATAACCAGAAACATATGACCCATCTCCCATCACAAAGTAGTATGTCACAAATACCTGATGTATGTCCCTTTCGTAACAAAGGAAGTAGATCATTATGACAAACTACACTTAGAGGTTGCTGCAACTATTTTCAAATAAAAACACAACTAATTCACTCACCTAACTTATCTTTTTGGGAACATTCTCAAGGTTTTTATATCAAATTGAACTCAGATGTTGACCAAGTTTACCAAAGTCTCATTGGCTTTTATATTGCATCTCATTCATTAATCATGACATGTATTGGATATCATCTGACACTCCTGCTAGTGAAGATCTCTGGGCAGCAGGCATGTAGCAATTTGAACTGGTGGTTGACAGCAGCCTCATTTGAATCCTTACATGAATAGTCACATTTGAACATGGGTTGTCACCGTATTGGTGAACTTTCAGGTATGCTAAGTTCCTGAAACAACCCATTTCAAAAATTCAGCAGGATCTCCACTGTCTTGCCTTACTGCAGCAGACACTGGATCTGCTGTAGCAGTGGCTTTCTCAATGCACTTTATTTCCTTGTTTTTTAATCATAGTGACATATTGACACAATCACTTTGCTGATCGTATAATTTGCGGAGACATCTGTTTACAGGCCACATAAAGTATACTTGCCAGGCATTTTACCAATGATAATGTTCCTTTAAACTGGCATCAGAGGATTGTCTGTTATCTTGTTAACAGAAGATTGCCTGTTTTCTTATTAAACAGGATGTCTTCTGCAGCTTATCTGTGCTTCTGCAAATAATTTCTACTTCATTCGAGATGAAATTCTTCCTCGCCTGAAGGTCATTCCACACATACCTGCAATGTATGTGCTAAATGCTAAATCAGCTTTATTTCTTATTTTGTTACCTAGAGAATGGTGTTGCTTTTAATATTGAAGCACTCCGTGTTTAGTAAACCAGACTCTTCCTGACCCAAGCAAAACCATTTAATCTTGCCTATGTGCCATGTTTTACATCACATATAGCAGGATTTGATCATGTGTCTGGTGTATATTATAGTATCACATTGCAGTATTTGCATATTTTTCTGTGTTGATCACGAGTTGATGAGCATTGACACAGAATCATGAGGGGGGTGAATTTCCGCTAAGGTTCTCCTGCTCGTTTGCCATTTACATCATATTTTTCGGGGATTCTGCAGCTCACCTGCTGAAGTTACAAAGGACAAGCCGGACATCCCCTGTGGAAATCCCCCCCCCCCCCCACCTTCCACATTGAATCACAGAACATGCAGCAGGCAGGAGGGCATTGGCCCATCATGCATTTGTCAGTTGCAGTCATCGACTCTGATCCCATTGCCTCCTTGCCTTTCCTCCTTTTATAGTCTTCCTTTTCAAGCACTTACATTTCAGTGATGTTATAGTTCAGTGTTATCCAATATATTAGCCACAAGCCACATGTGGCTACTTGAGAATTCAGATGTGGCAAATTGTATTTCTGATTAGTAAATAAAAAACTCATATTCACATGATGTATGCAATATTCGAACTGTGGCCTAAAGAATGTCTTGTACAAGTTCAACATTGTTTTCTTTTATATTCAATGCACCTATGGAGAAAACACCAAATCCCATTTGTCTTTTATTGGCCTCTTATTCTTGCACTCCCCCTTTTTTCACTTTTCTTTATTGGGCTCTCAAGAATGTATATTTGTACTTTATGAAGATATTATACATATAGGAGTACATTTACACATGTATTTTATGAAGCTTTTGTATGATTAAGTATACATCCACATACATATTTTATGAGGTTATTGTATATTTAGGAGTACAATCACACACATTTCATGAGAGCGTCTCATACACTGTTTATAGAGTCACTGAGCATCCTGACTGCATGTTGCCTGTGCGACTAATATATTGCCACATCAGGCTGCTTGCACTGGGAGCAATGCAGGTCAGGGGGCTGAGGCAGGTCCTGCATTCTGGAGTTGGTTAGGGTTGGACTGATGGGGAAGGGACCTGTATGCTTGTAGTCATATTGGTTGGGTGCACTTTAACCATTAAAGATCCATGTATCTGCGCCCCTAGTCTCTCTGTTCCTCCCCTCTTGTTCAAAATCTTACCATTTAAGATATACTTCCTTTCATTATCCTTTTTTTCCAAAATGTATTGCTTCATATTCTTTATATTGAACTGCATCTGCCACCTATCTGCCCGCTCTACTAACCTATGTCCTCTTGTAATCTCCTGCATTCTTCCTTGCAGTTTGCTAATCTCTCGAATTTGGTATCATCAGAAAACTCCAATCAGTCCTCTTATGCCAATATCCAGATCATTTATATAATTACAAAACAAAAGAAGTCCCAGCAAAGATCCCTGGGGCATGCCACTACCTGCATCCATCCAATACAAAAAATATCCATTTGTTCCTCCTCTTTTTGTCCCCTGGCTGTCCTTCTATCCATATGGGTCCATTCCCTTTAATACAGTGTGCCTTTGAAACAAGTCTCTTATGTGGCACCTTATCAAATGCTTCCGAAAATTCATACATACAATATTCAAGGCAGTCCTTTCATATATACACTGGGATTTCCAAAAAAAAATCAATTAAGTATCAACTTCCTTTTACTAAACCATGCTGATTACCACTGATTAGCCCATGCTTCTCTAAGTGTTCACTAATTTCATTCCATATTTTGCTTCCCGGAGGGTTGATTTTATGATTGTGTGTTTCCGGTGTGGACCCTCACCTGCCAGGAGCACATAGCAAGAAACTGCAGGCACATTCCCCACAATATTTATATAAATGGGCTGAAAATCACGAGGAGTGCACCCAAGATTTCTCATAGAGAAAGAACTTGTATTTATAAAGCGCCTTTCATGACCTCAGGATGTCCCAAAGCACTTTACAGCCAATTAAGTACTTTAGAAGTGTCTTCACTGTTGTAATGTAGGAAATGTTACAGCCAAATTGCGTAAGACAAGTCCCACAAACCGCAAGGTGATCTGTTTTTTAGTAATGTTGGTTGAGAGATAAATATTGGTCAGGACACTGGGAGAACTCCCCAGCTATGCACTCCTGGTGGGCAAGGCTCCCTACTGGGAGCACAAATTCTTAAAATCAGTCCTAAGGATTTTATCCACAACCAAGCCAAGACTAACTGGCCTATAATTTCTTGGTTTATCCCTTCCCCCTATTTCACACAGAAGTGTAACATTTGCCAGCTTGTAGTCCTTTGGAATGATTCCTGTTTCCAAATGTTTTAGTTCCTCCACTATTTCCTCCCAAACCACCTTCAATATTATGGGATGCACACCATCTGGCACTGGTGACTTTTCATAGTTCAAGGTTCACCAATAAGACATTGGAAGGATTTTAATGTTTTCCAATTGCTGGTATTAAAAAATGCTTGAAAGTAGTCATATAATTTTAGTGCTCTTATTGTTTTAAAATGAGTAACTCGAATAGACGGGAACACATTTGAAGGCCCTATCGAAGAGGCATTGAATATTCGGGGCTGATAACGGCAAAGTGCAAAAGGTGCCCACTTTCTGGATACCTTTAAAACCTTTATAATAATGTTGCAGACTTAATCTGGTCATTATAACAACACCATGGCCTGGAATTTCCTCTGAGCTGCTTCCACTCCGTAACTTTGCCAGAAGCGCAGCAGAAACTGTTCTTTACGCACATATATGTGGTTTCCGCCGAACTTCCGGCGAAGTTATAGTGACGGAGCAGCTCACGAGGAAATTCCAACCTCTATCTGTTCTTCGCTCTGCCATCAGCCAGAATTCTAATAGATAAATAAACAAAGAGTAACATTGATTCTCCCTTAAAGAGTTCTCTAAAAGAAAAGATTGGTAGTTCAGCTACTTGATCACTAAAGCAGAAAGTCACAGGGTCAAGTTACAGAGCTGCCTATCTCTCGGACTCTTTTGTTTCAGTTGGATAGTTTTGTCAGCTTTCATTCAGGCCACTATCTGAGAAGAAGCAAGATTTTCCATGATCAAAGTTCTCACCAATCACAACCAAATAGGAGCATCGACTGTGGTCTTTCAGACATCCATGGGTCAGACTATCCTACACTCCCAGCTGAAGGGGTTTGCCCAAGGATCGAATAAGAATAGTGCACTACAAACAGTGTTATTTTCTTTTCAGCAGGGTGTCTGATATGCAAACCCATCACTCTGCTTCAAAATCTCCAAATCAAGAATTTCTGTCTGCTCGATACGGAATGCACAATTTCTCCCTAAATCTAGAAAGCACAATGCAGATTGACAAGAGCCATGGATCAGGGACCCCCAAATGTGTGTCAGGGTACTGCTGGGTTTTAACAAACTACACACAGAACACTGGTGAGCTTCTTGCTGCTTGTCCAGCCAGGACCATCGTAACTTTAAGGAATTGGCTCGTCGAATTATCTGGAGATGAGTGGGATGAATTCCAGTGCCAGTGACTGGTCTACTTCTACAGGCCCATTAATGAACCAGGCTCACGGTCAATCATCAACTGCGTTCTGGACTGGTGCAGATCTGCCAGCCATGTTCTCACAGAAGGTAGAAAATAACATGCACCAGACCAATGTGTACAGCCCAAAACTACTTGGCTAGAGTTATTTACAGGTAAAATAGTATACAGAGGCAAAAACACATGGTAAAGTACCAGAGTATAAGATTTCCGCAATACATAAACTAGTCAATCGGTTTAAAAAACAAGAAAACATATTCTCCAGTTTTGCTGGGATGTAAATTTCCCCAATGTAAATCAATTGTCAGACAGAACTAACTGCTATGCTTTAATTTACGAATAGCTTAGTGTTAAGTGATGAAATTAAAATTTAACTAAACGATGAAGAGAAACTTGCATTTATTTAGTGCCTTTCATGTCTTCAGGACTTCCCAAAGCGCTTCACAGTCAATTAAGTACTTTTGAAGTTACTGTTGTAACGTGGGCAAATGCAGCAGCCAATTTATGCATAGCAAGGTCCCATAAACAGCAATGAGATAAATGACCAGATCATCTGTTTAATGATGTTGGTCGACGACTAAATGTTGGCCAGGACACTGAGACGATTCCCCTGCTCTTCTTCAAATATCATCCACCATGAAAGGGCAGATGGGATTAACATCTCATTTGTAAGATGGCACATCCGATGGTATTTCCTCAGTGCTGCACTGAAGTGCTAGCCTAGATTATGAGCTCAAGGGGTAAAAATTGGTTATAGTCCATCCGGGGCGGGGGAGAGTGGAAGAATAACAGGATGGGGGCCGATCATTGGCCGGCAATGGCCCTCTGGTAGCGTAAAACGGACACAACGAGGTCCAATTTCTACTCTCAAGTCTCTACAGTGGGGCTTCAACTCATGGCCTTCTAACTCATAGGCAAGAGTGCTGCCACTGAGTCAAGACTGATGCTTAAATATTAGTAATTAGTATTTTAAAAACTATAGGCTGGAAACTATTTTAAGCGGGTTAATGTCTGTTAAAATAGTGGACAGACGAGTGCCACAAGGCTGCATTAAGCGTTTAGTCCACTATTATTGCTAACAGGAATTTCCGGTGCCATTTCATTTTAATCCCATTAAATTAAAACATTTTGTGGTATCACAGGAGAAAAATTGGGAATAAAACTGATAAAACATGAAACTTTTTTCTTCCTTTTATCTTTATTACTACAATATTTGCAGCACTTATATAAAAAAGTAACGTTCGAGGAAGAATGCTATAAAATGATTACTTAGGCTGGGAATTTCCTCGAAGCTGCTCCTGCTTCGCCACCCTAATTGCATCGGAAGTCCGGTGGGAATCTTTATCACGCGCATAAACAGGGTTTCCACTGCACTTCCGGCAAAGTTACGGTGGTGGAACGGGAGCAGCTCCAAGGAAATTCCAGGCCCTGGTGCCCATCTCAACATGTTCCATTCAGGAAAATATAACCATTTGAAATCAGTTATCCTGGAAACCACATGTAACAGTTTTTATTTCCAGTGGAGGACAGTACATCTACTCTAATGATTCTAGGTATCAGTCAGTATCTGTGCTGTTATCAGAACAAATCAATCTAAACACCACATGGAACTGGGGTAGATAAAACAGATGAATTGGAGAGGCAGATGGGAGGCATAATATGTTGAGAGGTACAATTGCAGTTTAAATCACAAGCAATGAGTTGAAGCAGTAAATTACAGTAGGGTATATTTAACCGAACATAATTAATAACAAAATTCCATGGAACGATCTGAAATCCATTACGAAGTGTGAGAATGATTATTCTGGGAGTTCAGTAGGAGGTTTAGACAAATGCCACTCTAGACTGGAATGGTATGATTAAATACCTGGATAACAACTTTCTAGGCTAACTTATGGTATGCCTCATTGTTCTTCTACTTGGCCTATTTTTGTCTTGAATCATTAAGTGAGAAACTATATTAAGCAATTATGAACATTTTATTTAAGTAATATCTGCACTTTGGGATTCCATAGCTACTAGACCCTGGGCTAATTTACACTAGTCCTCAAGCACTGAATTATTGGCATCATGTGTGCTGCTGTGAGGAAGCAACAAGCAGAGATAAGGGGCCCGAAACCGGGTGCGGCGGGGAGACAGTTAAAATAACAGGAGTCACTTACCTGCTCTGATCCCGCTGCCTTCCCACCGTGTCTCCATATTAACCTACTCCTTTGAGCAGGCGAGCAGGAAACCTGCAGTAAGGAAGCGGGGTCCTATTTTAAATATGCAGATCGGGTCCGATGATCTCATCAGGGCAGGGTGGGGGCTGGGTGAGGTTGGGGGGGAGGGGCGGTGGCAGTGTCGGGAGCTCGAACTTGGACCAGAAGAGGTCCAGAAGGTAAGTTTTAAAATTATTTCACAGGTTTCCTTGTGGGTCAGGAGGGGCTGGAGTGCTCCGGGCCTCACGAGGAAACCTTGGGCCTCCCTTACACTGGACTATCTCCCACTTTCCCCGGTGGTGGCCAGACCCTCCCTCTCCCCACCGATCACGGCCAGAAACCCCCCTCCCCCAGATTACGGCCAGAGCCTTTACTAACTGCCAGGGACCGTTCCCACGAGTCCCCAACTGCAGCCTCCTGCCACAAATTATTGCTCCTGCCCGCCAGCCAGGCTATCAATCTGGCCTCTTTGGTGCAGGACTCTGCATTCTCTTATTTACATGAGGCTCTGTCATTGTGATTGGCGGGGCCTCCACGTCCCCAGCTTTGCCGGGTTCATTGCCCGCTATCAAGCTCCCCCACATTCTTTCCGCCTCCCCATTAACATCGGAGCCAAGGGGTTTCCTCATGGGGACAGAGGGAAAACTATCAATCAAAAAGGGACAGACTGTTCGGCCTAATACCCTTTTGTTATTCCTAAAAAAAAAATCTGTTTTGCTAAAACCGTAAGAGCCATCCTCAGCTGCACCTGTGCATTTAAGCCAGTCTGAGAACAGCCTGAAGATTTGTCACCCACTCAGCTACCCAATGGGGGAGGACACTGGAAACAAGGGGAAGGGAAGAAAACACCTTAAAGTAGTCTCACCATCAAAAGAACAAAATAAAGTTATGCCATTATTCATTACTGAATCAGCTAACGAACCATATTCACGATCATTGCAATAAATAAAAGCACATGCACAACAAAAATCACAGTGAAAACAGAGCTCTCTGACCTTTCTGTCTTGGTTAATGTGGTGGGAAAATTGTTGGAATATTTCTGTACAGTAGCTCCCAGTTGTCGTAATCCTGACACCCACTGACAAATTGACAACTAGTATAGTGGACAGATTAACAAACCAGAGCTTTATCACAAAATAGTTTTGCATCACAATAATTTATTCCACAAGATAAGCAACAGATTCCTCAAATTGATGGAGTTGAGGACAATAGTGACAAAGGATGCAGAGCTGTCACTAAGGTGGTGAATTTCCCCAAGGGTTCTCATGCCCCATAACTTTGCCCGAAGATCAGCAGAAATCCCGTTTTCGCAGTTTATCCAGGGTTGGCGCCAATCTTCTGCAGAAGCCGCAGCAGCCAATCGGGAGAAACCCCGAGGAAAGTCCTGGCAAGAATTTTTAGAGGAGCAACGGAACTGATAAATGAAAGATCCACTTCTGTCTTCATTCAGCGGTAAAAGAGGCTTTTGTCAAAAAAGATAGTTGAAACTCAGCATTCAAGCTCCTAATTGAAAGTGTAGTGAACTGAAAACTTCAATGTGAAAAGAATTATCTTTGTTATTGTTCCCAGCATAGCCTATCCATAAAAAAATAAAATAAAAACTGCTTCTCATAAACAGGAACTGTAACGAAAAATAGAACATATTCAGAGATCAGTTCGAAGTTGAAACTTGAGGGACAATTTCTTGGCTCTGTCCTCCCAGTGCAGAGCTTTGCCACTGGGAGTGCCTATTGGGTATTTCGGTCTGTTCTCCCCATGATTTTCCTTGGAAATTGTGTGCCTGAAATCCTGATATGTGCTCCTGGTGGTGGGGGGATGGTGGGATACAGTTCAAGTCTACTAATTGTCAAATTGTTTGGTCTCTGAATAATAATTGCTTGCACTACTCTTATTCCTGTGATACTGCAAACCAAGAAATGCACATGCCAATCATTATTTATTCCTCCAGACAGTGCTCAGTGTTTATGTCTGCAATGTGCTCACAGAACAGTGCGCAGAATAGCACAGGGGATTACATGCTACAAGACAAAACAGATGTTTGAAAATGTGACGCAGTTCGTGTAGGATTTATCAAAAACAAACCATTCTAGCATCCAACCTGAATTAACCATCATAGAATAAAAGTCATCAGGAATTTGAATATTCTTTGTAGTCAACAATTACATATATTTTTCTTTCCATGTATGTTGACAATAGTGGGAAATGGCCTCTTTTTTCCTACCTGGTGATATAATCAAGCACTCAGGAGGGAGAGATAGTCTATTCCAGGACTCCCATGCATTGACTAAGGGTGCCTTTATGCAAGTGTAGCATCAGTGCAAAGTGGTTTTGTATCACATCATTAGTTGCACCGTAAGTGCTCGACCCAACACTAAAGTGAAGTGGAGTGCGACAGCCAAGAAGAAGGAGTCTCACTCTTCTTCACTCTGTTCCAGAGTCAGGTCAGGTCTTAATTCTGCATTTACACTACACAAGTGTAATATCGATGCAAAGTCAAAACTGCTTTGCACTGATGCTAAACTTAGAAGGGTGAAAATTGCAGGGTCCCTGTTTTACTGCCGGAAGTGGAGGGGAGCGGAACCTTTGTTCGTTGACTCTTCATGATTTCACTTCATCCCAAATCAAAGGAATAGGGTCATTTCCATAGTCAGGGTGAGCGGACCGTGCCTGTAGAGATGCAACAGAGCTGCCTGCACCAATGAGCAGGAGGTGCATAGGAGGAACATAGGAACAGCAGTGGGCCCTTGAGCCTGTTCCGCCATTCAATGAGATCATGGTTGATCTGTGACCTAACTCCATATATCAGCCTTAGCCCCATATCCCTTAATACCTTCGGTTAACAAAAATCTATTAATCTCAGATTTAAAATTAACAATTGAGGTAGCATCAGCTGCCATTTGCGGAAGACTGTTTCAAACTTCTACCACCCTACTTCATAGGAACAGGCGTAGGCCGTTCAGCCCCTCGAGCCCATTCTGCCATTCAATTAGATCATCACCTTAACTCCATTTACCAGCCTTTGATCCATATCGCTTGATGTCCTTATCCAACAAAAATCTGTCCACTGACCAACCACACTGCTCCAAAAATGCCCCAAAATGCAAAATTCAAGACACTAATAAGAGACAAAAAAAAATAATAGGTGCATTATGGCATGTTAAAAGTGTAAATTTTGCATCACCATGTTTTAGAATTAAATTTTAACCCCCCAGGACATGCAGGAGAGGGGCGGCGGGGGGGTTAAATTTTTTAAAATGTGAAGCCTGACCCCAACCGGCCGTGATTTTCTGTTTTAACCAGGGCAGGTTGGAGGGCGGGTGAGTAACCTGTTCTCGAGAGGAGGGTCAGTAATTTAAATATGTTAATAAAGCTGCACGCCTCAGATTTTAGCTGCCATTTAGATTTAATGGCTGTGGGTTGGGTTTCGTCAGCCCCCCAAGCAAACCTGCCACGATCTGCCTCCCTCCCTGCGATTCGCCCCCTCCCCTCATGATCTCCAGGCCACCCCGTCCCCTTCCATCCAACCCCTCCAGAACAACCTCGCCGCCATCCGATCCCCCTGCAATCTCCAGACCGATCCCCCCCCCACTATGATCCAATGCCGACCTGCGATCTCCAGGTTAACCCCCACCCCCGACCCCGTGATCCGTGCTGACCCGCGATCTTCCCTCCCTCCCTCCTCCCGGGTCCTCGGCTGTAGCCTACCATTGCAGACCTTCTCGCCCGACAGCCAGCCAGCCTCTCAATCTGGCCAGCTGCTGGGTGGGAGATGAGAAAAGGGTGATTTTAACCCTGCCTGCAAGGCGGTTAAAATCACCTCAGTTAAGTCACCTCAGAGACTTGTCCACCGACGTCCTGCTCTCTTCCGACTGTCTTCCATTTTAATCTGTTCTTCTCAGCAGGTGGAACCTACCAGGGTACGTCTTTAAATATGTAGATCGGGCTCCGATGACGTTATCGGTCCCTACTACTACTATCTTAACCAGTGGTCTGAATGAGGAAACCACTGGTGAAGCTAGTGAGAAGAAGAGTTGGGGCCAGAAGTAACCCAAACAGGTCAGTGTTTTTTAATTTAATTTTATTTTCCCTGTTGGGCCAGGAGGAGCAGGATCGCAAGGCCCTCCCAAAACCCCATACCTACAACTTAACTGAGTGCCGGAGAACATTCTTTCCATCCCCGTAGCAGCTTCAAGATGTCCGACATTTCGTTCCTACCAGTTTTGGGTGGACCACTGACCGAGAGAATGTAGAATGGGCCCAGGAGTTAAGATTATCCAGACCTCATGATTCCGAGCTCGGACCATTTGTCGCTCGACTCAGTCCCTGCCCGGTTAAAATCTGGGCTTAAACCCATAGGAGGTTATATTGGATAAACCCTGAAACCAAGCCCGGGGGTCGCGGTGGCTGATTAACCCTGCGCCCAGTCATTGAGATGCAGGCAGCACGTAACATTCCTGCTACCTGATGATTTACCTGATTGCTGCGAGCAGCCAGCGCTACCTGCACTGTTGAGTGGCTGCTCACCAGCAGGGTGCCCAGATGTCACGAGTGGCTACCACCACTTAAAGGCAGCCTGTACCTCTTATTTGCAAAATATAAGATACAGGTCCGCACGGAGTCTGAACAGAGATCAGACATCACACAAGTAAAAGTCAGATGCAGGTCCCATCCCTATGTTTACAAACTGTTGAGTTATGTTAAAACATTGAATAAAGGTTGCACACTACTAAATCCCACATCCTCCACTCTGCATGCCAGACCTCACCAACCTGCCGATCTGAGTGTGTACAGGGCCTGCGAGACAGTGTGCACCAAGGGTCTCTAATGATGCACTGAAGGTCTTGGTGCAAGAGGTGGACAGAAGGAGGGGCATCCTGCAGCCGCAGGTGGGGGCAAGAGACCCTTCAGACATATGCTCCTGAGGCAGTGGGAGGCAGTAGGGGATGAAGTCAATGCCAGGCGCACAGCACCATGAACATGGATGCAGTGCAGGAAGAAGTTCAATGTTTTGACACGAGTGGTCAAGGTGAGTGAGGTCAACTGTCAAGTGGCGTCTCCTACCAACTGCTGCACCAGCTGCATCCACTGCTCCACGCACTACACCCCCCATTACCCACCCACCAATAAACTCTTTCAATCAGTACTCAACTCTTCTAATCAGATGCTTCTTCTCACCCTCACACATTACCACTGTTGAAAGCTGCACACCCACAACTCACAGGTCACACACACTGGCAGCTATTCAACCATGACAGCCACATCACCCAAACATCTTGCAGGACACTCATCGACACACGTCCCGCTTTCTTGCAAGAGAAGGTGGCGCACAACAGGAGGCAGCAAGTGGCAATGGCTCCATGGAACGTGAACCTGTTGTCCTCTCTCAGGATGACAGCATTCCTGTCCCACTGCTGCCACTCCGCCAGTGCACTTGCAGTTGCCGGTCAGTCAGCCAGCCCACTCCCTGTAGAGTACTGAAACTTTATTATAGGAAGAGAAGGAGACCATTTAGCCCCTCGAGCCTGTTCCGCATTCAATGAGATCATGATTGATCTGTGCCCTAACTCCATACACTTGTCTTAACCAAAGGTATTAAGGGATCTGGGGCGAACAAAAATCTATCAATCTTAGATTTAAAATTAACAATTCAGCTAGCATCAACTGCCATTTGCAGGAGAGTTCCAAACTTCTACCACCCTTTAAGTGTAGAAGCGTTTCCAACTTCACTCCTGCAAGTCCTGGCTCTAATTTTTAGGCTATGGAGGCAGAGGGCATGATTGAGGTGCTAAATGAGAAACTGGAAGGGGTGAAAATTCATAAAGAGGAGGTACTAGAAAGGCTGGCTATGCCTAAAGTACATTAGTCACCTGGTCGAATGGAATGCATCTTAGGTTGCTGAGGGAAGTAAGGGTGGAAATTGCGGAGGTATTGGCCATAATCTATCAATCCTCCTTAGATATGGGGGGTGGAGCCAGAGGACGGGAGAATTGCAAATATTAAACCCTTGTTCAAAAAAGGGTGTAAAGATAAACCTGGCAACTGCAGGCCAGTCAGTTTAACCTCGGTAATGGGGGAACTTTCTGAAATGATAATCTGGGACAGAATTAACAGTCACTTGGATGAGAGTGGATTAATAAAGGAAAGCCAGCACAGATTTGTTAAAGGCAAATCGCTTTTAGCTAACTTGATTGAGTTTTTTGATGAGGTAACAGAGAGGGTTGGTGAGGACAATGCGGTTGATGTCAAAAGGCATTTGATAAAGTGCCACATAATATGCTTGTCAGAAAAATTGAAGCCCATGAAATAAAAGGGGCAGTGGCATGGATACAAAATTGGCTAAGTGACAGGAAACAGAGAATAGTGGTGAACGGTTGTTTTTCGGACTGGAGGAAGATACACAGTGATGTTCCCCAGAGGTCGGTACAAGTACCGCTGCTTTTTTTGATAAATATTATTGTGACTTGGACTTGGGTGTACAGGGTACAATTTTAAAATATGCAGATAACACAAAACTTGGAAGTGTAGTGAACAGTGAGGAGGATAGTGATAGACTTCGAGAGGACACAGACAGACGGAATGGGCAGACACGTGGCAGATGAAATTTAATACAGAGAAGTGTGAAGTGATACATTTTGGCAAGAAGAATGAAGCAATATAAACTAAAGGGTACAATTCTAAAGGGGGTACAGGAAAAGAGAGACCTGGGGGTATATGTGCACAAATCTTGGAAGGTGGCAGGACAGATTGAGAAAGTGGTTAAAAAAGCATACGGGATCCTGGGCTTTATAAACAGAGGCATAGAGTACAATTGCAAGGAAATTATGTTGCACTTTTATAAAACACTGGTTTGGCCACAACTGGAGTATTGTGTCCAATTCTGGGCACTGCACTTTAGGAAGGATGTCAAGGCCTTAGAGAGGGTGCAGAAAAGATTTACTAGAATGGTTCCAGGGATGAGGGACTTCAGTTAAGTGGATAGACTGGAGAAGTTGGGGTTGTTCTCCTTAGAGCAGAGAAGGTTGAGAGGAGATTTGATAGAAGTGTTTAAAATTGTAATGGGTTTAGATAAAGTAAATAAAGAGAAACTGTTCCTATTGGCGGAAGGGTTGAGAAACAGAGGACACAGATTTAAGGTGATTGGCAAAAGAACTAAAGGCGACATGAGGAAAAACTTTTTTACGCAGCAAGTAGTTATGATCTGGAATGCGCTGCCTGAAAGGGTGGTGGAAGCAGATTCAATTGTGGTTTTCAAAAAGGAATTGGATAAATATTTGAAGAGAAAAACATTTGTAGGGCTACGGGGAAAAAGCAGGGGAGTGGGACTGACTGGATTGCTCTTACAAAGAGCTGGCGCAGGCTCAATGGGCCGAATGGCCTCCTTCTGTGTTGTAATGATTCTATGTCCCCTAGTCCTAGTATTCAAGTATAGGAGGCCTCCAAAAACAGGTACAAATTCAGCAGCAGCCAGAAGCAATAATCCAGCAATTAATCTGTAACTCCGAATGATCCCTTTAAATAGCGCTGGTGCGGGGGGGTCCTCCATGCTGTATACGACCTCTTCAGCCGTGCGAGGTTAAAACAGTACATTGGCTGGAGCGTTGAGTTCCGAAATCGCATCTGTCCTTTTAAATCAGCATTGCACACTGATCTACCATATAATTTCCCTACTTTACATGGTGCCGGCATTCGTTATATGCTTATATGCGCGTGCGCAAACACCTTTACCAAAATAACGTCCGGTGCACGTCAAGCTAGAAGTGTGCACGCGCAGTCTGGATGCCATGTTGGGTCCTTAGGAGGCCACATAGTGCCTACACAACGGGCGCTACGCGGCCCAATTTATAGCCCATTGTATTTTTTAAGGGTACACTAATACCTAACTTTATTTCCTGTTCTTTCTCCTTTACAGTCACTCTTGAGGGAACCATTGAACCACCTGTTCAGAGTAGAATGCTCACAGGTTGCATTCCTCTCCTGCACAAACTGCTTTAGAAAAGTGAGATTGGGGAGCACAGAGCTTACAAAAACTATGAGTTTTTATGATGAGTGACAAGGATGAAAATCATTCATTGGTCGATAATGTTGCTTTTAGATGAGGAGTTTGCAGCAACAATTTGCCAGCACTCCTTTTTTGTTTGCAGAATACTGTACCACTGCAGTGTGTACAGTTCAAAGGGGGGCCCCATCAGTGGTTCTCACTTGGAACCCCAAAAACAGTAAGACTGACTGTGCCTCTCCTTGCCACTTTGTGGCTTCGCACAGTATTGTTTCAATGCACTACAATCCCCCTAATTTAAAGATTTTTTAGTTGTAACTTTCATGTCACATGCACTGGATTACGAGTTTAGCCCTAATTTTTGTAAAGTGTATTAGGTAAACGATCATTAAAGAAAGAACCTGCACCTATATGGTGCTTTACCACATCCTTAGGACATCTCAAAGTATTTCCCAGCCACTGAATTACTTTTGAAGTGCAATTACTATTGTTATGTAGGCAAAAGCCGCAGCCAATCTGTGTACCCAAAATACAGAGTGAGATGATTGACCAGTGAATCGGTTTTTGATGGTGTTCGTTGAGGGAAGAACGTAGGTCTGCCCTTCTTTAAAAAGAGTCATGGATTTTTAACATCCACCTGAACCACCAGAACAAGTAGATGGGACCTGAGTTTAAAATCTCATCTGAAAGACAACACCTCCACCAGTGCAACACTCCTTCAGTGTCGTACTGAAGTGTTGGCCTATATTATGCTCAAGTCCTGCAGTCGGGCTTGAAACCACAAGCTTCTGACTCAGGCAAGTGTCTGACCAACTGAGCCTAGTTAACACTACAAATGAAAGGTTTGTAATAATTATCATCCAAACTGTACATGCCTTATGTTCTATTTTGCATCAGCACTCTTTTACAGGATAGAAAAATCATGGCTTTGATAGCACAAAGCTGTACCAGAAAAAAAGCAAAATCAATAAAAATAAATTTGAAGTGCCATTCACAGTGTGATGCAATAGGTTTAATTCTCCATTTCGTTCAGGACTTGTGCAGCAGCAGCTCAGCAGAACTGAACTATTGTCTTATGGGGTTGAGGAAAAACATCAGAGGATTGGTTGCTTTGTGCCACTCTTGTGCACTTCCAGCGGTTAGTTAAAGAGTAGGATTGGCAGAAGAGTGTAATTCCCAGGAAATGATAGAACATTACATATTGCAGAGGCATTTAAAGAGGAAGAGAAAAAAAGTAAAGCAGGTGCAATCTTGTAAGACCGAATAGCATTCCTCTTCAGAACAAAACAAAATCAGTTTTCTCAGTTGCAAAATGCAATTTTCCAAACCATAGTCATTTCTCTTCTGAACTTTCCCTTAGGCTTGAAATACGCTGTGTACGCCCTCTTCATCCTCACTGTGTTAAAATCAAAATTCAAAGTACCGTCTTGTGCTGTGGCTAGCTCTTTCCCAGATTGCTTTACCACTCGCAGTGTCCCCATCTTCCTGCACTCCAGGTATTTAAAACTCAAGCATGGTATCACTCTTCACTCCAATTCTTTTCAGCCTTGGTGTTCCTTGCTACGGCTAGCATTCACTTAGATTTCTTAATGGAAAATAAAAACTTAAAATAATAAATATCAAATGTAAGACTGAGATATATATCTGGGGGTAGAATTTCCTCGGGGATTCTCCCAATCTCCCGTCGTGACTTCAGCGGATATCCTTGAAAAACCAGTGCAAACGTCTGTTCACACCGTTTCTCCAGAGTTTCTGCTGATCTTCCGCTGACGTAGTGGCAGCTTAAAGAACTGCAAGACAGAGATGATGATGGTGGAATCTGGTGGAAGGGCTGGCAGAGTACTGTGTTTTCATCGTGGGGCAATTTGACGAGTCCGTGCTGCTGATGGATGATACTTTATGTGGAAAATTCATGGGCAGCATTTGCCTCCGTTCCCTCGATGCACTGCCAACAGACGAGGCTCTCTGCTGACAGCGTGGGATAGCTAAAATGACCACTTAGATGATTAAAATAAAAATGAAGATTATTTTCCAAGACAACCCAGCCCCTTTTAATTGGAAATCTAGAAAAAAAATTAACTCTTTAGTGAACATGGTGGAATCTGATATGATTGCAACAGCTGTGAGATCGTCAATATGTTATCTAGAAAGTAGAAAGCAAAGACAGTTGTGGAGTGGCACAGGACTGGAGGAGTGAAGGGTTGGGTTCAGCCAAGACTTACAGTCGGGTCCTGTAGTGAGTGCAGTCGGTATCCATAATGCAGAGCCATCCTTAAGGAACATTGATGATTACACTGAAACATCCCATAGTTATTCTGCTAGTGACACTCTCACGTTGCCTCCTGTATGGATAAAATGTGTTTCTGATGCCATTACCCTCCTCTGCCTGGCTGAACCTGTTCTTGCGTTCAACAACTTCTCCTTTAATTCCACTCACTTCCTCCAAGCAATGGGAACCCGTATGGGACTGGATCAGAACTGAAAGGGAACTTCAATATTGAAATACTATGCTTCCTTACACGGGTACGCAGCAAACATGATAACACAGTGACTATATCACATCAACATGATAACACAGTGACTATATCACATCAACATGCTCCTATATGCCTATTTCAAAATGAGATTGAAGGATATCTTCGGATCCAACATACTCAACATGGAACTGGTGTCACAAGGATTCAATTCAATAGAGCAGCTCCATTCATACGGGGCTTTTTAGTCTTGGAACTGAGTCTTCTTTAAATCCACTTTGGAGTAAAGAATTCTATGAATAGAAACTTATTCATCATCAGTTAAAAGATGCTCTTCAGCTGCTGCATTCTGATTTCAGTAATGGCATCAGAAACACATTTTATCCGCAAAGCACAACTCATGAAAGACTTTCACCATGGGCATCCAGTCCCTCTACACCTTCATCCCCCACCAGGACGGCCAGCGAGCCCACCGCTTCTTCCTTGAACGGAGGCCCAACCGGCCCCCATCCACCACCACTCTCCTCCGCCTGGCTGAACTTGTTCCTAGGTTAACCAACTTCTCCTTTGACTCCACTCACTTCCTCCAAATAAAAGGCGTCACTATGGGAACCCATATGGGTCCTAGCTATACCTGCCTTTTTGTAGGCTATGTGGAACATTCCTTGTTCCAGTCCTACTCAGGTCCCCTCCCTCACCTTTTTTTCTGGTACATTGATGACTGTATTGGTGCCACTTCCTGCTCTCGCCCCGAACTAGAAAATTTCATTAACTTTGCTTCCAATTTCCATCCTTCCCTCGCCTTCACATGATCCATCTCTGACTCTTCCCTTCCATTCTTCGACTTCTCTATCTTCATTTCTGGGGATAGGCTGTCAACCAATCTCTATCATAAGCCCACCGACTCCCACAGCTACCTTGATTACACTTCCTCCCACCCCGCTTCCTGTAAGGACTCTATTCCCTTCTCCCAGTTTCTCCATCTCCGTCGCATCTGTTCTGATGATGTCACCTTCTTTACCAGTGCTTCCGATATATCTTCATTTTTCCTCAACCGAGGATTCCCCTCCACTATAGTTGACAGGGCCCTCGACCGTGTCCATCCCATTTCCTGCACTTCTGCCCTCACCCCTTCCCCTCCCTTCCAGAACCATGATCGGGTCCCCCTTGTCCTCACCTTCCACCCTACCAGCCTCAACATTCAATGTATCATCCTCCGCCATTTCCACCACCTCCAGCGTGATCCCACCACCAAACGCATCTTCTCCCTCCCCTCCCCTTTCAGTATTCTGAAGGGACTGCTCCCTCCGTGACACCCTGCTCCATTTTTCCATCACCCCTAACAACCGCTTTCCTCTCCATGACACCTTCCCGTATGATCGCAGGAGATGCAACGCCTGCCCTTTTACCTCCTCCCTTCTCACTGTCCAGGGCCCCAAACACTTTTTCCAGGTGAAACAGCGGTTTACTTGTAGTTCTTTCAATTTAGTATACTGTATTCGCTGCTCACGATGCGGTCTCCTCTACAATGGGGAGGTGAAATGCAGATTGGGTGATCGCTTTGTTGAACACCTCCGCTCTGTCTGCAAGCGTGACCCTGACCTGCCGGTCACTTGCCATTTTAATTCTCCGTCCCACTCCCACTCTGACCTCTCTGTCCTCGGCCTCTTACACTGTTCTAATGAAGCTCAACGGAATCTCGAGGAACAGCACCTCTTCTTTCGATTAGGCACTTTACAAACTTCCGGACTCAACATTGATTTCAATAACTTCAGATCATAACCACTGCTCCCATTTTTTTGGACAGCAAGTGCTGGTAATGGTTCTGATGTTGCCATCTACAGCTCCTCAAGACCCATCTTTTGTCCCATTACCAACCTCCGGACTTGCACCATCATCCCTTTTGTTATTTAATCACTTGTGCCCTCCACCCTATTAGAGACCTGTCCTTTCGTTCTTTCCTCCCCTCCCCTTCCTCCCCCTTACCTTTTCCCTGGCTCTGTACTTGCTTAAAAACTGTTTAATCTTCAACTTTTTCCAGTTCTGACGAAGGGTCATAGACCTGAAAAGTTAACTCTGTTTCTTTCTCCACAGATGCTGCCTGACTTGCTGAATATTTCCAGCATTTTCTGTTTTTATTTCGTGTAAGGCTACACTAATGAGCCCTTTCACAAATATCCTATCATGTATTACGCAGAGTGGTTCCAGAGCATAGAATCTCTGAGTCATAATACCTATGAAGACAAGTCATTTATTAATTACTGTCAAGATGACAGATTTGTGCATAAAGGCCTTTCTTTTATCGAGAACAGACTGTCTCAGAATTAGCAAATCATTTAAAATAATTGTCATGCAAACACAGTGCACCACACGAGGAGTCCCATCATATTTCAGTTGTGGAGTATTTTAACCAATACTTGTAATTATATAGAATAAAGCAATATTGTTTCTTCTGACAAGTGAACAAAAAAGAAAAATAATGTTAACCAAAGTTATATATTGTGGACATCGACAAACTGATGCACAGCAATATATCAGTATCTTTTTAAATCTAAAATACTTTCAATTTAAAATATATTAGCAAACATTGCTGTTTCCTGAAACTTGTGTAAGTCTGTTACCTAAAAAAATGACAGTGCAACCAGTCAAGCCACTGAAAGGTTGAAAAGCTCAGAAACTTCCAAAGGAATCTTTAAAAGTGAGTGTCCTTATTAGGGCTCTTTCTAAATCATCAATTACTGACAAAGAATTACAAGATCACACGACAATTCCAGATGAGGAAGGCCAATCGGCTGATCTAAATTCATCCATCCACAGCCATCCTAATATTCCACCATTGCAACATCCAATCGGTTTTTAAATGATTCCAGGGTTTTTCTCTTCACTACTCTATCAGGAAGTTTATTCCACATGTTGATCACTATATGTGAAGAAGAATTTCTTGTTATTTCTTCAATATTTGTCCTAAGATTACCCTTCTCTGGTATGATTGCGTGTACCTTAGTTGCAGTCCTGCAGTTTAATTTGAAGTAATATTCTGGGTAAGCTTTTCTATATCCTTAACAATCTTATACCCTTATATAAGACCACCCCTCAGAGGCCTCCTTTCCAGGCTGAAAAGCCTGAGTTACTACATTCTTTCCTCATAACTCAGACAACTGACACTGCAGATCAGCCTCGTCACTCTTCTCTGCGCTGCTTCCAGCACTTGAATGTTTCCCTTGTTTCTTGGCAACTGGAACTGGACACAGTATTCATGGTGTGGTCCGACCATAGCACTATCAGTTTGTTCATTATCCCTGCTGACTTGTGTTCTACTGTTTTGGCAATGTAGTTCAACATCCTGTTAGCTTTAGTGATTACTGCTGTGCACAGGTTGGACAGGTTTAGTGTAGAGTCTACCAAAACCTCAAGGTCTCTTTTAACTTCATCCTTAGCTATCTTAACACCATTCATGATCGAGGGTATGGTGGTGCAGTGGTAATGTTATGGGCCTAGTAATCCATGAGAATGTGAGTTCAAATCCCAGCATGGCAGTTTGAGAATTTAAACTTGGTTAACAAAAAAAAACTGGTAGTGACCATGAAACTGTTGGATCACTAATGTCCTTTAGGGAAGGAAATCAGCCCTCCTTACCCAGTCTGGCCTGTATGTGGTTCCAATCCACACCACTGTAGTTGACTCTGAAGTGGCCTTGCAAGCTCAGTTGTATCAAACTGTTGTTGTGGCTCAAGAAGCAGGCTTACCACCACCTTCTCAGGGCAACTAGGGATGGGCAATCAATGCTGGCCTTGCCAGCAATGCCCACATCCCAAGAATTAATAAAAAATCATGTAGGTTGTCAATGTTTTCCTCTATTGCGTAACAATTTACATTTGTCTGCATTAAAATTCATCTCCAATTATTCTGCCCACTAACATATCTTGGCCAACTAATTCTCTATTTTCTGAGCTGCCTCTTCTGATCCCATTGTCCCTTGTAATTTGGTATCACCTGCAAATTTGACTACTTTACATTGAGTTTTTGAATCCATGCCATTTATGTAAATTAAAAACAATAACAACCCCCAGCACCGAGCCCTGAGGCACCTAACTCAGTGCTCCCCCGCCCCCCCACTACAACAAAGCTCCACGAAGGAGTATCCATAGTTTCTTGCCCTTCAACCAGTTTTTTTATCCATTCCCAAGGTATACCCTGAATCCCCACTGCTTTAAGTTTAATTATAGCCTTATGTGTGGAACTTTGTCAAAAGCCTTTTGAAAGTTAACGTACAGCCGACCATAGAAATTCCCACAGTCCACTTGGGATGTCAATTTCTCAAAGAAGGCGAGGAGGTTGGTCAAGCAGGATCTACCCCTTGTGAATCCATGTTGACTGCTGTTAACTAGGCTATTGTTATAAAGGTGATCCTCATGTTTACTCCTAATAGTCAATTCCTGTATTTTACATAGAGTAGAAGTAAAACTAATGGATCTGTAGCTTTCTCTGTCTATTTTGGCACCTTTTTTGAATAAGGACATCACATTAGCTTTTTCCAATCTACTGGTACCTCCCCAGTGTCCATTGTCTCCCATTCATCATAATGATAGTTAGTGCCTCACAAATCTCCTCCCTAGTCCCCCAGCACTTGCGATAAATACCATCTATCCCTGGGGGTTTATTTGTTTTGAGCTCAATTGACCTGTCTAGGACTTGCATCTCATTTATGACAAAATCATTGATTTTACTTGGGATATCTTTGTTTGGAGAGGACACATTGCTCATTCCTTGAAGAAAGAATTCATGCAGAGTATTTACTATTTTGTGCTCATCCTGTTTCGAGCCATTTGCATTTTTTATAGATTTCACCTCTAGCCTGATTGCCCACTTGCTGTTTTGTACTGAAAGTTGGTAAGCTTTTTTCCAAGTTCTCTTCGCCTCTCTGATCACCTGTTTAACTTATTTCTGCAATTAACTTTTATTTGTTTCTTTTGATGTTTTATGTGAAAATGAATACTGTTAAGGCCGTTAGAAAAAACGGTGAGGATGAATTACTGAGTTCGACAGGTGGGGCTGAATTGACATCGGAGGTGCGATCATTATCTTGGAGTGCTTCAAGAATCATGTCAACAGCGTGGGGTTGAATTTCTGTGGGGGTTCTCCCAATCATCGCTGTAATTTTGACAGAAGATCCATGGTAACCTCAGAGAAACTGGGGTGAAACGATGTTTATGTCGATGTCTCCATGGTTTCGGTAGATCTTCCACCGAAGTTACATCGGGAGAACCTTCACAGAAACTTGAGCCCCATATGTTGAGTCTGCTTCCTCACACTGTTGAGCACAAGGCCCCCAATTTTAACTCGGGGCAGGTTTTGGACGGCCGGGTGACAAGGTGAGTTGGAGACTCGCTCATTGCTTCAGAAATAAGGCTGGGTTATTTTAACACCCAGGCCTCATTTAAATCCTGAGGGAAACAGAAAATAATCACGTGGCCCAGGGGCCGCCTGCCAACAGCAGGTTTGGCTTCGGAGGCCATCTCGTTTTGGGAAACGGGTAGTCCTCGGCGGGGGACGGCTAAGCTTTCCTTGTGGGGAACTCCTGCTTTCCCTGTTCCATAAGGAAAGGAAAAAAAAACGTACCTCTGGGTCACTTCTGGCCCCGGCTCCTCTGCCCTACCGTCTGCACCTATTAAAAAATTCGTTCATAGGGTGTGGGCATCGCTGGCGAGGCCGGCATTTATTGCCCATCCCTAATTGCCCTTGAGAAGGTGGTGGTGAGCCGCCTTCTTGAACCGCTGCAGTCCGTGTGGTGAAGGTTCACCCACAGTGCTGTTAGGAAGGGAGTTCCAGGATTTTGACCCAGAGACGATGATGGAACGGCGATATATTTCCAAGTCGGGATGGTGTCTGACTTGGAGGGGAACGTGCAGGTGGTGTTGTTCCCATCTGCCTGCTGCTCTTGTCCTTCTAGGTGGTAGAGGTCGCAGGTTTGGGAGGTGCTGTCGAAGAAGCCTTGGTGAGTTGCTGCAGTGCATCCTGTGGATGGTGCACACTGCAGCCACTGTGCGTCGGTGGTGAAGGAAGTGAATGTTTAGGGTGGTGGATGGGGTGCCAATCAAGCGGGCTGCTTTGTCCTGGATGGTGTCGAGCTTCTTGAGTGTTGTTGGAGCTGCACTCGTCCAGGCAAGTGGAGAGTATTCCATCACACTCCTGACATGTGCCTTGTTGATGGTGGAAAGGCTTTGGGGAGTCAGGTGGTGAATCACTCGCCTCAGAACACCCAGCCTCTGACGTGCTCTTGTAGCCACAGTATTTATATGGCTTGTCCAGTTAAGTTTCTGGTCAATAGTGACCCCCTGGATGTTGATGGTGGGGGATTCAGCGATGGTAATGCCGTTGAATGTCAAGGGGAGGTGGTTAGACTCTCTCTTGTTGAGATGGTCATTGCCTGGCACTTGTCTGGCGCGAATGTTACTTGCCATTTATGAGCCCAAGCCTGGGTCTTGCTGCATGCGGGCACGGACTGCTTCATTATTTGAGGGGTTGCGAATGGAACTGAACACTGTGCAATCTTCAGCGAACATCCCCATTTCTGACCTTATGATGGAGGGAAGGTCATTGATGAAGCAGCTGAAGATGGTTGGGCCTAGGACACTCCCCTGAGGAACTGCTGCAGCAATGCCCTGGGCTGAGATGATTGGCCTCCAACAACCACTACCATCTTCCTTTGTGCTAGGTATGACTCCAGCCACTGGAGAGTTTTCCCCCTGATTCCCTTTGACTTCAATTTTACGAGGGCTTCTTGGTGCCACATTCGGTCAAATGCTACCTTGATGTCAAGGGCAGTCACTCTCACCTCACCTCTGGAATTCAGCTCTTTTGTCCATGTTTGGACCAAGGCTGTAATGAGGTCTGGAGCCGAGTGGTCCTGGCGGAACCCAAACTGAGCATCGGTGAGCAGGTTATTGGTGAGTAAGTGCCGCTTGATAGCACTGTCAACGACACCTTCCATCATTTTGCTGATGATTGAGAGTAGACTGATGGAGCGGTAATTGGCCGGATTGGATTTGTCCTGCTTTTTGTGGACAGGACATACCTGGGCAATTTTCCACATTCCTGACAGGAAAGCTACAGTGGTTTCCCTAGTCAGGCCACCAGTTAAAATAGCAGTCGAGTTCCGATGACATCATTGGGACCTGACATGAATATGTAAACAAGCCCCCTGCTGGCTTTGGGAGAGTGTTCTTGCTGCCTGCTCAGTAGAGCAGGTTAAAATTTGGAACAGAGTTCTTGGCACCTTTCTAGCAGATAAGTAACCTGAGCGATTTTAACTGCCGGGCAGGTAGGGTTAAAATTGCCTCCCAATATCTCCAATTACCCCAATTTCCCTAACACCCACCAACAGCACTCACAATTTAAGTAAAAATATATTTTTTTAAAACTCTGCAGGAAGACACAGAAAAACGAAAGGATGTGAAAATGGTTTATTTTCAAGATGGAGTCCCTCTGTCAGGCTAATATCACTTTGTCTATTAGCTCTCTTTGGCAAATACTACATAATGGATCTCACACACAGTCACATTTTTCACAAAAATTTATAATACATGTTACCATTAATCATTATTTTCATCACACCACGCAGATAGAAGTACTCCTGCCTCCTCATTGCTTCTAGATGAATAAAATAGTTAGAAACCCTACAAAACTACTGTAGCATTCACTGGAAAAAAGTGATTTCGATATAAGATGGTTAGTCCAATAGAAACAACTTCATAAGGGAGCAAAATATTGTTATTTCCACTTTCTTGGGCCATTACACTGTGAGCGACATCAGGAAACCCAATCCATTGTACACAGATTTATTGTGTATGATTGTAACAACATAATTTCCAAATGGGAGGACTCATCATTATTAAAAAGTTTCCTATGAAATGATGGACAACTTAATGACAAGGAAACAATTTAATCAAGGGGTTCAGAGGATATCACATAATCTGTAAGAGTGAAGGTTGAGGGGCTCCTAATTGTTGTCTGATCCTTAGGATGGGGTTAGAACCATGTAATTACTGCAAGGCATTTAGTTTTATATAACTGTGGATATCAGTGATTTTATTTAGTTTTGGAAGCAATTTTCTTCATCCTGCAGCAGTGCTCAGGGTAGATTCTGATGCTTATAACTGGTCATCAGAGAATAATGTGGCCAATATTTATTATTCACATTTAACTGTATTTTGAAACAGTGAGACTTTCTTCAAGCAAAATTCAGCCAATGAATAGTGCAACACTGGAGACAGAATAAATAGTGAATCAATGACAATAAATGCAAGAGAACAAATTGTAATCTGTATCTCAGTGAACTGTGCAAAACTGGTACCAGAACCACAGGATTATGCTCACAATCAGGTGACAGCAAGTAGCTTAGTTACCAGACACAGGCCATGGAGGTGATTTTAGGAGGCAAATGTGGGTGCATTGGGGGCTGGGGAGCTCTGAAAATCGCGCAAATCCCATTCGGGTTCGGAAGCCGGCTCCAACCCGCTGACTTCCGAGTTTCCCAGGGACCCATCTGTGTGCGTGCAGGCGACCCGAAAACAGAAGTCCCGCAGTTAAAGAACCAAATGTACCTCATTGAGGTACTTAAGGCACTTCACCTGTGACAGATGAAGGGATTAGAGAGATTTTTAAACTTACCTGGGCGGTTTGCCCACCGCTTCTGATTCATGCCTGGTGAAAACAGGCGTGAAGGGCCGGATCAGGGAAAAAGAGACTAAATAAATTAAATAAAAAACCATGCAAGGAAGTGAAAACACTAAATGCACCTACCTTTGCACCCTGCGCCGATGTCCGATGTCTCCCGCTCCAATGTCCCCCTCTTCACCCTCCCGATCTTCCCCCGATGTCCCCCTGATCTTCTCCTCTCCCCCCAACCTTCCAGTCCAGTGCTGGATGATGTCTGGGTCTCTCTCTTTCTCCCCCCCCACCACCATTGTGTTGCTGCTCCTGATGGCAGCCAGCCTGTCAATCAGGCTAACTGCCGGGCGCAAAACCTGGAGAGGATGTTAACCACAATCAATCAACGTGCGATCGCGTCGGAAACGGTAAGTTTGGTTCATGCGGGTTTGCATGGCCCAATCGCGCGCCCCCACCTCCACCCCGGCCGCTGCCATCCCGCTTCCCTGCTAATATCGGGACCCATGCTTCAAAAACTCATATTAAAATAATAATATATTTGCTAGCATATTATCAACGTAGTAACAGTGCAATCTGCATCAAAATTCATATACAGGTAAAATTAATGTGGGAAAGATGCTCCATGAACTGAGACTCCTGCACCATTATTCTGCTAGATAAAGTCCTTGCGACTGACAATTATAGTTTAACTTTGGTTTCTAGGACTGAATGTTCTTTCAAGAAAGTAATTTAATTTAAACTCAGTTTACTCAACATATGGGAACAGTTAAGTTTGTCTTTAATAATTTAGAGCAAAATAAATTGCATTTAGATTAGCTTAGAACTCCTTCAATCTCAAAGTGGCATCAGTCAGTCACAAACAAATATCAGATCAAGAATCAAAAATTCACTGATGCCATCTGGGGAAGTTTGAAGGTCCTAAAAACAGCTCAATTTTTTTTATGTCTCTATGAACTAATATTTCAAAGCCAAAGAGGAACTTTACGTACCTCGCCGTGATAGTATCTTTAGAAAGAAATTGCGTTCCTGTCTGTAGTTTGAGGATGAATATGGATTCTATCTCTATCTCTATCCCTATCTCAGAGTTGTTGAGCTGGAGTTCGAGCTGCAGGCATTGCAATACATCAGGGAGGAGGAGAGTTACCTGGACACTTTGATCCAGGAGTCAGTCACACCCCTTAGGTTAGGTAGTAGTTTAGACTTGGACGTGGTCAGGGACAGGAGGATGTGACTGCGAGTCAGGCAGGTATGGGGACCCAGGATGCAGTGATAGAGGAGCCTCAGTCTTTGATCTTGTCCAACAGGTATGAGGTACTTGCTACCTGTATGGATGAGAACACAGACTGCAGGAAGGATGGGCAAACTGACTACGGCACCATGGTACAGGAGGCCATTCAAGTGGGGGGAGTAAAAAGGAAGGTTGTAGTAGTAGGGGATATTATAGTCAGGGAGATAGATATTGTTCTCTGCAACCACAACCAGGAGTCCCGAAGGCTGTGTTGCCTGTCTGATGTTGCCTGCCCAGGGTTAAGGACATCTCCCCATAGCTAGAAAAGAACTTGGAGCATGAGGGGGAGGATCCAGTTGTCGTGGTCCACATAGGAACCAACAACATAGGTAGAACTAGGAATAAGGTTCTGCTGAAGGAGTTTGAGGAGCTAGGGTCCAAATTAAAAAGCAAACCCTCAAAGGTAATAACCTCTGGATTACTACCTGGGCCACGTGCAAATTGGCATAGGGTCAAACAGATTAGATGGTTAAATGCGTGGCTCCAAGAGTGGTGTGCGAAGCATGGGTTTCAATTCATGGGGCATTGGCACCAGTACTGGGAAAAGAGGGAGCTGTTCCGTTGGGATGGGCTCCATTTAAACCAGTATCTTGGCGAATTGAATAATTAGGGCAATAGACAGGGCTTTAAACTAATAAGAGGGGGGGAGGGTTCAGGTAAGGGTAAATTTATCAGCCTATAAAGAAAAGCCAAGGCTGTAGAGCAGAGTAGCAGTTTTGGTAAAAACAAGCAGAGGGACAGAGAGTTTAACAAAGGTAATAGAGTATTAGGTCACATTAGGGAAAAAAAGTAAAAACTTAAAATTAACGCCGCTGTGTCTGAATGCAGAAAGCATTCGGAACAAGATAAGTGAATTAATGGCACAAATAGAGATAAATGCGTTTGATCTAGTGGCCATTACTGAGACATGGTTACAGGGTGACCAAGTTTGGGAAGTAAATATTCCAGAGAACTCGACTGTTAGAAACAAGGCAAACTGAAAAAAGGTGGGGGAGGAAGTTAACCCTAATAATAAAGGAAGAGATAAAGACAGTAGTGAGAAAGGATGTTAGCTCAGAAAATCAGGATGTAGAATCAATATGGGTGGAACTAAGAAATAATAAAGGGCAGAAAACACTGATGGGAGTAGTTTTCTTTTATTCATTCATAGGATGTGGGCGTCACTGGCAAGACCAGCATTTACTGCCTATCCTGAATTGCCCTTGAGAAGGTGGTGGTGAGCCGCCTTCTTGAACCGCTGCAGTCCGTGTGGTGAAGGTTCTCCCACAGTGCTGTTAGGAAGGGAGTTCCAGGATTTTGACCCAGCAACGATGAAGGAATGGCGATATATTTTTATGTCAGGATGATGTGTGATCTGGAGGGGAACGTGCAGGTGGTGTTGTTCCCACATACCTACTGCCCTTATCATTCTAGGTGGTAGAGGTCATGGGTTTGGGAGGTGCTGTCGAAGAAAGCTTGGCGAGTTGCTGCAGTGCATCCTGTGGATGGTGCACACTGCAGCCACGGTGCGCCGGTGGTAGGAGGGAGTGAATGTTTAGGTTGGTGGATGGGGTGCCAATCAAGCGGGTTGCTTTATCCTGGATGGTGTCGAACTTCTTGAGCGTTGTTGGAGCTGCACTCATCCAGGCAAGTGGAGAGTATTCCATCACACTCCTGACTTGTGCCTTGTAGATGGTGGAAAGGTTTTGGGGAGTCAGGAAATAAGTCACTCGCTGCAGAATACCCAGCCTCTGACCTGCTCTTGTAGCCACAGTATTTATGTGGCTGGTCCGGTTAAGTTTCTGGTCAATGGTGACCCCCAGGATGTTGATGGTGGGGGATTCAGCAATGGTAATGCAGTTGAATGTCAAGGGGAGGTGGTTCGACTCTCTCTTGTTGGAGATAGTCATGGTCTGGTACTTGTCTGGTGCGAATGTTACTTGCCACTTATCCGCCCAAGCCTGGATATTGTCCAGGTCTTGCTGCATGAGGGCAAGGACTGCTTCATTATCTGAAGGGTTGCGAATGGAACTGAATACTGTGCAATCATCAGCGAACATCCCCACTTCTAACCTTATGATGGAGGGAAGGTCGTTGATGAAGCAGCTGAAGATGGTTGGGCCGAGGACACTGCACTGAGGAACTCCTGCAGCAATGCCCTGGGGCTGAGATGATTGGCCTCCAACAACCACTACCATCTTCCTTTGTGCTTGGTATGACTCCAGCCACTGGAAAGTTTTACCCCTGATTCCCATTGACTTCAATTTTACTAGGCCTCCTAATACCACACTCAGTCAAATGCTGCCTTGATGTCGAGGGAAGTCACTCTCATCTCATCTCTGGAATTCAGCTCTTTTGTCCATGTTTGGACCAAGGCTGTAATGAGGTCTGGAGCTGAGTGGTCCTGGCGGAACTGAAAGTTTACAGGCCCCCTAACTGTAGTTATGGTGTTGAACAGAGTATAAATCAGGAAATTAGAGGAGCATGTAACAAGGGCAATGCAATAATCATGGAGGATTTTAATCTTCATATAGACTGGGCAAACCAAATTGGCAAAAGTAGTTTGGAGGACAAGTTCATGGAATGCATTCGAGACAGTTTTCTAGAATAGTATGTCGAGGTACCGACTAGGAAACAGGCTATTTTAGATCTAGTATTGTGTAATGAGACAGGATTAATTAGTAATCTTATAATAAAAGATCCTCTAGGGAAGAGTGATCATAATATGATAGAATTTCATATTGAGATGAGAGTGATGTAGTTAAGTCCGAAACTAGAGTCTTAAATTTAAACAAGGCATGAGGAGTGAGTTGGCTAAGGTAGATTGGGAAATTAGATTAAAAGATATGATGGTAGATAAGCAAAGACGAATATTTAAAGAAATAATTCATAATTCCCAACGAATATACATACCCTTGAGGAATAGAAACACCACAGGAAAAGTGATCCAACTGTGGCTAACGAGAGAAGTTAAGGATAGTATTAGATTAAAAGAAGAGACTTACAATGTTGCCAAAAAGAGTAGTAAGCCTAAGGATTGGGAGGGTTTTAGAAATCAGCAAAGGATAACCAAGAAATTGATAAAGAGGGAGAAAATTGAATATGAGAGTAAACTAGCAAGAAATGTAAAAACAGACTCTAAGAGTTTCTACAAGTATACAAAAAGGAAATGTCTTGCGAAAGTAAACATGGGTCCCTTGGAGATAGAGACAGGAGAAATTATAATGGGAACAAGGAAATGGCAGAGACGTTAAACAAATATTTTATATCTGACTTCACAGTAGAAGACACAAAAAAATACCAGAAATAATGAGGAACCAAGGTCTAATGAGGTTGAGGAACTTAAAGTGGTTAAGATTAGTAAAGAAAAAGTATTAGAAAAATTAATGGGTCTAAAAGCTGACAAATCCTCTGGACCTGATGGCCTACATCCTACGGTTTTAAAAGAGGTGGCTGCAGAGACAGTGGATGCATTGGTTTTTGATCTTCCAGAATTCCCTAGATTCTAGAACGGTCCCCATGGATTGGAAGGTAGCAAACGTAACCCCGCTATTCAAGAAAGGAGGGAGAGAGAAAACAGGGAATTATAGGTCAGTTATCCTGGCATCAGTAGGAGGGAAAATGATAGAATCTATTATTAATTACGTAGTAATAGGGCACTTAGAAAATCATAATATTATAAGACAGAGTCAACACGGCTTTATGAAAGGAAAATTGTATTTGACAAATCTACTGGAGTTTTTTGAGGGTGTAACTCGCAGGGTAGATGAGGGGGAACTAATGGATGTAGTATATTTAAATTTTCAAAAGGCATTCGATAAGGTGCCACACAAGAGGTTGTTACACAAGATTGGGGCTCATGGGATTGGGGGTAATATTAGCCTGCATTGAGAATTCGTTAATGGACAGGAAACAGAGTAGGAATAAACGGGTCATTTTCAGGTTGGCAGGCTGTAACTAGTGGGGTGCCGCAAAGATTGGTACTTGGGCCTCAGCTATTTATAATCTATATTAATAACTTAGATGAAGGGACCGAGTGTAATGTATCCAAGTTTGCTGACGGTACATAACTAGGTGAGAAAGTAAGCTGTGAGGAGGACACAATTAGTCTGCAAAGGGATATAGACAGGTTAAGTGAATGGGCAAGAAGGTGGCAGATGGAGTATAATGTGGGGAAATGTGAGGTTATGCACTTTGGTAGGAAAAATAGAAAAACAGAATACTTTTTAAATGGTAAGAAACTATTAAATGTTGGTGTTCAGAAGGACTTGAGTGTCCTTGTACACGAAACACAGAAAGTTAGGATGTAAGAACAGCAAGCAATTAGGAAGGCAAATGATATGTTGGCATTTATTGCAAGGGGGTTGGAATACAAGAGTAAGGAAGGCTTGCTGCAATTGTACAGGGCTTTGGTGAGACTACACCTAGAGTACTGTGTACAGTTTTGGTCTCCTTGTCTAAGGAAGGATATACTTGCCTTGGAGGCGGTGCAACAATGGTTCACTAGATTGATACCTGGGGTGAGAGGGTTGTCCTCTCAGAAAATATTGAGTAGAATGGGCCTATATTCTCTGGAGTTTAGAAGAATGAGAGGTGATCTCATTGAAACATATAAAATTCTAAGAGGGCTTGACAGGGTAGATGCTGAGAGGATGTTTCTCCTGGCAGGCGAGTCTAGAACTAGTGGAACATAGCCTTAGGATAAAGGGTCGGACATTTAGGACTGAGATGAGGAGGAATTTCTTCACTCAGAGGATTGTGAATCTTTGGAATTCTCTACCCCAGAGGGCTGTGGATGCTCAGTTGGTTGAGTATATTTAAGACTGAGATCGATAAATTTTTGGACTCTAAGGGAATCAAGGGATTATACGGATTGGGCGGGAAAGTGGAGTTGAGGTCAAAGATCAGCAATGATCTCATTGAATGGCAGAGCAGGCTCACGGGGCTGTATGGCCCACTCCTGCTCCTATTTCTTATGTTCTACATGACCATCACTATAGATTGTTATGGTAGAATCAACTCCAACTATAGAGTAGACTGAACTCTTGCACAAGCATTCTTACTACTGACAGACTGAGGCTGCATACTCTCAGAGAGGCCTTACAATCACTTCATATGAATGTTCAATGCATTTCTATCAAATGCCTTTATCCACTATTTTAAAGGGATTAACACCTCTGTTACAATAATAGACCAAGAAACTCCATATGAATTCATTAAAGTTTGGTGCATTGACATCACATGGTGTAATATTCAAGTGAAAATGAACTAATTCAAATTGAGATTATTGCCTTGAAATCCTTTCATTTTTCTTATTACTGTGGAAGCAGTTTTATTTTGTGAGTCCATCAATTTCAGTGCTGATTGAGCACTGATTGAAAATAAAATGTTAAAGCTATATATAGCCTTCTGAGAAATCAGTTCTTTTACACTTTTCATCACCAGTCAAGGATATTGATGATGTGGAGATGCCGGTGATGGACTGGGGTTGACAATTGTAAACAATTTTACAACACCATATTGATGGCATGTGATGTTAGATTGTCTGAGGTAATGGTAGTTTGAGGTCAGTGGGTTAAGTGTCAGCCTTGACTCAGTGATAGTTCTCTTGCATCTGAGTCATAAGGCTATAGGTTCAAGTACCACTCCAGAGACTTGCTCATATAATCTAGGCAGACACTTCAGCGGAGCTCTGAGCGAGTGCTGCTCTATTGGAGATGCTGTATTTTGGGTGAGATGTTAAACTGAGGCCTTTTTTGCCCTATCAGGTGGATGTAAACCATTCCATGACACCATTCAAAGAGCAGGGGAGTTCTCCGAGGATCCTGGTCAACATTTTATCCCTCAACCACATCACTAAAACAGATTATGTGAGCATTCATCTTATTCCTGTTTGTGGAACTTTGCTGTGCGTAAATTGGTTGCCATGTTTCCTTACAATACAGAAGTAACGACACTTCAAAAATACTTCATTAGCTCTGAAGCAGTTTAGGACATCCTGAGGTCAGGAACGGCACTATTTTTCTTTTCTTTCTTTCTATCGCTCTTTCAACTTCCATTTAAGACTTTATTTAGAATCCCAACTGAGTTCCAACATGAATCAGCAGGTAAACGAAAATCAAAATTAAAATAGGTCATTATGGTCAAGACATGACATGGAGCATAATTTTAACATGGCGGTGGGAACTCAGCGGGAGGGTCAACAGTCATGAGGGAAACACGGAAACATTTTCTGCGCTTCGGCTCAAGCGATCGCAACTAAATTGAAGGCCCTTAATGTAACTTCCGGGTTTCGCGCCTCCAAGCTGCACACCCGAATGATGTGCTGTGATCTGGAGTATTTAAAGGGCCAATGCAAGCACGGATTTTGAGGGAGAAAGGAGGAATGTTCAGAGATGCAGCATCACAGGAGTAAGGCAGCACCCCGTTTTAGTGACCACTCTCTTGAGTAGCTACTGGCTGGTGTGAGGAGCAGGAGCGAGATACTGTACCAGGCTGACTGGAGGAAGCGCCCTGCTTCTGCCATCAAGAGGGTATAGCTGGAGGTGGCAGAGGAGCTGAGCAGCAGGAGAACGGTGGCAAGGTCGTGGGTGCAGTGCAACAAACAATTTAATGGTCTAACCAGGTCAGGAAAAATGAGTACAGTTACTGATTCATCTACATCCTGTGGTGTACATTAGCCCCCCACCACCTCCCCCCAACTCTATCCTGCCAAGCGTACTCCATCAATCACTCCTCACTCCCACTTAAGTCTCATTATCAACTTACCTTCACTTTCTGTGCACTTCCTCACCTCCCCATTTGTGAATCCACCACTCCCACTCACCCCATTCCTGATGCAATGTGATGACCCTGCCGGGTAGTCACCCTCTGATGCATCTGCTTCATTGTCCGCCTCAGCCAAAGCAATGCATCCATCGGGTGATCCCGTCACCTTCACTCACTCACATATCTGTACTTTCTCCCCTTGTAGAAGAGAGCGCAAAATGCATGGTAGAGGAGTAGGACTGGAGGGGAGCCAGCACAAATGGCGCCAGTTGCAGAGGAGGAGGCATTGGACATCAGTGGCAGGGTTGCATGCCTAGCCGACAGCGATGGTGAGACTGGCAGCCCGCAAACGGCTGGTGACAGAACTTTAACATCCTTCACACGCATCATGAATTGATGTTATCAATGACTGATCAGTTGCACACCTTGGTGTGCTCATTGTAAACTCATTTCTGCAATGATTGTTAATATTGCATTATATTCTCTACCAGGGCTTTCAAGGATTGATGAGGAAGCACACATCATGGAAGAAGGCAATTTCTCAGAGGAGCTCAATTCCTCTGAGGGCGCACCGTCACATCATCCAGCCATGTACCAGCACAGTTACTGGCACTTCAGTGGGTCCTGTTAAACAGACAGTTGTGTTGTCATCTTGTGATTCAACGCTTACAAGTGAGCAAGAGCAGACACTGATGGCAGTGGGGGGGGTGCACTCGTCTTCAAGCTCTGCTCAGCTGGACCCGATGATGAACCCAGAGGGACATTGTTGAGAGTGAGAATGATCGAGGTACATATGAACATATGAATTAAGAGCAGGAGTAGGCCATTCGGCCCCTCGAGCCTGCTCTGCCATTTGATAAGATCATGGCTAATCTGATTGTGAGCTCAACCCTACTTTCTCATCTACCTACTATAACCTTTGACTCCCTTGTTAATCAGGAATCTATCTAACTCAGCCTTAAAAATATTCAATGACCCTGCCTCCACCGCTCTCTGGGGAAGGGAGTTCCACAGACTCACGACCCTCTGAGAGAAAAAATTTCTCCTCATCTCCGTCTTAAATGGGAGACCCCTTATTTTTAAACTGTGGCCCCTAGTTCTAGTCTCTCCCACAAGGGGAAACATCCTCTCAGCTTCTACCCCTTCTAGTCCCCTCAGGGTCTTATATGTTTCAATAAGATCACCTCTCATTCTTCTAAGCTCCAGTGTAAACAGGCCCAACTTGTCCAACCTTTCCTCATAAGATAACCCCCTCATCCCAGGAATCAGTCGAGTGAACCTTCTCTGAACCGCCTCCAAAGCAATTATGTCCTTTCTTAAATAAGGAGACCAAAACTGCACACAGTATTCTAGATGTGCTCTCACCAATGCCCTCTACAACTGTAGAAAAACATCTCTACTTTTATATTCCATTCCCCTTGCAATAAATGACCACATTCCATTTACCTTCCTAATCACTTGCTGTACCTGCATACTAACTTTTTGTGATTCATGTACTAGGACACCCAGATCCCTCTGTACCTCAGAGTTCTGCAATCTCTCCATTTAAATAATATACTGCTTTTCTATTCCTCCTGCCAAAGTGGACAAGTTCACATTTTCCCACATTATACTCCCATCTGCCAATTTTTTGCCCACTCACTTAACCTAGCTATATCCCTTTGCAGACTCCTTATGTCCTCTTCACAACTTACTTTCCTACCTACCTTTGTGTCATCAGCAAATTTAGCAACCATACATTCGGTCCCTTCATCCAAGTCATTGATATAGATTGTAAATAGTTGAGGCCCAAGCACTGATCCCTATGGCACTCCACTCATTACATCTTGCCAACCTGAAAATGACCCATTTATGCCTACTCTCTGTTTCCTGTTAGCTAACCAATCCTTTATCCATGCTAATATGTTACCCCCTACACCATGAGCTCTTATTTTGTGTGGTAGCCTTTGATGTGACACCTTGCACAAAGGCTTTCTGGAACTCCAAGTACACCACATCCACAGGATCCCCTTTATCCATGTTGCTTGTTACTTCCTCAAAGAACTCTAATAAATTAGTTAAACACAATTTCCCTTTCATAAAGCCGTGCTGATTCTGCCTGATTGCATTGAGATTTTCTAAATGCCCTGCTATAACCTCCTTAATAATAGATTCTAGCATTTTCCCTATGACAGATGTTACAGCTCTACCTTTGCGAGGTGATGGAAAAGGTGCCACGCACACTCTCCACAAAAGTGGAGAGAATGGAGGAGTCCAACTCCATCGCTAGTGGATTGGTGGTGCAGGTAAGTGCGGGAACGTTTTCGTCGGAGAGAATGGCAGCCTCCATTGAGCTTCAAGCACGGCTCTCAAATGAATCCATGCAGGCCCTGACAATGGCCGTGCGGACTGTGGATGCCAACAAGTCTGCCGCCTTAAACAGGCACACAGAAACTTCATCCATGGCCTTAGAAAGTGCCACATCTCCTCACCAGCTTGCTGTCCAGCAGTGTGGTAGGAGTAATGTTGTGCTGGTCAGGGAAAGGGAAGATGGCGAAAGGGGACATAGAAGTGGGGACTCCACTCAAAGCGCTCTCACGTCTCACCTGTTACCCCCACTCCACCCCTCAACCAGTACCCGCAATGCTGCCTCCTCTCCCGATGGCTGAGTCTGCCCCTGCACAGGTGCAGTTGGAGCTGTCTTTGGCGGGGCCCTCACGGGCTCCAAAACCCAGAGGTCATAGGTTGAAAGCATCTTAGCAGTCCAGGCATGAATCTGAGCAACCTACAACCACCTCTGCTGAAGCCACAGCCAACGCACCCTGTAGAAGTGGTAGGAAGAGTAAGGTTTTGTAATCACTAAGGTTATGCACAAGGATGTCATTTATATTTGTTTTTTGTTAAATGCACATTAAATGTTATGATCCTCACCACCACTGCCCATTCCTTGCACATTCTTGAGTCTCTTCTGTTACAGCGCCCTTTCAGGTGCTACATCATGAACACCAAGACTTGATGCCACCCATTTGGCGCATTTACAGTTGGGTGTATGTGAGGTTGAAATATGGTGGGGGTGCGGGGAGGCTGGTGGTGTTGGTGGTGGTTGTATCAGGAGGTCTGAGTCGTTCACTATCTTCAATTTGCAGATCTCATTATGAGAACCTGTTAGATACGAGTGAATCCCTGGCATCACGAGCAGCCACTGCTCTGGCGCTGGGCTGCCCATCTTCATCCTCCTCCTCCCCTCCTGCTCCTCCTTCTCCTCCTCGTCTTCTTCACCGTTGCTGGCAGATGAGGATGCTTCATGAGCACATTCGAGCTCCGCCACCTGTAACCCTCTCTGTTGAGCGATGACGTGCAGGACACAACATACAACTATTATTCTGCACACCCTCGCCGGTGAGTACTGAAGGGATCCCCCAGATCGATCCAGGCACCTGAAGCACATCTTCAGCATTGCTATGGCTTGTTCAATGACAGACCTGGTAGTGATGTGACTGTCGTACCTCGTTGGTGGGGTTCCTCAAGAGTGTCAGGAGCCACGTCTGTAGAGGGTGTCCCTTGTCTCCAAGGAGCCAGCCCTTAAGCCTGTCTTCTGTGTGGAAGTGGGGCGGGATGTTGGACTCGCGCAAAATGAAGGAATCATGGCAGCTGCCAGGGAATTTGGCACACACCTGCAGAAACCTCTTCCGGTGGTTACAAACCAGCTGTGCATTGATGGAGTGATATCCCTTTCGGTTGATGAACATTCCTGGCTCATGTGGAGGTCCTCGGATTGCTACGTGTGTGTAATCAATTGCGCCCTGTACCCGTGAAAAGCCAGCCAGAGAGTGGAAACCCACTAGCCTCTCAGTCTGACTGATGTCGTCACAGGGGAAGTTCATGTAGTCAGATACCCTGTCAAACAAGCCATCTGTGATCTTTAATATACACTTATGTCCAGACAACTGAGAGACCCCGGAAGTGTCACCGGTAGCGTCCTGGAAGGATCCGGAGACGCAGAAATTGAGGGCAGTGGTGACTTTAACTGCGACAGGCAGTGCATGGCCACCAGGCCCAGCTGGGAGCAGCTCAGCACGAAGGAGCGTTCCGATGTCTGCGGCCACTTGATGGCCTGTTAGGCCTCCTGCTGGACACTGAACATGACTGGGAGCGTGCAGAGAGGCCACACAGAACAGGCTGCTGCGAGCTGCGAGAAGAGGGACGAGGAGGAGGCGCAGGGCACTAAGTGGGAAGCCTTCAGGGACCGATTCTTTTACCTCAACATGAGAGAAGAGCAGTGCATCTGACGGCTACGGTTCACGAAAGAGGTCGTGACGGAGATATGTCAACTGCTGCAGCCACAACTGCAGCCTCAGAGCAGGGTAAGGACAGCATTGCCTGTGGCTGTGAAGGTAACTGTGGCGCTGAACTTTTAGGGTTCTGGATCCTTTCGGGCCACCGCTGGCGTTATGTACAACATCTCGCAGTTTGCAGAGCACTGCCGCATAAGGGAGGTCATGGAGGTTCTGTACGAGCTGCGCAACAGATTCATAACATTCCATCTTGGTAGAGAGAAGCGGAAAGAGCGAGCACGAGGGTTTGCTCACATTGCAGGCTTCCCCATGGTGCAGGGTGCCATTGACTGCAAGCATATTGCCATGCATGCTCCATATCACAACTCGGCCATATTCATGAACAGAAAGGGGTTCCACTCCCTCAATGCACAGCTGGTGTGCGACCACACACAGCGCATCATGCAGGTCAATGCCCGCTACCCTGGCAGCACTCATAACGCCTTCATTATGCGGCAGTCCAATGTCCCACCTATCTTTCAACCGGTGCGGCAAGTCAAAGGCTGGCTACTGGGCGACAAGGGCTATCCCCTCGTGAGGTGGCTCATGACTCCGGTCCGGAACACACGCACATGTGCAGAGCAGGCTTACAGTGAGAGCCATACAGTCACAGGAATCGTCATCGAGAACCTGGACCGTTCTGAAGGAGCCCTGCGGTACTCCCCTGAGTGGGTGTTAAGATTCGTTGTTGTATGCTGCATGCTGCACAACCTCGCCATCATGAGAGGACAGCCCTTGAGCCAGAGGAAGAGGAAGAGGAAGAGGCAGGGAGGCAACAAGGTGCACAGGTCCTGCCTACCAGGGCGCTGTGTGCTCACCTTATTAATGAGCGATATCAGTAACCTCAACGACACCTCCCCATTTACCAACAGTCCCACACTCCTCATCTTTCCTCTCCCACATGACCATCAAATCGTCCTCCTTATGATTACACCTTGCTTCCTCCCTCAGCTCATCGCATAAATAAAAACCACCACCAACTGCGATGTCAAACACAAATTTACAAACTTACACATGAAATGATGTAAACAACATTACAGAATTCACCCTTGTGCATTCCCTCAGTGCCTGTTGTTCGTGTGCCTTTGCCTTTTCTAGTGCTCCTACGAGGTACATCCCCAGTGGCTGGAGCATGGGTGGTGGAAGGCTGCTGACCTGCAATTGAGGAGGGTGCAGATGGCCTTGATGACGACCTCGAGTAGCTCAGGGCCGGGAGGGCCCGGCTTCGGACTGCATCATCTCGGACTGGGCTGCAGCGATCTGGCCTGGCTGGCTGACAGGTAACAGCAAGGGCATTGGTGGAGTGGCAGGGGTGG